>NC_072479.1:65606296-65911203 GCF_027574615.1 Eptesicus fuscus | reverse complement strand
AATAATGGAATCAACTGAGATGATCTCCAATTTCTAGAAACATTTCCCTTCAATATCCCCTTATGGAGGATAACATAACATAAGGCAGACAAATGAACTTAATGCTACACTCAAAACTGTGTGAGAGTAAATTCAAGTTGTGAGTGTCCTGTTATGACATCAAAATCATAACCATTTCTACTGTGACCACACAGGGATCTCCCTCAATATTAGAAGAGAATCCAGCATCTACCTTCCCTGACCTCCCAGCCTCTTTGCTAAGAGTGCAATGAGACTTAAACTTCCATTGCCAGTTGCTTTGGGCAGGGGGGAAATAGGAGAGAAACAGTGGTGGTGATCTCAACTCTTTACTTTTTCAAATTCAAGTAATTTAGATTATTGAGGTAGTAAATATTTTATCACCTAAATCCTTAGTGGCAAATGTAAGTTAAACACATTTTTACTATTCGTTAAATACATATATATGCATACAAATATGTTCACGTTCTTCTAGTCCTAACAAGAAGATAGCAAGAGTGAGTACAACTTGCATGCTAGTAATAATAAATCAATCTAGTAATCTAAAATAAACTGACCAAAAAAAAAAACACTTCTCAGAATCTGGACTGGAAAAGTGAGGCAAGAAACAGGCAAATAGGCTGTGTATAAGAAGTAAGGGGGCCATGAAGAGAAAGCCATTGGGTCTGGATATGGCAAATTGTAGATACGAGAGTTAGAAGTAAGAAACCAGTGATCCTGCTCTGTATCAGGATAGCTAACACAAATGAAACTTTTCCCTCATCAGTTAGAAAATCAATATAAAATGACCAGTAAATGGGTTAAAAGACTGTTAGCACCAACACCAATGTTTTAACAATAGCCATTCTAAGTAATGAGCTCATAGGTGATTTTTATTTTATTCTTATATTTTCTGAATTCTACAATAGTCAATGTTCAATTCATTTTTTTATGACTTCTTAAGATATTCAGTTACAACATATTTTTGGAAACTGTATGTCATATAACAAGCTGTTTCCAAGATTCTGTTGTTGCTCCGCACATCAGGGTGGCCCAGGACTTGGGGATGATCACTGTGTGTGGAAAGCTCAGTACAGTAATGTCTACTCAACTAGAAACTATTTTCTCTGCCACCTTTAAAGTATAAAAATAAATTATACCATAACCTGTATTTCTCCTAATCCCATTCTGCAGCCCTCCCCCCAGGGATCTGCTGATAAAATTGGCCAACTTACCCATCCTCATCCTCAACATTAATCTACCAATATCTATAGAATATGTTCTCCTTGAAATCATTGTCATTCAGTACAGAATTTGGATTTTGTTGTGAACAAATTTCCTTGGGCATCTTCAGCCTTAATTTTATGCAACAAACATTTGGACCTTACAGTGGTTGAAGGAAGTTAACTTTTCTCTGCTACATGGCATAAATATACTGCTCATTAAATATACTGCTCCTATTTAAATGGCTACTCCAGCCCTAGCTGGTTTTGCTCAGTGGATAGAGCATCGGCCTGTGGACTGAAGGGTCCCAGGTTCAATTTAGGTCAAGCACAAGTACCTAGGTTGCAGACTCCTCCCCGGCCCAGGCCCTGGCCAGGGCCTGTGCAGGAGGCAACCAATTGATGTGTTTCTCTCACATTAATGTACCTCTCTGTCTTTCCCTCTCTCTTCCACTGTCTCTAAAAATAATTGGGAAAATATCCTCAGGTGAGGATTAAAATAATCATCATAATAAAAGGTTAATATGCAAATGGTCATCACACCATGACATCTTAAGGACCAATAAAGCAGGGACCTGAGGCCGTGCCCCCCGCCCCAGTGTCTGGACATGAGGCTGTGTCCCCTACCCGGCGGGGCTTGATGGGGGTGGGGCCAGCCAGGTCTTGGTGTCACCCAATGGGGGTAGGGCCGGCCAGACACTTCTATTATAGAGGAAGGGCAAATAGCAATATTAAAATATTTCCTCTAATTAATTCCTTTTAATGTGCAGGAATTTCATGCACCGGGCCACTAGTAATAATAATAATAAAATAAAATAATGGCTACTCCAGTGGCCAGAAGAAAACAATTTTAATTTTTTTTTCTGCCACAAAGAGAGGGGGAATTTATGGTATGAGATAAGGAAAGAGATCCTATTACTTTGTCTCCTGGACTACCTGTGCTCAGTTGAATATGGTAGAAGCCTTCCTATCTGATGAAATGGGACTATTATTTGGTGGTCCTATTGATGTCATTTCTAAACATACCACACCTAGCATGCATGCTTATCTCTGACATTTTGCTTTTTTAAAATTGTAAGCAGAACTCGAGATACTTGCTAAGCTCTAGAATACAATAAAATCTTT
The DNA here is from genome assembly GCF_027574615.1 of Eptesicus fuscus. Taxonomy (NCBI): domain Eukaryota; kingdom Metazoa; phylum Chordata; class Mammalia; order Chiroptera; family Vespertilionidae; genus Eptesicus; species Eptesicus fuscus. The sequence continues at coordinate 65,908,858 of NC_072479.1, read as the reverse complement.
TACAATTGTCTTACCTACACCTGATTCAATCAATGTTCTTTTATATTGATTAATATTTAAGTCTTTCATCTTTTAAATTAACAATCACACCATTTGCTTTACTCTCGTAGTACCCATTTTTGTAATATTTAATTTAGCTCATATAGAGTTGCTTTGTGCTTTGCCCTATATTTGGCTAGAACGGCAAGACTCTCCATCCACACATCACAACTACTCCAACTAAGCATCCAGGTAAAGGTGATGTCTCTGTGGTTCTTCTTTTTCTATCTGAAGTTTTACTGTGCTCTTGGCACCTTCTCCCATTGCATCAACGTGCCCCTCAAGCTTCACTTTTGGCCCCTTAATATGGCCTTCTTTCTTTCCAGCATACATTATAGAACATTGTGCATCCATATCCAGTAATCTCAAAGAGCTCTGCTCTTTGCCTCAGGCCATTTAATTTGAACCTCAGTATACGGCCTTGGGTCCCTGGTGGAGGTTGGACAGGGAGATACTGGCCTTCGAGTCAGTATTTTTTTTTTTTTTCTGTAGATTCAACTGCTTTAATAGAGGAGTAACTTTAACATCCTGGACCAGCACTTTGCATCCCCATTCTGTTCTGGCATCATTGCACTTACATTATTACTGGCTGGGCTAGAGAACAGAACTGACAGACTGTCTTAGTGGTGGCAGCTGTTGGTACTACATTAGATTTCTCCCAACCTCTGTAACTTGTCAATAAGTCTTTCATAAGAATCCTGTTAATTTTCTTCCACTTTGTCCCAGGTCTTTACAGCCATCTAAACAGTTATGCCTGATTTTTCCTTTCCTATTTCCCTATTCTAAGAATTCATTTTTCCTCTGGCCATTTGCTTTCTTCTAAATAATCCAAAAAAAATTAATTAATGAGAGAGAGAGAGGGTGGGCGGGGCGGGGGAGAGATCAACTTGTTGCTCTACTTATTTGTGCATTTATTAGTTAATTCTTCATGCACCCTGACTGGGGATGGAACTCACATCCTTGGTGTATCTGGATGATGCTCTAACTAACTGAGCTACCCAGCCAGGGCTAAATGGTCCAAATTTTCTTTGGCAACTGCAGGAATAGAACTTCTGTGCCTTTGTCTACTCTCCTTTCCTCCTAGGGGAGGGTCAGTTCTGGAGCCAGGTGGGAAGTGCTCCCCTAAGCACAGCAGGGCGTCATTTGGGGCTGCTTATCTCTGAATTCCACATAACTCGTCCAGGGCTGCTGCTTCCCTACATGCCCTACATGTTGGCAGGGCTATTCCATTTCACCCCTAATAAGGACACCCGGTTGATTCCTGCCTTGACACAGGCTCCAACCCTCGCCCCCTCCTCACAGGCCTGACTCTGACCCCTGGCCAGTAATTCTGAATGCTAACCTGCAGCAGGTTGTGGACTGGTCCTCCTATCTAACATTCCTCTCCATTCTGCAGACATTAGCTAAGCTGACAATCCAGAAAAATTCCCAGGCAACTGGTGACACTTTTCAGCAGAATGACCCAGCTCTTTTACCCTGCAGTCCCTGGTTTCCAAGAAGAGAGGAAGGGTTAACACCAGACTGCTAAGAAATGACCCCTGAGTCCATCTTTTCAAAGTATTAAGGTTTTTTGGAGGCAGCAAAGTTGGGATAAACATGGAATTTATCCTGTGTCTGTCTTGTTTGTTGTATAAGCCCTGAGCCAGGGGTGCCAGGGGAGCTGTAATTTGGTGTGCGAGCCTTGAGCATGCATGCTTAGAGAGGTATAAAAGGATGGTCGGGAATCACCTACAGCATACATGCACACTCCATGGGGGGAGGGGCAAAGAAAACGTGCCTTGGGGAGCTGCTAGGATTTCCAATGAATTGAAGATGCTCTACTGCTGTATCCTGCCTTGTACCCTTCTATAAAGCTAAGTAGATGTGGTAGTAGATTAAACCCTATTGTGTCTTTAAACCCTATTAAACCCTATCTGATTGCCATCTTGAACTAGTATCAACCACTGTGGAGGAACAAGTCAGTTTTAAAGTATTCTATATACTTAAGAACTTATTTTCAATGGAAAATAATTAAACATCAGTGTCCTAAGAACACTGGTTATATCTATATTGTTCTATTGTCCTGCTGAGTTTTCTGCCCAGGCCCCACTGCCCATGTCTCCACACTTCAGGGTGAGGCAGTCTGTCAATTTTCTCCACTTTGATCAACCAAAGCAGGTTTTCTCAGAGTTCCTTATGGGACTTGGCAGCCCTGTGTCATTCCTTAGGAACTAAGGCTAATCTATGGGCCTTCCTCTCCTCCCCTGCCCATTCCATCTAGAGCCCTGTTTCCTTGCCTGTCAAATGAAGTAAGAATGATAAAGAAAAAAGAAGAAATACAGAACTGGAAATAAATCACTCTGGCAACCGTTTTGATAAAATTTGATTCATACAATTCTCTCAACATTTCTAAACTCTAATTTGACGTTAGTAGAGAGTAAGTGCCTCAAAAGCAGGGACCTGTTTTATTACTCAGATTGTATGAACCTAATACCTAAATCAGCTGGTACTAAGGTAGTGGCAGGAGTGCGGGTGGGAGGCAAGGAGAGTGTTTGCTTCTGTTTGGGTTTTTAGTTGAAGCCAGGGAGCTTCTGTTGTTTAAGTTATACCAGTAGTCTTTAGGGAGATTCAATAAGTTACTTGTCTATGACTGGTGGGAGTTTTCTTCAAGAATATCAATATAATGGGAAAAAAGTCTAATGGAAATGATTCTAGATAACAGCCAAACTGGCAATATTGGTCTCAGTCAAACAGCATCAGAAAGGTTCCATTTCCCTTTCTGTCAATAGCAAATTAAGCACCTTTACAGCTGATCAAATGGCATTTATACATGAGAAGAAAGAGAAGAGAGAGAAACACTAACCAGAGTTATTTCACCTGCTCCTGATCAATGTCTACACTTTTACCAGTTGCCACATAGATCAGACCTGTGCTTTCAAACATTTTTTTACCACAACCAACTACGAAAAACTTATTTTATACCTTTCTTTGCATTTATTTTCTATGTTTTCCATTTATATTTTTTATACTTTTCTTGGTTTTGAGAGACAGAGGAAGGGAGAGGGAGAAAGAGAGAGAAACAGCGATGTGAGAGTGAAACACCCCCTACCGGTGATCAAGCCCACAACTGGGCATGTGCCCTCACCAGGAATCAAACCGGCAACCTTTTGGTGCATGGGAAAATGCCCAACTAACTGAGCCACCCTGGCCAGGGCCATTTATTTTTTAATGCAGTCTGTGACCCACTAAATTGATTTCATGACCCCCAAAATAGGGTCTATCCTCCAGTTTTGAAATCATTGCACTAAACCACATGAGACCTTTCCAGAAACTGTTAAAATTCAGTAACTGTTCTTACCCAGGTTTAGTTTAGATGACTTGGTTGATTGACCTCTGGGAAAAGCTCAAGACTTCTACCCTCTCATTCTAACACACTCCTCTCCCAAGAAAGAGGACCCTTCTCTAGATCGATCTAATTCCAGAACAAGGCTTAGGACTCAGGCTAGTGAGTGGAGTGTCCTAATGGATTAAGTGGATAAGTTCAGGGTTATGTAGGAGAAACGGAACTTCTCCTGGGAAAGTCTGAGACAAGCAAAGGGACACCGCCTCTCTAGGCCTTTGGAAAACTCACGCATTTCCCCCTGCTCTTCCCTGCTGGGGGATATTTTGGGTGGTTCTTCCACACATTGGAGTGGCAACGTTTAAACTTTGGATGGAGCAGGCAGAGTAGTGCATTCAGTCCACTTGGGTTTTGGCCATCAGGTGGAATAGAGTAGGTATTGTTTCTTAATGTGGTGTTCTAAGTGTCTGAGATTATGCTTTTCTCAATAATTCTTTTCTCAAACTGGCAGAATTCTATCGAGTAAGGTCTTAACTTTCGAGTTTTCTTAAGTTTCTATCCCACCCTCCACCCCATCCCCAAAGACTTAAAGGCTGCTGAGGACAGCGTATATGCATGTATTAGCCTGGGAAGTCATCTTATAATCATCCCCTGCCTCGTTTTTAGTAAAGAAAATTATTGTTTTGGATGAACTTGAATGTGAGGAAAGACAAGAGAAAAGGGATATTTTTTTACCTTTTAAAACCTGACATCTGTGGGTTCTTTCTTTACATTGTCAACTATCTAAAAATTAAAGATCTCTAAGTAATTATGTTCTAAGTTATTTCTATGGAGATATAACTTATTTAAATACAAGACAGCTATCCAATCTCTATGGAGATATAACTTATTTAAATATGAGACAGCTATCCAAGCTCAAATACTACTCAATTTGACTGAAGCCCAAGGCACAAGTAGTTGAATAATCCTGTTTAGTTCCGATTTGTCTACTGGAGAAAATGTAAGCCTTGTGAAACTTCTCGTCACTGGATGATAACTCACCATAGAGTATCTGCTTTAGAAAAAAATGCCCACTGAATATTTGTTGAATGAATAAAAACAAGATAATAAATAAACAAGTAAGAGGTGCTGAAAAGGAAGGGGAGGAGTTGGCTCTTACAAAGTGAGACAATAACCAGGAGATACAGGAGCCCTGAGGGACTCTTGGACCATGACCCACAGACTATGTAAGAGCTGCCACTTCTACTGCTGCTCCTACTTGGGTGGAACCTAGCAACGTGCAGCCTGAGGATCAGCTGGGCATCCTGATGGCCTCCACTGACTTCACACTGCTCTAAATAACTTCAATAATTGCAAACATTTATCGAATTTTAATGATGTATTGAGCCTAGCTCCAAACACAGAATTGGATTCAGTCCCCATAAAGCAAGTTCTATGAGCTACCAAAACACCATCAAATAATGACTTTCAACTTAATATCTTGAGACAAATATGTATATGACCACAAAGGTTAAGAGCTCTGCTCCCAATTACTAAAGGGTGCCAGTCTTCTTTATTTTTAATCATCTGTTTTATTGCTACTGTGTTGTCAGAGTCATCACCATGGTGCCTAGCACATTTGTTATGCAGCTAATCCAGATCTTTATCAAGTGTGAGAAGTGTGTTCATTTCCCCTCTTAATGCCAGGCTCCCTCCATGAATTGTCTCTGACAGTTGCGATGGGATGAATGCTGTGTAGGTTTAATGAGAAGCCACCATTCCTGTCTGAAATCCTTTCATTTATGGACCAGCTTGAACATTAATATGATCAAAGCATTTCAAAGAAGCCAGGACCACTATTTCCACTAAAGCAAGAGTCAATCCAAGTAACCCATCCAAGAAAGAAGGGCTTTTAAAAACAAATGTAAAAGCCTGTTCTCAAAATTTAAACAGAATGGCAAAGCTTAGCCTTGCATGCTGTTTGTTCACCAAAGAATGAAGATAAAAAAGAGTTGCCCATCTAGATTCCCTAGTTTTCTTCACACAGCTCAAAGACCATTTTCGTTAGCAGTACTTTGACAGTGGAGCTTCGTGTCACGCTCAAAACACAGCATGGTGATTTCAAATTGGTAAATCATATGCATGTATTGGTATCTGAATGTATTAAATCACTAAAGCAAAGCAATATTTCAATGCAAGCGCATGAGTACGCTTTAGCAAAAAACTGCCAGCAATCAGTATTACACACAAAAGGGAAATGTCAGGTTCAGAAATTTTTTGTCCTGTGTAATGATTGCTGTCTGACTTATAAGTTTTTTGCTTTTACCGTTTGGAGAAAAGCTTACTTTGTTTAACTGGGTGACTTAACTCCAATTGGAGCTCATGATTTTTTTTTCCCTGAAGCTTTGTTGGCAGATGGTAAACAAAGCTGTTATTTTTAAGTCTGCAAGTGGTTTTTCTATTTTTCTGGAAAATAAGTCTTAAATTCTTTGGGTGCAAATAGCTCTATGATTTGAGATAATTTTTTCAATGAAATTTTTGGTTATGCAAAGACAAAGCAAAGATCTTATTCTGAAATAGAGGTGATAGATTTGGTGTCACTTCATTGCTTGAGCTGGTCATTGTAATCAACGTCTTTACAGGAAGCAGCATAGTTTTGTAGTGATACATTCAGATCCTGGAGCTATTACTGCCTACATTCAAATCCTAGCTTCTCCCATTCACTGGCTATGTGACTTTCTCACAATTTACTAGTCTCCTTGTGCCTATAAAACTGGGTAACAGTCCTCCTCATAGGTCTACCTGGGGATTATATGAATTGATATAGAAGACATTTAGAACAGAACCTAGAAGGTGATGACCTCTACATAAACACTAGCTTATTATTCTCTGTTGATCAAGCTTTATCCCACAGATTATTTCCTTTTAGGAAAGAAGAAGAAACAAGCTCAAGGGCATGGAGATGAAGAGACATTGGCAATGGGGCAGCAGTTTGGGGCTGAGGACAGAGTCATAGATAGTAGCCCAAACAGAAGACATGCCTGGTATCTATTTAGATTTCCTCAGTTCCAATCACTTTTGATTATTCTAAAGTAGTCAGTTAAATGTCTTTAATTTTGAAGCCTCATCTCAACCATCATTGTGGGAGAAATGATCTTTTGAAGAAAGAAGAAAAGACCCAGAGCTGGACCATGGGCTGAGGAGGCAAAGAAAAAAAAAATCTGAGGGGGCTGGACACCTGCCCTGAGGATTCCCAGGGATAGGTAGATTGAGGATTCTGGTAGAAACCTTAACAAGCAGGATAGTGACTTGTACCCTAAGAATCTGAGCATAAAATGGAAACATGACCTTATTCTATGATCATGATGGGTGTTTTCCTTCTTGGCTGCCTAGTCCCATTTCCAATGTTTGAAGGATTGCTACAAACATTTCAAATGTAAATAGTGCCCCACCCCTTAACTCTAGTGGCAAATTGTGTGTGACTTTACCTGTGACTCTTAATTTGATGACAAAGAAGCAAGGCAGGAAAGACTCATTGTGGGAGAGGCCGCAGCAACACACACTGCTGGGTGCCCAGGCTGTGGTGCTGGTGGCAGCAGATCCCCGACCTACAGGTTCAGGACGTGACTTAGGCTATGGTCCTGGTTGCCCGGCCTCCCTGCTGTACTATCCTTTCCCCAAACCTGGCTCGTTAGACTTCCTGTCATTCCTAAGCCCTACCTAATGCCCTTCAAAATTTTTTTCTTATCTACTCCAGTTAGTACAAGTTGGTTTCTCTTGTTTACAACCAAGAATCTTAACTGGTGCAATCAAGTCACCTGGATTATACTTGAAACATAATAACAATTTATTAGGGGGCTTCCTCATAAACAGAAAAATGAGATACCAGGAGTAGAATATTTTGAAAAGGAGAATTATATTTGGTTAGAAATCACATCCTTACAGAGAATTATCCTGCCAAATGAATTGCCAGGTCATAAACATTTCTCTGGGCTCAACAATTTCCATCCACCTGTCCTTAGCAGGGCCATTGTGATAACAGCTCTGATCAGAACATAATTAGCCAAAAGTATTGCACAACTCTTCAAATCCACAAGTATGTACAAATTCCTGTTAGCCTTGACAGCCCACTGATAGCCACACTCCTATTCAAGTGAGGTCCTGTGAGCTCCAGAATCTCTGCATGAGCAGCCCTCCTGCCACCATTGTGCCTCTCAGCCATCCAGGTCAGCACTGGAGCAATTATCCTGCCAAAAATTTCACTGTAGCGGAAAGCAAACAAAACAACAACAAAAAATATTTTTTATAAAGCTCAATTTATTTAAAGAATTGGCCCTTCCACTATTTTCACTTTAGAAAACAGTATGGAGGGTCCTCAAGAAATTAAAAATAGAACTACCATGTGATCCAGCAATCTCACTTCTAGGTATATAGCCAAAGGAAACAAAATCATTATCTCAGAGAGATATCTGTATTCCTGTGTTCACTGCATCATTATTCACAACTAGAAGCCCGGTGCATGAAAATTCATGCACTGGATGGGGGGTGTGGGCAGTCCCTCAGTCCAGCCTGGCCTCTCTCACAGTCCGGGGGCCTGCAGGGGCGGGAGGCCACCTGGCAATCAGGGGAAGGTGACGCCCCATCACACCTCTGCTGCTGCCACTGCCGGCAGCGCAAGCCTCAGCCGGCTCTGGTTACCTGAGCCTCGGGTGGCCCTGGGTGGCTGGGCAGCTGCCATCCAAGGCTTGCCTGCTCCTCGGGCCGGCCCTGGGTGGCTGGGAGGCTGGGGGATTCCGGAGGCAGGCGGGTGTGGCTGAGGGGACTGGGCACCACCATCTTGTGGCTGTGGATGCTGCCATCTTTGAGGGCGGGGCAGTCAATTAGCATATTCCCTCCTTATTGGCTGTGGGCGCCGCCATCTTTGCGACGGTGTGAGAGTCAATTAGCATATTCCCTCTTTATTAGGTAGGATGGCTTAGATATGGAAACAACTTAAGTATGCATTGATGGATGAATGGATAAAGAAAATGTGATTCTACACTAGAATATTATTCAGCTGGACATCCTGCCATTTGCAACAACATGGATGAACCTAGTGAGCATTATTCTAAGTGAAATAAGACAGAATACAAATACTGTATGATATCACTAATCAGTGGAATCTTAAAAAAATAAAGTTGAACTTATAAAAACAGAGAGTAGGTTTCGACCAAGATGGCGGCATAGTTAAACAACTAATCTGCTGCCTCACACAACAATTTCAAAAACACAACTAAAAGACAAAAACGTCTACCACCCAGAACCACGGGAAAACTGGCTGAGTGGAAGACTGACAACTAAGAACAGAAAGGAGCACAATCGCTGAAAAGCTGAGGTACAGAGGCACGCGAATCGGGCCGGCAGCGGGCGGCTGGGTGCACGGCTTTTCTTCAACCCGCAGGGAGACAAGCTCCCGATCACTCTGAAATCCAGTTTCTGGGGACACTCGGGGGACCCAGACACCTACGGGGAGAAGCTGGACTCTCGGCCATCGGGTCGGAAAGTGAGAGTGACTTTTTTGCAGAGGTGCGCCCAGCAATCATTGTTTACTGCGCTGGAGCGTGGGGCGCAGGGACTTGGAAACGGGAAAGGCAGAGACAGCTGACGGCAGCCATCGCCGTTGGCCACGCCCCAGCCTAGTGACACCCTGAGACCCCGCCCCGCCCTGAGGCCCCGCCCCGCACATTCTACAAACCCGCCCAGGCTCCACACAGCGGCTTTTGCATATAAATGGCCTGTTCTGTGGCAGCTTAACCAACTGCAGCTCCAGTCAGACTGCTCCAAAACCGCCCAAGCAAAGGAGGAGAAAACTAGCCCTTGCTGTAGCTCCTGCTGGGGAACACACAGTACACAAGGGTACACCAAGAGTGTCCACATCAAGTAACTGGGAGGCTGACCCATTGAACCAATAGGACACCTAGTACACAAAACTACCATACCAACTCAGGGAAGCAGAGAATATGAGAAGGCAAGGAAACAGATCACAAACCAAAGAAATGGAGGAAAACAAGCGACTGGACATAGAGTTCAAAACCACGGTTATAAGGTTTTTCAAGAATTTCATGGAAAAGGCCGATAAATTCAATGAGACCCTTGAGGATATGAAAAAAGACCAACTAGAAATTAAACATACACTGACTGAGATAAAAAATATTATACAGAGACCCAAAAGCAGACTAGAGGATTGCAAGAATCAACTCAAAGATTTGGAATACAAAGAGGCCAAGGACACTCCTCCAGAGAAGCATGAAGAGAAGAGAATTCAGAAAGTTGAAGATAGTGTAAGAAGCCTCTGGGACAACTTCAAGCGAACCAACATCAGAATTATGGGGGTACCAGAAGAAGAGAGAGAGCAAGATGCTGAAAACCTATTTGAAGAAATAATGAACGAAAACTTCCCCCACCTGATGAAAGAAATAGACTTACAAGTCCAGGAAGCGCACAGAACCCCAAACAAAAGGAATCCAAAGAGGACTACACCAAGACACATCATTAAAATGCCAAGAGCAAAAGACAAAGAGAGAATCTTACAAGCAGCAAGAGAAAAACAGTTAGTTACCTACAAGGGAGCTCCCATACGATTATCAGCTAATTTCTCAACAGAAACCATGCAGGCCAGACGGGAGTGGCAAGAAATATTCAAAGTGATGAATAGCAGGAACCTACAACCAAGACTACTCTACCCAGCAAAGTTATCATTCAGAATTGAAGGGCAGATAAAGAGCTTCACAGATAAGAAAAAGCTAAAGGAGTTCATCACCACCAAACCAGCATTATATGAAATGCTGAAAGGTATTCTTTAAAAAGAGGAAAAAGAAGAAGAAAGATAAAAATTAGGAACAACAAATACCTATCTATCAACAAGTGAATCTAAAAGTCAAGTGAATTAAAAATCTGAGGAACAGAATAAACTGGTAAACTTATTAGAATCAGAGGCATAGAATGGGAGTGGATTGATAATTCTCAGGGGGGAAGGGGTGTCTGTGTGGGGAGTATGGGAAGAGACTGGACAAAAATCATACACCTATGGATAAGGACAGCGGGGGGGGGGGGAGGTAAGGACAGAGGGGGGGTGGGAACTGGGTGGTGGGGAGATATGTGGGGAAAAAGGAGAAATAATTGTAATCTGAACAATAAAGATTCATTTAAAAAAAAAAAAAAACAGAGAGTAGAAAAGTGGTTGCCTGTGGCTGAGGTTAGGGGAAATAGGGAATGATTGTTAAAAGGATACAAACTTTCAGTTATAAGATAAATACTACCTGAGATCCAATGTAGTTCATGGTGACTATAGTTCATAACATCGTATTGTATAATTGAAATTTGCTGAGAGTAGAACTTAAATTTTCTCCAAAAAAAACAAAAAGGTAAATATGTGAGATGATGGATATATTAATAGCCTTGATGTAGGAATACTTTCATAATATATCTGTAAATCAAGTTATCACATTGTACATTTTAACCATCTTACAACTTTATTGGTCAATTATACCTTGATAAAGCTGGGGAGGGGAGGATTTTAAAAATTGACCTTTATAAAAAAAAATAATTATGTTCCATGCTACTTTTTACTTCAAAAATGTTCTATTCTTTATGAAATAGTGATTAATGCAAATGATAATTTGAACAGGATTTGAATCTATTATTTGGCAAAGTAAAGAGTTGAAAACTATATTTTTTTCACTAGCCCAAGGAATCCAGGAGACTTGGAGCCGCTGATTCAGAGAACGCCCCCAGTACTCCCCAAGTCTTCTGTTTCCTGCCATGGTTCACACTCAACTGATTCCCCAGCACACTCAAAACAGTGGAACTTTTATTAAATAGAGAAATTTCAAGAGACTACTGCAAAGACAGTAATTAGAAACTCTAGCCATGGAGAAGCATATTGAACACAAAGTCCCTAGTCCCTAAGGGTTTAAAAGGGTGGGATTGATCTCCTTCAGCTGGTACGCTTACAATCATAATGTATAACAATTTGAATAATAAAAAAATATGTAAATATTTATCATTCATTACTGCTTCAGAAAAAAAAAAATCTGTTCACTTTACATTCTAAATGCACTGGCTAAAGTTTGAAGACCCGGGAGAAAGATATTTGAGGAGAGAGCTGGCAGAGGGTGTGAAAGTTAGGGAGAATAAAAATAAAGTAAAATCATGATTTGTGATTATCATCAGGGGAGCAGAAAGGAGGAAAGAGCAGTGGTCAGGGAGAGGAATGAAATATCTACAAAGGATATCTGCTCTTCTGTTATCCCTACATTTGAGCCAGGGAGAAAGGTAGATGGACCACGTGTGGGTGCTTCATTTGAACAATTACCAAAGGAATTGCCTCCAAAAGTGATGAGCCTCCCATTACTGGGATTGGTAAGCTGAGGCCAGATGAACCCCAGCAGGAACAGTGCTAAAGGGCCTCCTACTCTAGGTGAGAGGGTAGACAGCACGGTCTACTTTTTCAGGGGAAAAAACACTAGCAGAAGTGCCTGAAGAGTTAAACCAACTAATTTTACATTTTTTAAAAAATCGCAATATGGAGCGTTTTATAGTTATGAATAAAGAACCAGCTCATTATATATCACCACCAAACAGCGACTCTCCCCAAGGGCTCTGCCTAACAGAGCGTTTCTACTCAGAGGGAGTGCAGATCAGGGAAGCCATTTATTACAGTGCCATCTCTTTTATGAAACAAATATTTTTCAGTATTCCTTTAATCACAAGAGACCTTCTTAGAACTAACACTTTAGTTATGAGCGTGTTAACTAAAGCCAGTCAGGGGCCGAGTAAAAGATTTCATTTTGTTCACTAGTTGCTCTGTCCATTATCCCCTTCTTCACATCATTGAAACTCCTTACCCAATTAGAAGACATTCTGTAACAGGGTTAGTTATTACATGGCTGTCTCTGACAGTTACAATGAATAAAAACAGAAGCTTTTTCAAAGACCTGCTATGTCCCAAAGAGCTCAGCGTGGCTTAACAGATCATTAAATGCAGAGTAAAACCAACATTCATTCTCTGTGTAGTAGAAGGAGCTATGATATGCCACGATAGATAAGATACAGAAAATGGATCAAACCATTCAGTACATCCCCATTACTCTGTGTGGCTTTCCATTTTACAAACAACTCTCACATTATTGTCTCATAAAATTATTAGAACAAAGCTATGAGTTGTCAAAACAGGTATTATAATCTTCATTTTAAGTCAAACATTGAGAGGCTGGTGAGCCCACGATTATAAAACTATGAACACTTCAAACCCAGTCCATTGCCCTTTCCTCTGACCTTAAATAAGGAACCAGATCTGCATTTTTTAAAAGCATTCCAGGATTTATGCATCTGAATGATTATTAAATCTCCTTCCCAGCAGTCGCAGCTTGATATTTAGACAGCGGCAACGATCTGTGCTGTATGAACAAAATTACATATTTGCTAGCCAGTGGCCCTTCCAAATCTCTAGGATGGTCTTTGAATTTTTTTCATTGGTTGCAAAGCTTCGTCCATATTTCTAGCTGGGCAACCCAGGACTAAACACATTGCTGTTCAATGTAGTTTTGCAATTGGTAAGAAACTAAATGAATTACCACATTCTTACTTTCCTGTTTCATTTCTTTTAAATCACAGAATAAAAAACCACAAGTTCTAACCAATACTGCAGCTGTTTTGTATATTCCTCTTCACTTAGTTTTCTACTAACTTCAAGCTCAAGCCATATAAAATGCAAATTATCTTCCTTCCAAATCTATGAATCTTCCCTCTTTCTGTGAATAAACCCTCTAGCTTTCCAAATCCTGGACACTTTCATTCCTATAATTCCTCCTCCCCTTCCCATGCTCTCTTCACCCATGAAACCATCCATTCTAATATGTAAATATATATTTTATATGTATATATCCTTGAAAGATATTTTCATTCATTTATTCAACAAAACATTATTGAGCAGCACCCCTTTTATTTTCTGGGTACCAGTCCTATAAGCTGTATAGGAGTTGACTTTGCTACATAACAAACTATCCCAAAACTCAGTGGCTTAAAAATGACCATTTGTTTTGTCCATAATTAATCAGTATCTTAAGCTGGGCTCAGCTAAGTGGCTTTCTGCTAGTCTTAGGGGACCTCTACTGGGCTCTGCCATGCTTTGCCAGATCAGCTGGGGAGCTGGCTCTCATATCAATGGTCTTCAGCTGAGAAGGCTAATCTCTGCTCCATGGGGTCTCTCATCATCCAGGAGACTAGCCTGGGCATCTTCACATGGCCATCTCAGGGTCAAAGAACAGCAAGAGAGGCTAAGCCCCAATGCACAAATGCTTTGCAACTCTCTAACTGAATCACACTGATTATTTTCCCAGTGGCCAAAGCAAGTCACATGGCCAAGTCCAGGGTCAGTGTGGAAGGGAACCACCCACTCATAGATACAGGAAGATGTCATCAAATTATCATCCATGACTGCAAAAAGTCTATTATATTGGAGATTGGAATTTGTTATACTTGTTCTCCTATAAGCTGATACAGTTTAAACAGCTTTGGTAGATGTCCCTGGATGTTTTTCCAAGGGAGAGGTATTTGACAGCTTTCTATCTTCCATGATCTGGTTAGAGTCCCAATCCTTTCTGGAGTTATAACTAAATTATATTTTCCTAGGAATCTCATTTTTATTTATTTTTTAATAATTCTTTATTATTGAAAGTATTGCATATGTCCCCTTTTTCCCCCCATGGGCCCCTTCTAGCCCACCCCCGCCCCCTACCCCAGGCCCTCACCACCCCATTGTCTGTGTCCATGGGCCATGCATATATGCCTATAAGGTCCTTGGTTGATTACCTCCCACCCACCCACCCTCTCCCACCTACCCTCCCTGCTAAGAATCTCATTTTTTAAAACATTTTCCAATTATTTGTAGAAATTTGAGCAAAGTAATCTCTTGAGTTTTAAATTTTTCTTCTTGTGGTTATTTGCCCTATAATCACTGCTAATTTTTTATATTTGCACTTTCTCCCTTTTTTCTTGGTTCAATCAGCTTTAAATTTATCAAATTTATAGCTTATTTTTTAAAATGAGCTTTGATTTAATTTATTAGTTCTGCTACTTTTCTATTTTCTAACTCATTAATTTATTCTTGTATCTTTATTAATCTTTCTGTGCACTTCCTTTTCATTTATATTATTGTCCTTTTCAAAATTATTGAGTTAAATGCTTAATTCAATTTTGTTTCACTCTGATTTTTTTTTTCAATGTGAGTATTTAAGGTTGTATCTCCTTCAAGTATCGACTAGCTGTGCCCCATAACACAAACATTTTATTATCGTTTTCTGAATGTTCCACAATTTTGACTTACATCATGTTTTCGAATTGAGGTGAATTTTTAAAGTTTCTTAATTTCTAAGAGGTAAAGGCTTTTGTTTTGGGGGTATTAATTTCTAGGTTTTCTATATTGTGATCAACAAATGTTATTTGTGTAATTTTTACTTTTTTACTTTATTGTGATTGTATATACTGTATATCCCATGTCTTCTTGATCTATTCATCTGTTGACAGACACTTAGGTTGTTTTCATATCTAGGCTCTTGTGAATAAGACCGCAAAATAAAGGAGAAGGGAGCATATATTTCTTTAATACCTGTTCCCATTTCCTTTGGATAATAACTAGAAGTTGAATTACTAGGTCACATGCTAGTTCTATTTTTAGTTTTTTGAGGAACCTCCATGCTGTTTCCACAGTGGCTGCACTAATTTACATTCCCACCAACAGTGCACAAGGGTTCTCTCTTCTCCACATTCTCACCATCATTTGCTATCACTTGTCCTTTTGGTAAATAGTCATACTAACAGGTTGAGGTGAAATCTCATTGTGGTTTTGATTTGCATTTCCCTGATGATTTTCTCTCAGGTTGTAGTAAGAAGGCAAATCTATCAGATAAACCCCCTTCCTGCTTGTACCACCATAACCACACCTTGGCTTCTGTAATCTTGCTTGCCTCTTGCATCAGCCAACTGCCCAAACTGCAACAGGTATGGAAAGTCTCTAAAATACCCAGAAGCTTATCTATACTAATAAAAGCCTAGATGGCTCTCATGCATGACATCATCACAAGATGGCTGCCACAATATGGCTGCTACAAAGGTGGCCACCACAAGATGGCCGCGTACTCAGTGGAGGCGGGGCCTAGTGGCTGCTCCGCACAGTGAGGCCTGGGGGTCCCATGGCTCTGTCTGGCACAGAGGAGGCCAGTACCGGCGTCTCTGCTGCCTCACGGGGAGGAGGTGGGTCCCAGTGGAAGAAGCAGGTCGCAGCAGGGGAGGGCAGTTGTGGGCAATTGGGCCAGTAGGGGAGTGGTTAGGGGGCAATCAGGCAGGCAGGCAGGTGAATGGTTAGGAGCCAGTGGTCCAGGATTATGAGAGGGTTGTCCAACTGCCGGTTTAGGGCCTAAACCAACAGTCAGACATCCTCTGAGGGATCCCAGATTGGAGAGGGTGCAGGCTGGGCTGAGGGACACCCCCCAGTGCATGAATTTCATGCACCAGGCCACTAATTATGTATAAAAGACGGGCAGAACATGAACAAGGGGCTCAGCCTTTGGAGGCGACTCTCCTGGGTCAGCACCAGTGTGGAATAAAACAGTTTTTTCTGATCCTCTGAGTGCGTGCAGTTTGTCACTTTCCACCGACAGAATTTCTGCTGTAACAGTAGGTTGCCTTTTCATTTTGTTAATTATTTATTTTGCTCTGCAGAAGCTGTTTAGTTGGATGTAGTCTACTCATTTATTTTTGCTTTTGTTGCCTGTGCTTTCAGTCTCATATCCAGGAAACCATTACCAAGACCTGTGTCAAGGAGTTTATCCATATGTTTTCTTTTGGAGTTTTACAGTTTCAGATCTTATGTTTAAGTCTTTAATCCACTTTGAGTTAATTTTGTGAATGGTATAATAAGATAGAAAATTTTAATTTTCTGCATATGTTAGGTGAACACTAATACTTATTGAGTGCTTACTCTGTACCAGATAATGTTCTAAATATTTTAGTTGGATTATCTCATTATCTCCTAGTACTGCCCTTGTTAAAACCCTCATCTTTCACTAAACTACTACGAAGTCTCCTAATTTGTCTCCCAACTTGTCTATGTCCCACTCAAATTCTAGTTGTGCTCTGAAAACTTCAAACTGTGTTATTCAGGTTACACTCCACCAAATCAAATTTACTGAGGGTAGAGCCCAAGAAACTTTACTTTTATAAAACACTAGAGGCCCAATGCACAAAATTTGTGAAAGGGGCTTGGCCCCTGCCACTGCCACGGCCGCCTCTGCCTTGGCTCCAACCCACCGTGGCAGCCACTACTGCCTCTGCCTTGGCCCCCACAGCCACAGCTTTGTCCGGAAGGTTGTCCAGAAGGATGTCTGGAAGGACATCCAGTCTAATTATTATATTATGTTTTTTATTATTATAAATGGATAATCATTATGCAGACAAAATTTTAGAATCATCAACCTACAAGAAAAAGTCATGACATCTTTTAGATACAGCAAAGTATTCCATTTTTAAAGGAATATCTATATATATAAAACCCTAATATGCAAATAGACCGAATGGTAGAATAACCAAACAACCTAACAACCGGTCACTATGACATGCACTGACCAACAGGGGGCCCGCAGAACATGGCAGGTGATGGTAGCAGGAGGCAAAGTGCAGAACATGGCGGGCATCGGCCACGGCAGAAGGGTGGAGCAGGTGAGCAGGGGCACTGTCATCAGGGAGAACCTCTGGTGTTTACTGAAAGTCCTTTGCTCCCGCACGCTGTAGTCCCACCTGGCTCTTGCACCTGCTGCCTGCGCCTGCCCCGCTTGCACCTGCTGCTGATGCCAGAGCCACCACTCACACCCACTGCCAGCACCCGCACCAGTTCTGATCGCTCATCGCCGTCAGCAGGCTCGAGTGGTGGCTGCCGGCCCCAATCGCCCCTGAGGGCTTCTCCACCTCCCCCTGCTCCTGAGGGGCAATCAGGGCAGCAGCCACCACTTGCACCTGCTGATGGCACTGGTCCCACTCACACCCACTGCTGGCACCTGCCCCAATCACTTTGTTAGTGCATGGGAGCGGCAGCAGTGGGAGCAGGGCTGCCAGCAAAGAGGGGACTGAGGACCATGGTGGGGGGGGCCGGGCAGGGGCACTGAGACCCACCCCCATGCCCACCACAGACTCGTGACCCACAGTTTCTTTCAAGCTGCATGAATTCATGCACTGGGCCCCTAGTATAGTTATAATTATCTAACTAATAAGTTAATGTTGGATAATATGACTTGGGTAATAAGTTAATATTACTTGAAAAGAACAGCAAAAATAATCCCCACCCCCCAAAAAAATGAGGATAATTTAAAGAACCTCTGGGACAACTTCAAGGGTATCAGCATTCCCATCATTGGGGGTGCTGGAAGAAGAGAGAGAGCAAGAAATTGGAAACCTATTTTAAAAACTTCCCTACCTTGGTGAAGAAAACAGACATACAAGTCCAAGAAGCTCAGAGAGTCCCAAATAAGATGAACCCAAAGAGGCCCACACCAAGACATCATAATTAAAATTCAAAAGGTTAAAGATAAACAGAGAATCTTAAAAGCAGCAAGAGAAAAGCAGTTAGTAATCTACAAGATAGCTCCCATAAGACTGTCAGCTGACTTCTCAAAAGAAACTTTGCAGGTTACAAGAAAGTGGCAAGAAATATTCAAATTAATGAAAAGCAATGACCTATAACCAAGATTAATCTATCCTGCAAAGCTATCATTTAGAATATAAAGAGCTTCCCACACAAGAAAAAGCTAAAGGAGTTCATCACCACCAAAACAGTATTATCTAAAATGTTAAAGGGTCTTCTTTAAGAAGATAAAAAATATGAACAATAAAATAGCAGTAAATACATATCAACAGTTAAATCTATAAACAAAATGCATAAGAACAGAAACAGATTCCTGGATACAGAGAACTTTTTGTTGATTGTCAGATAGGCGGGGAGTTCGGAGGATGGGCAAAAAGGTATAGGGATTAAGTACAGATTATTATAGAATAAGCAGGGGATGTAAAGTACAGCATAGGGAATATAGTCAATAAAATTCTGATAACTAGGTATGGTGCTGGATGGATGCAAGATTTATTGGGATGGTCACTTATTAAGTTATGTAATATCTGGTCACTGGGGTGTACACATGAAATTAATATATGTATGTCAACTGTAATTAAAAATAAAAAATTAACCCTGGCCAGTTTTATCATTGAAGTGTCAAGGGTTGGATTCCTGGTCAAGGGCACATACCCCAGTTGCAGGCTTGATTCCTGACCCTGGTCAGGCAACCAATTGATATGTCTCTCTCTCACATCAATGCCTCTCTCTCTCTCTCTCTCTCTCTTCTCTTCTCTCTCTCTCTCTCCCCCTCCCTCTTCTTCATTTCTTCTACTCTCTCTAAAAATCAATGGAAAAATATCCTTGGGAGAGAATTAAAAAATAATAAATTAAAAATTGAAAATAATTTTAAATATTTTAAATATATTTTTATTGATTTCAGAGAGGAAGGGGGAGAGAGAGAGAGAGAGAAATATCAGTGATGAGAGAGAATCATTGATCAGTTGCCTCCTGCACACCCCACACTGGGGATAGAACCCACAACCTAGGCATGTACCCTGACCCAGAATTGAACCTCCTGGTTCACAGGTTGACATTCAACCACTGAGCAACACTGGTCAGGCAGATTTAAAATATGTTTATATTATTTGAATAATATATAATACAGACACACAGAGTAAAAAATGAAAATCTCCCTTCACAATCACCCAACTCTCATTTCCCTCCCTTGAAATGAATACTGTCAATATTTGGTTGGCAAACATTCAGCCCCCTGTTTATTTAGATCTATTTATGGCACACAAATACTATAATATGTATATATTAAAAGTAAATAGAAGTCTGCTTTGCTCTGTTTAGTGACTGTATCATGTTGCATGTGTGGATCTGAGATAATTTCTTTTAATGACTCTGATATTTAGGTTGTTTCCAATTTTTTATTTATTACAAACAATACTAAAATAAACATTCTTGTGCATGTGCCTAAGTCTTTCTTTGCAGTTAATTCATAGAAATTAAACTGCTCAGTTAAAGCATATGTACATAAATCAATTAGGAATCTTTGGACTACAAGTGATAGAAAATTAAGACCAGTGTATGTGAAGATGGAATTTATAGGGTGGTTTAAGTAAAACTCCAGGGGAAGAACTTGTTTTAGGAGAGGCTTGATTCAGTGGATCCCATATCTTCCCTTTCTCTTTTTCCCTAATATTTACTTCCTCCTCAGGACGATTCAACTCCCTAATCCCAATTAGCTGCCAATAGCTTCTAGGGAAATGTTTCTTCATTACATCCAGCGAGGAGTACTTTAGCCCTGAATACTATGTAAAGCTCCTAAATTTTTCTTTGATTTGATTAGCTTAGATCATATATCTACTCCTGCATCATTAATCATTGTGGCCAGAGAGAGAAAGAAAGTCTTCGCTGGCTTAAGTCATGTCACTCCTCTGAAGCTGTAGGTGGAACCACCTTACCTGGTAGTGCTTTGATTCCCAAACAGAAATAACAGATGGTTGGAATGAATGTCCACCAGAGTGAATTATTTATTTAGATAGATCAATGTCAAATTGCCTTCCAAAAATTTACTTTACCACCAACCATGTAGGAAAATGGTTATTTCTCAATATCCCAACCAAATTTTTCTATTATTTATATTTTATTTACTTTTACTTAATTTGGTGTTGATGAGCATCTTTTCTTGTGTTTATTGGCCTTTTATATTTCTCCTGTAAATTATCTATTTATAATCTCCACTGATATTTCTATTTTTAAATGACTTATAGAAGCTGTATATACATTCTACACAATAATCAGTCATCCATTAAGTATGCTGCAAATGATTTTCTCTGTATGTTACTTGTCTTTTGATTTTATCATGACTTTCAATGTACACAGATAATTATTAATTTTTATGAGGCTATATCTGTCAGTCCTTTTCTTTTATGGCTTCTGCTATTTATGTCTTGTTTAAAGAGGTCTTTTCCACCTCCTTATAAAAATGTGCTCCAATATGGTCTCCAAATATTTTTATAATTTTTTTTAGATTTGTCTGCTTAACTCATCTGAAGTTTGTTTTTATGGATGGTTAAGGTAATAGCTTACTTTTCCTTTTTTCTGAATCGATAACTAATTTTCCAAACACGATTTATTGTGTAGGTTATGCATTCCCCCATGGAATTGAAATACTACCTTTATTGTAACCTAAATTTCTACAGATGATACATGGATCTGTTCTGGTCCCTCTATTGCACTTATTTCCACTCCAGTCTACCCCCTGTTTTGATCATGTTTGTAGCATACACTTTTACCATAGCATTGCTTAGCAACAATGTCTACAGGACATGCCCCAAACCTCACTCTTTAGAATGAGTTATAAAACTCTCTAAAATATGATCCTCCTTTATTTCTCTGGCCTCCTCATCCATCATCTAGCCCCATGCCTGCTAGATTTTAGTAAAACCAAATGTAAATAATTCCAAACAGACATGATTCTGGAGCACAGCTTGATTCTTTTTCTTTCCTCTTCCTGGAACATCCTGCCTCCTTCCTTACCTTATTGACTCTTCCTCATCCTTTAGAACTAAGCTCAAATTACTTATTTACCTTTCTTGAACCCCCAGGTAGGCTTCTTTCCCCTTTTATCCTGTTTTCAAATTATGCCAAATACTTCTATTACACAGAGATAATCTCTTTATATGGGTCTTTCCCACCAGCTTTCTTATTGCAGAGATGATGTTTATTCTTCTTTATACTTCCAGCACATAGTATAGTCTTTGTACAGAGGAAATGCTCAAAAAATAGTTATTGAATTAAACTATGTTCTTTTTTCATTTTATTATGAGTTATATTCTATAAAGTGGAATAAATGTACCTTCTTGGAGACTAAATTTGCAAGACAAATTTCTTTTTAAAAATTCATGTCAGCCCTGGCTGGTATGGCTCAGTTGGTTGAGCATCATCCCATGCACCAAAAGGCTGCTGGTTTGATTTCTGGGCAGGGCACATGCCTGGGTTTCGGGCTTGATCCCCAGTAGAGGGCATGCAGGAGGTTGCCGATCAATGTTTCTCTCTCACATCAATGTTTCTCTCTCTTCTCCCTTCCTCTCTCTCTCTCAAGTTAATAAAAACATATTTTTCCAAAAAAAAATTCATGTGAGCTCCAGAAAAATATCTTATGATTGAGAAAATTTCCTAGCATCTGCTACAGAAATAGGTTACAAACAGAGCTCTAGTTAAAGTATCTGATAACTAAAAGCAAATACTTTATTAGATCCACAGCATAACTATTATAATTCATTTTGTTTTTTTATTAAATTGGGATTTACTTCTTTCTACATACTCCTCTTAAAGTTATCTATGTGAAATTCATTGCCTAGAAATTTTGAGAAATTCTAAAATTCAAATCAATCATTGATTATTTACTGAGCTTCACATATATGGTGCAACTATATCAGGGGGTTGAAAAACAAAACAAAAAAGTATCATTGTCTGTTAGGGAAAGAAACCTAAGTGAACAATAAAAGCTATAATGATTATCAATACTAGACTAAAATTATATAGAGGATTCAGTGAGCATAAAGAATTCTTTCATTTGTTATAGAAGTAGACCAGGAAAATATATTTTAATTACTTTTAATAATACTCTAAAAAACTAACATTAGTGCTCTTCTTTAACAAAAAGTCCTTATGACATCCAATATTCTCTTCTTGCCTAAAATACATGTTTTTAAAGAGTTTTATCACTGAAGCTTGAATTAAGCTACATTGATTCCAGGATTCAGGCATATCTGAAGGACTGATGGGACAAACCCAGAAAAAATATCTATATTAATAAAAGGTTAATATGCTAATTAGACTGGATAGATCAGATGTCTTCTGGACATCCTTCCAGACAAAGCCACAGTGGCAGGGGCCAAGGCAGAGTGGTTAGGGGCAGTCAGGCAGGCAGGCAGGCAGGTGAGTGGTTAGGAGCCAGAGGTCCCAATTGTGGTTCCTGCAGGATCAGGCCTAAACCGGCAGTTAGACTTCCCCAAGGGGTCCCAGATTGGAGAGGGTGCAGGCCAGGCTAAGGGACTCCTCACCCCCGTGCACAAATTTTGTGCACCAGGCCTCTAGTCTTATTATAAGAGAACCAGGAACCTCCTGAGTAGGAAATCCTAAGCAATGAGAATGAAGAAGCAAAGTTTCATTCATCCACAGACAAGAGGTCAGAGTGGGAGGGAAAGAGTGACTCTGAGCATCGCAGAGATTCTATCATTCCCACCCTACTGCAGCCTCACTTCCATCTGTGCAGATCCGCTTTCAATAGTGTGAACCATTGACCTTTCTGAGTCCTTTCAGAACAAGTGGCAATGCTCCTCTTCATCCCTCTTCCATCTCCCACCCCAAGAGGAAGCCTTTTAGACTGGTCAGGTTCTTTGATGCTAATCTGTTGTGTGACCTTGAACAAGTTACTTAACCGTTCTGTTCCTCAGTTTCCTCATATGCAGAATAAGGTTAATAATAGTACTTACCTACCAGGATTAAAAGATTAGTCAAAAAAATTTAAACAGAACATTTAATCAAAAAGAGATTAAAATATAATCAAGGATTAAAAGAGTTAATACATAAATCACTAAGAACAGGACTTGACACATAGTAAGCTCCTAATAAATGGCCACTGTTATTACTATGCCTCCTCTCAGTAAATTTCTCCCCCACCCTGTACTTTTTCTTCCTGTCTTTAACTACACCAGGCAAAATGGCCCTGGGGGCCTTTTCTGTTATTCTGCCACCTCCTCCCTCATCCCCAAAGACTTGGAATGGGTGACCATCTTCGCTCTGCAATAGACTTTAGTGGAAACATATGCTTCTCTTAGACTCTTTTAGTTTATGTTGATTTTAGGCCCCTGACGCCCCTTTGTGAAGGCAGAGAGCATTCTCCAGGGAATCTAGCCTAGCTTTCTCTAGGTGCTGTGTCAGAAGTTCTCACCAAAACCACAGGAGGTTTAAAGAAAAAGCATTTTACCTATTTAATTAGCCTTTGCTTGTATTCTTATACAATGGCTCAGGGAGAGGGAGCTGATAAAGGGAGGGACCAGGTGTTTATGAGTCCCTGAGCCTGCTATCAGCAAATTCTCCCACCTGCCATCTTCAACAATTCTGCTGAAATCATCAATAGGAAGAAAAAATACTCTCATAGTATTTAGAAACAATCTGGTTCCATCTGTTATTACTGGTTATAAGAAATATTGGTAGCAGTCTCCGAAGCTATTTATTCAACTGTATTTTTAATCCAATTTATATTTCTCAATTATGCCTGATCAACTCCCCTCACTCTGCCAGACACTTTGCAAACCCAAATATATTGTTTTCTGAATTGGGACATAAGCAAAATTTCGATTACTTACTTCAAATATTCTATTCAAATGAAAAATCTGGACTTATGTTGGTTACTACCTATTTCAAGGGTTCTAGTATAACTTAGGAACTCAGCTGAAAGTGCCCATCAACGTGTCTGGTACCGAATGGTTCCAAGTGAGCCCCAGGCTGCTACAGGCAGTGATCAGGCATTGAGGACACAGGTAGACATGGCTTCTCCAAGTGCAGTACTTTACACTATAGGATAAGATAGAATATTTAAACAAGTAATTACATTACAATATGGCATATTGATACATAATACAGCGACGGTAATATGCCTGACACACTCAATACTTGTTGAATAAATGAATGAATTACAGAAGCATATTAAATACAAGATATAAAGTAAAGCACAGGGCAAGAAGTGAATGATTCTGATAGAACAGGGAGAGGATTAAAAAGATGATATCTGAGTATAAAGGCCAGAAGCACTCAGGAGAATAAGGGCGAGGTGGAGTGTGATTACTTTAGGAGAATGCACATCCAAAAATACAGAGAAGCTTTAAGTAATGTGATGTGTATAGAAAATGACAAGTCTCTCAATAATGTTAAAGAAAAAAGGGCAAGAGGCATATGATGAAAACTGAGCTAATGAGACAAGAAGGGGAAAGAAGAGGGAGTGGGGGGGGGGAGCACCTAAGCATTATTTGAGCATTTTTCATATACCATTTCAGAAAAATATCATAAAAACCTTATCAGATAACTATTATTACTAATCAATTTCCATTTCACAGGTAAAAAACTGAGACACAGAAAGGTAAATTAAGTTGTTCAAGGAAAAGAACATTAGTAAATGGCATGTTTGTTTGGCTTCTGAAATTTCCATGTTTAACAGGATCTTTCTATTTTTGCTACTTTTTTATTGAGATACAATTGACATATAACATAATTATTTGGAATTTGTATATACTGTGAAATGATCACCACAATAAGTCTAGTTAACATCTGTCACCATATATAGTTACAACATTTTTTTCTTATAATGAGAAATTTTAAGATGTACTCTCTTAGCAACTTTTAAATATGCAATACAGTATTATTAACTACTAGAGCCCCAGTGCATGAAATTCATGCATGGAAAGGGGTCTCCTCAGCCCAGCCTGCACCCTCTCCAATCTGGGACCCCTCAGGGGATCAGGCCTAAACCAGCAGTTGGACACCCCTCTCACAATCCAGGACTGCTGGCTCCTAACTGCTCGCCTGCCTGATTGCCCCTAACTACCCCCTCCCCCCGGCCTGCCTGATCACCCCTAACCTCCTCTGCCTGCCAGCCTGATCACTGCTAACTGCCCCCCCCCCTGCTGGCCTGGTCACCCCCAACTGCCCCCCACCCCCCGTGGGCCTGGTCGCCCCTTACTGCCCCCCTGCCAGCCTGGTTGCCCCCAACTGCCCCCCCCTGCTGGCCTGGTCGCCCCACGCAGCCTGCTGTTCAGTCGTCTATCTGGTTGTTTCGGTTATAACAGCCCCTGGCTTCTTATATATTAGGATAGTCACCATACTGCATATTACATCCCCATGACTTATTTATTTTATAACTAGCAGTTTCTACCTCTTTGGCCCTCTTCAGCAATGTATTTTTAAAGTTTACCTTTCCAGCATTTTTAGGATGATTTTTCAGGTTATCTTGTCATTGCTGGATATTAATTTATGATCACAGTTTAAAGGCTGGAATGCAGAGGTTGGATTCATTGCTCTCTCTCATGAATTACTAATTTTTCCTTCTCAATGTGGTCCTTCCCATCTCTAAGAAAAACACTATAATATCTCCTATCCTACCTAATAATAGACAAATATGCAAATTGACCGCACCTTCGCTACGCCAAAGCCACGCCCACCAGCCAATCAGGACGAGTATGCAAATTACACCAACCAAGATGTCAGTTAATTTGCATATCAAGACAGCGTAGAAAGAAGCCAAGAGCTGCAGAAGGGAGCAAAGCTGCGGAGAAGCAAGCAAGCTAGGGGGAGGGAGAAGGGAGGAGCGGAGGCGGAGCCAGGGGAGAAGGAAGGAGAGCAGGCGGGCTGGCGGAGAAGGTGGGGCGGGGGAGAAGGGAGGAGCCCAGGCGAGGCCGGGGGAGAAGGGAGAAAAGCAGGCGGGGCGGGGTAGAGTGCAGCAGGAAACCCTATTGCAGGATTCTTCCTGCAACAGGAACGCTAGTCTTAAAATAAAATCATTTGACTCCTATAGTGAATGTTGTTGGTTCCCCTCCTTGATCCTTTTTTTTTTCCCTTGCCAAGTTGGTGGACCCATCTCCAACTTCTATGCTGACTGCTGATAGCTCACAGCTGCTCCAGTCTTCAGAGCCCTGACCTGGGCCAAATGGGAGCTGCCTTGCCCAAAAGGTTACACATCCCCACTGGGAACAGCTCAGATAAACTCCTTGAAATAATCATCTAAACTTGCTGTCTCAGACTCTGCAACTTTTGTTCTCTCTTGAACCTACACCAATAAAATGTTCATGCCTATCACTCCATCAAAACAGCTCTTGGTCACAAATGATCTCCACATTCCTACCCCAAAATGTCAGTGTTCAGCAGCCATCTCACTCAAACAGTTAGCTTATCTTTGACATCGTTTATTATTTCCTCCTTAGAACACTGTCTTCTCTTTGCTTCCAGGACACCATTCTCTCTTGTTCTTCACCCTCACCCCTCCTTTATGTCATTTGTTACTTCCTCCTCTGCAATCTGAGCTCTATACAGACCTGGGCAAAAGTAGGTTTACAGGTATGAGTATAAGAAACACAGTTTATTCTTGTATTGTTTATTAATTATTATATTATTTTCCATATAAACAACTATAAAACTACTTTCACCCACCCATGTATTTTGGAGCTTCCTCAAGGCTTGGTCCTTGAACTCCTTTCTTCTTCATCTATATTCATTCCTTGGATGGTATCACCCAGTCTCATGACTGACACTTCCAAACTTACATCTCTAATCCTGACTTCTCTCCAAATCCCAGAATCATATATCCAGCTCCCATTCAACATATGCATTTGGATATCTATAGGCATCTCAAATTTAGTATGTTCAAAGCCAAACTTACAATTCATGACCCATACTCCAACCCAGATATGCTTCCTTTCTCACACACACCCCTTTCCACATCTCAGTAAATGTCAATTCTTCTCCAGTTGTTTAGGCCATAAACCTTGGAGTCATTTTTTTTATTTCTCTCTTTCTCTTATACTCTATACATAGGATCTATCAAGAAATCAAATCAGCTCTGCCTTTAAAATATATCACATATTAACCCTTCTTCAGTGTATATTGCTATTACTCTGGTCCATTACACCATCTTATTTTGCCATAATTATTAAAATACTAGAGGCCCAGAGCATGAAAATTCATTCACTGGAGGGGGGGGTCCCTCAGCCTGGCCTGCCCCCTCTCACAATCCAGGAGCCCTCAGGGGCAGGAGGTGACCCTGTGATCAGGGGAAAGTGACGCCCCCATCACACCTCTGCTGCTGCCACTTCCGGCAGCGCAAGCCTCAGCCGGCCCTGGTTACCTGAGCCTTGGGAGGCCCTGGGCGGCTGGGCAGCCTACATCCAAGGCTTGCCTGTGCCTCAGGCATCAGCTGGGCAGCCATCATCTGAGGCTTGCCTGCATCTTGGGCCAGCCCTGGGTGGCTGGGGGGCTAAGGGCGGGTCTGGCTGCACCATGTGCCTGCCACCCCCCTCCCCCAGCGGGGCTGGAAGGACTGGGGACCATCTTGTGGCTATGGACGCCACCATCTTTGTGATGGTGTGATGGTCAATTTTCTTATTCCCTCTTTA
Organism: Eptesicus fuscus; assembly: GCF_027574615.1. Classification (NCBI taxonomy): domain Eukaryota; kingdom Metazoa; phylum Chordata; class Mammalia; order Chiroptera; family Vespertilionidae; genus Eptesicus; species Eptesicus fuscus. The sequence continues at coordinate 65,881,203 of NC_072479.1, read as the reverse complement.
TTAGATAGGATTATCTAACTAGTCCCTTCCTTCCACCCTTGTACATTACAGTCTATTGTCCACAGAGCATCCAGAATTATATTTTTTAAAATTTAGATCCACTAAAAAATAGCAGGATACAAAATAATACTCAGAAATCAGTGGCATTTTTATTCACCAATAATGAACTAAGAAAACAATCCCATTTACTATTACCACCAAAAATAAGGAACCTAGAAATAAACTTAACCAAGGAGGTAAAAGACCTGTACTCAGAAAACTCTAAAACTGTTGAAAAAGAAATGGAGGAAAGTATAAGCAAGTGGAAGCATATACCATGTTCATGTAAATAAATAAAAAGCAGTCCTTCTTATCTGATATTCCTTTTCCACCTTTCCCTGCTTTATTTTTTTCTCTATCTTGCTCATCACTTCCTAACATATTATGAATTTCCTTGTCTTTTTTATTGCCTCCCCTGCCCCACTGAACATAAGGTCTTTAATGTGGGAGGGTTTTTTGGGTTGGTTTTTTTTTTCTGTTTTGTTCACAGCTATATTCTGAGTGCCTAAAATAGTACTTGATACATAATAACATTCAATAAAGATTTACTGAATTAATTAACTAATTAATAAAAGATCAATAAGGAAGCTCTTGAAATATTTCACCATAAGATGAATAAGATATAGATGAATGAGATCTAAATGAGGAAAGTGGCCATGGGAATTGAAGGGATGAAGTGGCATAATCACTGAGACACAGTAAACAGGATCAACAATATGAGATGTGAAAGAGAATGAATGTGGGGAAATTATTTTGAAATGTTCGCTAAGGTGAAAGGCAGAATAAGATAATGGTGCTCAAAAGCAGAATAGAAAACACAAAACGAAGAATCCAAGGGCAAACACAGCAAATCTACATTATAAGAAGCAGACAAACTTCTATGTGGCCAGCAGGCAGTTGGAAATTGGACTTTATTAACAAGAAAGGTCAGCTCTGGAACTGTGGTTTTGAAAGTCACCAAGATATGCCTGGCCAGTGTGGCTCAGTTGGTTGAGCATCATCCCATTGCCAGTTAGATTCCCAGTCAGGGCACATGCCCAGGTTGTTGGTTCAATCCCCAGTCGGGGTGCGTGAGGGAGGCAACCAATTGATATCTCTCTCTCTCTCTCTTATCCATGTATCTTTCCCTCCCTCTCCCTTCCTTCCTCTGTAAAATCAATAAAAATATATATTTTTTAAAGTCACCATGATAGAGTGTCATTCAATGTCAAATGAATGCATGCAGTTGTCCAAAGGAAGAGAGTATGATCAAGAAAAAGGGAAGAAGAAAGAAACCTGGAGAACAGTTACGTATTTTAAGTGTCCAGATGACCGAGAAACTAGTGAAGGAGACTGGTAGGAAAGAAATAAAAACAAGAATGTCTTAAAAAGTATTGCAATGCGTGGAAAGTAACAGTAACTGCTATATGAATTAGAAACTTTTTCAATCTCATCAAAAATCACTGAAGTAGAAGTGACATAGGATTTTCCTACATTCTGAAAAGAGTGAGCAAATGGGGTACTTGTGCCTGTCAATCTAAAAACAGGGAGACCATGTGAGCTCCTCCCCTGTCTTCCAGATCAGTTCGGCTGCTAATGCATTTTTATGACCCACAGGACTTCTGTACATTCCATACAGCCACTTATACTTTCATTATATCATTACCCTTTGCCTTGGCTTTCAAGACTTGCTTCTCTAATAATGTCCTTCTAGTTTTACAAGCACTCATTTCATTAACCCTTTCTTGTTCAAGAAATATAATTATTTGTGGTCACTACTTTCTCACGGTCTTAGCTGAAGCATTTTGTTCTCTGTGTGTAATTAGCAGCATTTCAGGATTGAACACCTCTTTCTGCCTCGTCCATCTTGGGGCATAAGAAATTCTCTTTTCACCCTAAGAAGGTCTCCAACAATAAGTAATTCATGATGTCTAACTACTCATATATTTTTTACCTAACAAGCTCTCTTAAACAGGGATGGAAATGGTAATTATTTATCCTTGGAGCCCTGTCAAGGTTATTGTTAAATCATTGCATACTGTTAAACTGAACCAAGAGGTTCCTCCCTTTTCTGTTATTGATCTTATGGGTAAATTACCAAAAGAAATCCATTGTACTATTGGCTAATTTAATGCCAATGCAATATATATATTAAGTGCAATGTGAATAACTTACATCTTATTTGTAATATGCTGCAGATGCAAAAATTTGAAATTTATAGCAATGTAATATAGATGAATAAATACAATTTCTAATGTAATATTCAGTATTCATAAATATGCCAACTTGAAAATTATAACCAGCAATTACAAATTTTGTAAGGAAATCAACAGATGCAGGCACTAATACTGGTACTATTTCTCAGGGAAAGGGCCTATCTTGTGTGGTCTATCTTCTGTCCTAACAAGGAAAGTTGTACAATGGTGGGAAAAAAACCACACAATTTACAATCACTATATTTCAATCTCCTGGCTGTTGAGTACACAGGTTGGGTGAAATAGACAAAGAAATATATAGAATTTCCAGATCGTTTTTAGAATTTCCAGATCTCTCCAAAAATTTCCTATCACTTTACCTATAGTAGATTTAATGGAAATGATGAACCTCTAGCAAGATGGGAAAGAGAGTGAGAGTGAAAACAAATGATCAATATAAGGAATAAAATCAGGGACTTTGCTAAACCATCCTGTAAACACTACGGATAATATTATGAACAATACTATGCCAATAAATTTGACAATTTAAATGAAATGTACAAATTTTTGAGAAACACAATTCTGAAATCAACCAAGAACAAGTACAAAATCTGAACAGCTTGCTAATTATCTTTTGAAAACTGAAGTCATCATTTAAAACCTTCTCACACAAAAAAAATCAAGACCCATATGGCTTCATGAACTCTATGAAGCATTTAAGGAAGGAACAATACTGAACTTAAACCAAATTCTTTCAGAAAATATAAGCGTGAGCACTCAATTCATTTTAGGAGCTCAATATGCTGATGCCAAACCTGACAAATTTAATGCAAAGAAACCTACAGCCATGGCCGAGTAGCTCAGTTGCTTAGAGCATCGGCCCTATACACCAAGGTACAGGCTTGATCCCCAGTCAGGACACATGCAAAAATCAACCAATGAATGCATGGATGGTTAGAACAACAAACTGATGATTCTTTCTCTCTCTCAGTTTTTCCCTTCCTCTCTCTCTCTAAAATCAATGAGTGAAAAAAAAATTTAAATACAATTTATCTAAAAAAATAAATAAATTCTATAAAAAAAGAAAAGAAAACCAACATACCTCAGATCACATGTACAAAATTCCTCAACATTATAATTACAAATCAAATCTAGCAATATAGAAAAAACTAAAATAAAACATGGCCAATAGAGCTGATTCCCAATAATGCAAGGTTAATTCATCAATCAATGCAATTGATTACATTGCTAGAATTTAAAAGTTAAATAATCTCAATTGATGTTGAAAAATTATTTGTTAAAAATTAACACACATTCAGATCTCATAATAAAAAATGAATCATTTTCCTTTAAAACAAAAACAAAGCAAGAATATATGCTCTTGCTAATATATAGAATTATTCCATTCATATAGGGACCTTTATATATTGGGACCCACTGTCTATAAAAAGGATGCAGGAAGGTTACTGCAGTAGTTCCCTGTGGCGAATGTCTGACTATTACTGGGTGTGCTAGTTATTGTCTTTCAGTATCTAATAACTACAATATGGAATGTTCTGATAATTATACCATCCCTTATAGTAACGGACATACTAAGGTACTGACTGGTTGGTTTCTGATATGTGGGGTAACTGTTTATTCATATACTAGAGGTCCGGTGCACGGATTCGTGTACCGGTGGGGTCCCTCGGCCTGGCCTGCGGGGATGGGGCTGAAACCAGCAGTCTGACATCCCCCGAGGGGTCTCAGATTGCGAGAGGGCACAGGCCAGGCCGAAGGACTCTACCAGTGCACTAATACATGCACCAGGCCTCTAGTATGCATATAAGATCTTTGGTTAATCTCTTCCTGCCCTCCCCCCACTCCCCTTCCCTCTGAGATTCATCAGTCTGTTCCATGTTTCCATGCCTATGCATTGAATGTCTGCCCTAGTGGTCATTGCGCATCATAGCTACTGGTCAAATGGTCCAATGGTCGCTTAGACTTTTATATATATAGATTCTTGCCAATAGCTTTGGAAGGCCTTGTTCCTTAGGACAGCTGACTGCCCCAGAAACATCACAGGGTCCAAACCGAAAGAGACCTTCTCATGGCCCTTGCACTGGAGTGCAATGACAATCTCCACCTGTGAAGCCCTGCTGAATATACTGCTTTAACCATTTTTGTTATGCTGGTAATGGTGGGATCCCTAAAAGTAGAAGTGACCCAGCTGGCTTGTAGCATGGTAAAAGCCTTGAATGCCACTTCCAGGGCTATACGACATAAATCAAGATCTGAGCCAGGTTGGGAAGGCAGGTCTAGAGAATCAGGCAGCAATGCATTATTTGCTGTTGCAGCATATTCACCATTGTGAGGAATTTAAAGAAAATGTGTTGTTTTACTCTTTCTGACAACTCACAGTTGATAGAAAACATATCTAAGATCCTGCATTTTGGTGTATTCCATCCCTGGGAACCGCTTTCAAGGCAGAAGTAAATGCAGTCCAATAGTATGAGACTTTTCACCTCAAACTAATCTCATAGATATAAGATGCTAGAAATAGCAGTGAGGAAATGGTAGAGGCAGAAATAGAATATTAGGGACTAGCTATGGTTATGGGAAACCAGGATTGCCTTGTGTTGATTAAAGAAAGGACATTCTAACCTGGCTGGTAGTTGTACGCCCCCAGGACCCAAGGGTCAACCTTGGACCTGGGAGTCGACCTTGGAATATGGTCCATTCTCATTCAAGAACTGCCTATTATCATGGGAAGATTAACAGCCTTGTTGCCCAAACAATGGAGTCCCACCCCAGCCCGAATTGCCTATTTCCCCATACCTGTAATCCATACTTCCCCATGTAATATTTGTCCTACCCTACATAAACAGCTATCTTATAGGGGGGGGGGGGGGGGGGGGGGGCGGGGCTGAAGAGCAGATTTTTGTGGATGACCTGCTATTCTCCCATACTACTAGTGGTATTGAAATAAACGCTCATATATGATTTTTTAAAAAGAATATATGCTCTAACCACTTATATTCCTAGATTAGAAGGTTCTAGATTGATAAATAAAGCAAAGGAAATAAATATCATAAAGCTTGCAAATAAAAATAGAAAGCTGTGTGTATGCTCAGACCACTTATTTGCATACATAGAAAATTCTGAGGAATTTACATACTCTTAGAACTAACAAGTGAACTTAGGAAGGTCTCAAGACACAATATCAATATACAAAAATCAATTGTTTTTCTATAAGAGCAACAGGTAATTGAAAATTAAAATTTAATAAGCAATACTGTTAGCAGTAGCATAAAAAACATACAATGTTTAAGAATAGATTTAAATGTGCAATATCTGTACACTGAAAACTACAAAACATTTTCAAAGGGAAATTTTTGTTTAAGTTAGTATAGAGATATATATCAGATGATTGTCTATAAGGATGCCAAAGAAATAGCATCGACTCTTATCTTTTGCCATACACATAAACTCAAAATGGACCACAGATATAAACATAAAAGATAAAACTAAATATTTTAGGAGAAAATCTTCATAATCTTGGGATAAGTAAAGATTTCTAAGATAGAATACACAAAAAATAAATCATAAGAGAAAAAAATGGCAAATTAGACTTCACCAAAATTAAAAATTTGCTCTTTGAAAGACACTACTAAGAAAATGGAAAGGCAAGCCATTCATTTGATTCTCTCTCTCCCTCTTCACATGGCCTACTTCCCTGTGTATGTTTCTTTGTGTCTTCCCCTCTTTTTTTAAGGACCAGTTGCTAGAGTTAGCTTTGCCACCCCCCCACACACACACTCCCCCCCCCCCCCTCCCCCCCCCCCCCCCCCCCCCCCCCCCCCCCCCCCCCCCCCCCGCCAACCCAGCTGTAACTAATTATATCTACAAAGATATGTTCTTTTGTAAATAATAAATAAGGTCCCATCCAAGGGTCCAGATGGACATAGATTTGGGGGAGGGACACCACTCAATTTCACTTCAAATTAAGTACTGGATTGTTTGGCCATAGGAATTCAAAGAAAGATATGATCATTGTGTGTAGGAATCCCTTTCCACGTCCCGCGTGGTCCAGGGTTCCGGTTCAGGGTTCGAGTTCTGGAGAAGGGCTGCACACAAATGAATGGAGACTGAAGAAATTCAATTTGGCGAAATGGGGGGCCAGGCGGTAGTCCACCTCTAGTGGGAGAACTAACGACTGCTCTGGCTCTGCCATCCCTTTTATTGAGGCTTTGGGGAAAAACATCTTAGGCAAGATAAACAGAAATATACATGTAGCCCTTAGGCAGGAAATAACAGAAACTTACATGGGACAAACAAAGGTGGAGGCTGCTTCAGCTAACAGTGTCTCAACTAAAGGGGTGAGTGGTTAGAGCAATTAAGGTTGTTGACCAGCCTTCCTGGCTTCCTGTCAACATCTCTCTTTTTAGTGAAACTGATTTGTTTCCGGCAATTGTGATCTGAAAAGGTTAGAGATAGTGTCACTGGATGGTCAGCCCTTGAGTTCTGCTGTGGAAACAGGAAAATTCAGGTGAGCCAGGTACAATGTGATCAGGAGATGTAAGGGGAGGGACGTAGAGACTGGCCTGTCTGACAGCAGAGTCCGGCTGAGGAGTGGAGGAAGAGGTTGCATAAATAGAGTGCAGCCAAGTTAGGAGAGTCCTTGAAAGCCTGGCAGATGAGTTTTGACTTAACCCAATAGGAAATAGACAAGGACTGTAAATTCTCAGGCAGAGAAGTGACAGGGTAAGAGCAGTGTTTTGGGAAAGATTATGTTGGCGACGGTGTGCTCCGATGGATTGGAGGCAAAAGGGACTGAAGGCTGATGTACTTTGTCTTTCTGTTCTGGATGCCTCTATGGTAGCAAGAGATATGAAGTTTAATGTTAAAAAGGAAAATGCACCACTACCATTACTCTCCTAAATCTTCGTAAAACTCCTCAGCTGATTCTGAAATGGAAAAGTAGCCCCAGTTGGCATTGCATTTAAAAATGCTAATTGTTCCCCAGCTTCAAATTCCTGACTGGGGAAGAATAGGGTAGAGCTTACCTCCATCCCTCGTTACTCAAAATGCAGCAGCAGCATCACTCAAGAGCCCGTCAGACATGCAGGCCCCATCCCAGATCTCTGGACCAGAGTCAGCCCTTGGACCCAGTCCCAGGGTTCATACTAAACTTCGTATTAAACTTGGAGATGCGCTGCCATGGCAAATTTCTGTTGAATGCCTGTAGTTTGTGAAATAGGGATCTATAACTGTTGAAGCTGTTAGGTTAACTTGAACAAAACCAATTCTGATCCCTGTGCTGCCTATGACAGGGCTGTCACATGGAGGCACACACAAGTCCCTGAGTTGTGGGTCTTGCTCACCACTTGCCCGTCTCCTGGGAATAACTGTTACAGGGATGAAATGGAGCATCTGGTTGCCTTGTGAAATGTGTCACTTGGTACGTGTCGATGAAATTGAGACATCTGTTTATCTCCCCACCTTTCTGTGGACTCCTGCTCCAAAGTGCCACTTTGTTTCTCATTTGAAAGGTAGCTTCATATGGCAGTGGCTTCACTGACTTACTGCACAAATATGAGAGAAGCAAGCACCAGATTAGTGCCGACAATGAAAACCAGCAGGTAATCCATTCATCCAGAGCCAGGATGGGCCGCTGGCTTGGGAACATGGTTCCAAACCAGCTGAGCCATTTTTTCCCTCTGGCACTCCGTTGCCCAATTGCACATCAACAAAGTGGGAAATATTTGCTAAGTGTCCCCTCTGTGTTCAGGTTGCTGGGAGAAACTGAGTTTTCAAGACCGCACAGGAGTAGAGCGTCTCATGCTTTAACATATATGCATATCATGTGGAGATCATGTGAAAACACACATACTAAATCTACAGATCTAGAGTGAGGGATGAGATTCTGCATCTCTTCTTTTTCTTTTTCTATAGCTTTATTGGGGTATAATTGAGAAATGAAAATTATATATGTTATAATGCACAACTTAATGTGGTTTTTTAATATATTTTTATTGATTTCAGAGAGGAAGGGAGAGGGAGAGTTAGAAACATCAGTGATAAGAGAGAATCATTGATTGGCTGCCTCCTGCATGCCCCCCTAGTGAGGATCGAGCCCACAACCTGAGCATGTGCCCTTGACTGGAACTGAACACAGGACCCTTCAGTCTGCAGGCTGACGCTCTATCCACTGAGCCAAACCAGTTAGGACAGCACAACTTGATGTTTTGATTCATTGTGAAATAATCACCACAATCAAGCTAATTAACATAATCATCACCTCACATAGTTACTAATTTCTTGTGTGTGTGTGTGTGTGTGTGTGTGTGTGTGTGTATACAACACGAAGTTGTTAACTATAGTCACATTGCTGCACATTAGATCTACAGAGATAATTCACTTTGCATAACTGAAATTGTGTTCCTTTGGACCAACATTCCCCCTGACCCCCCTACATTTCTAATAGGCTCACAGATTATGCTGATGCTGGTGGTCTGAGGGCCACACGTTGAGTAGCAAGGGCACTCGCTTGGCAAGGTTACATCAGACACATAGGGAAATGGAATTATGGTAGAAATATGGAAAAATTGAATTATGGTAGAAATATCTATGTGAGTGGGGAAAAATAAAATCAAAGATAATAAGAGATATAAATAGACCTTGAGTAGAAGAACAGAAAAGGTAATTTTTTAGCTGATAAAAAGAATTTATGAAACTATCAAAGGAGTTTTACATATATTAGAACTGGGTTTGTCTAGTAACCTAGTATCTAGTTGGCAAAACTTCTTGAGACATCCACAGCTAACTGCTCTTGAAGGGGATATTCAAATCCCTGGACCAGCAGGATGATAGGGAAAGAATATTGACTCTGGCAGGCAAGATCTTCCTCACTGATCCTGGACATCTGGTCACTAAATCTTTCAGAAGCGCAGATTAGAGGTGGTGCATTGAAAACCCCTCCAGCAGAGGCACCAATCGTGATTTTTAAATGAGTATGGAAGCCAGCCAATCCCTTGCCATCAGATCTGCAAAACCACATTATAATTTCACTCTTGCAAAGAGAAACAAAAGGAGAAATTTTACCAGACCACGTTTTTCTAAGACACTGAAGGGTTACCAGGGCAACAAAAAAAGTGAAATAAAGACACGTTTATTCCCCCAGAATGCATCATGACTGAACCAGGTCAAGCAACTTTCAGTGAGGTCACTTCCGTATGGCAAGAGGGAATCTCTGCAGCAAGTTGAACCCAGAAAACAATTACTGGGTGTCCTGGAGATGTTCGTGGGGCGATGACTTTCTAAGCTGGACAGTTGGCAATCATCAGAACTGACAGGTTTTCGTAATGAAGTAAACAAATAGCTATACACACTCAAGTCATAATTTATTTGAAATTTCATGATATACCTTCACTGAAAGCAAGCTTGAAGGAACTGAAGGCAAGCCTAGACGCCTCTCACAATTTGTCTTCCTGTAACAATGAGGCTAAAAAAGGGCGGTGGGGGGGACAAGACAACATAAAAATCAAAGATCAACTCAGAGAAATCTCTCAATGCCATCATCCTGCCACCTAATTCTGTCCCTATTAGGGAAAGCAGGTGATGGAATTAATTAGCAACACAATGCAAGCTGTCAGTAAAACTCTATTTTCCAATGGGAACAGGTCTATTTAAATTGCTGAAATGAATTTACATGCCTTCTTATAGATTCTGCTTCTGCCTCTCCTGATTCAACTTGAAGGTTAAAAAACGGGTCTTGACCTCCTTTACCCGAAGGAGTACATGCTCCTCCTCCTGACTTCCTGTGGGGCCATGGTGAGGAGTCAGTGCCTGAGTCTGACAGGGCGGCTCACTCCCCACTCACCCTTCCCACGTGGAGCTTGGCTGGTGGGAAGAAACAGGAGCGGGGAGACGGTAAACTCTCCTCCCTTCCACTGTGTACCAGGCAGAGACAGCAGGTGAGACCACCAGGGCACTCAGCCCACCCTGTCTCTCCACATTCCCATAAACCCAGCCTTGACTCAAATGTGAAACTGATTAGGAGGCAGGGCCCCAAAATCCAAAAATATACATAGTAGTATCCAGTGTGGAAAGTGGGGAGCATCTAAAATACAGCTGTAGCCCTAGCAGGTTTTGCTCGGTGGTTATAATGTCGGTCCTCAGAACCAAGGGTTGCAGGTTCAATTCCCGGTCAAGAGCACACACCTCGGTTGCAGGCTCGATTCCTGACCCCTATCTGGGTTCGAACAGGAGACAACCAATCCATGTGTCTCTCTCACATAGATGTTTCTCTCTCCCTTCCCCTCTCCCCTTCCTCCCTTCCCTCTATTCTCTCTTTAAAAAAAAAAAAATGGAAAAAATATCCTCCAGTGAGGATAAAAAATAAAAAATACAGCTATAGTAGAAAAATCTGGAGACAGAAACTGAGCCCCACTCTCTGGCTTCGGATCCAGTTCTGTCACTCAGCAGGTCTGAAGAGAGCCTGTACAGGACCCCTCTGACCTTCTGTTTCCTCCTTTGCAGGGGTAATGATGCCCATCACCAGTACTTAAGGATCACATGGATGAATGGTAAAGCAGTTGCTCTGTGAAGTTTTTAAAAGGAGTCCAGTGCAGGGAACAAAAGTGGAAGGATGTTTACAATTAGAGTCAACAACTGTTCCCTTGTTTTGATTTTATGTACAGCTACCTTTGCCTTAAAACTTGCATCTTGCCCTAACTGGTTTGGCTCATGGATAGAGCATCGGCCTGCGGACTGAAAGATCCCAGGTTCCTTTCCAGTCAAGGGCATATACCTTGGTTGCGGGCACATCCCCAGTAGGAGGCATGCAGGAGGCAGCTGATTGATGTTTCTCTCTCATCGATGTTTCTAACTCTCTATCCCTCTTCCTTCCTCTCTGTAAAATCAATTTAAAAAAATTTTTTTAATTCCTTCTTTAAAAGACAGAAACAAAAAGGCCAAAACTTTTCTCTGGTAGTCTATATCCCTTTGAGACTGTACTTAATGATTTCAGCCCTATATCTAAGACCGTTATAATTTTTCTAAGAACATTTTACATTTTCTGTTTCAGAATTTTATCAACTTTGGAATTGCTGGACATATCTGATGGGTTCGATGAATGGTTATTGCCAGCAGTTAGATGCCCTCTTGCCTAGTATATGAAATAAACTACTTCTAACATGATGAGGATGCTTTTTAATTTCTTCATCATTTTCCAAAAGGAGGACATCACTCCTTGTTTCCTTGCCATAGCCTCGCAGACGGTGACTCATCGCTCCTCCGCCTCCCCCAAGCAGAGACCGCGCTGAGCAGATTGTGGGGGCTGCGCTGCGGGAGGAAACAGGCAAGTGGCAGGCTCGCGGCTTAAAGAGGACTCGGCTCTTCCCCCGCAGGCCTGCTTGCCAGCAGCGCAGCAGACAGCTCGTGCAGCGACAGCCGCTCGCAGCACGCCTCCGGTGTCCAACACGTGGCGGCCCTCGGGCCGGCCTGTTCGCAGCACATGCCCCGCATCCCCGTCCCCATCTGGCCCGGCTCCACAACAGCTTTGCTGACTTCATGCTCCACGTCTGGGGCCTTCCTGCCACGGGCCCTGGGACCTTATTTAGACCCGTTTCTTCCCACCGAGGAGCTAATCATGTGTTTTCCACAGAACAGCCATCTGGGCAGCCGTTGCCGGTCACCGAGTAATTAGTGGGAAATGTTGCAACATATCCAAGGGATATTTAATAACTATTTCTTGAATGAATAAATGAGGTTCAGCAACTCCAGTTTGCTCACTCCCCAGAGAATAACAGAGAAGCTTCCTGTACTTCTCCAGGCCCCTCTCCCATGTCCTTCGAGGGCCCGCATACTTCTGTCCACACGCTAAGAGTATTCCCTCGTGTCCCATTTTGGGGGCACTACCCATCTCAATTTCCCCACTCCTCTTCGGCAACCCCATCCATGCCAGCTGCTTTATCACCTATATTCCAATAAGTGCCAATATTCATTTCTACTCCACGGGACTTCCCTCGGCAGATAATCAACTTCCTAATGGTCATTTCCTTCAGACATTGATGGGCATCTCAAACGGCACACATTCCATGCTGAATTCAGCATTGTATCCCTACTGAGTTATCCCCACCTTTATAGTCTATCTCAGTTAGTGGCCTCACCATCTACTCTAAAAATCTGGGGATATTTCTCAACGTCTCTTGCTCCTGCTGATTTTATTTCCCAAATAGTATTTGAATCGGGCCCTCTCTTGCTTTTCATTTTACCCAGCTCTGCCTCAGGCCCTCGCCATTTCCATTCTGGAGTGTTGCATTAGTCTCTTTATCAACATAAACTTGACTCTGTCATTTCCTTGTTTGAAAACCTCCCAAGGGTTTCTCTTCACGTCACCGTAAAGCTCCACTGGGGTTCATGCACCAGGCTCCACACAGCACGCCTCCCTGGACTATCCGTTTTCCTTCAGAGTTTGCAAGGCAAATTTCATTTTTATATGAAAGTAAGCACCATTGTGTAATAGAACAGAATGCAAAATCCGCATTAAGCTTAACTACAACATTTGGGCACTAAAACCACACTGTCTTAGTGGCCCCTATCTGTGTGGTGACATAACTTCCTTCCCTGACAAAATTCCATTTGTTATTTCTTGTCATAGCCCAGAGTCTAGGCTAGGATCTGGCACATAGCAGACACTCAATAAACATTTCATGATAAATATAAGGGGAGTCCATAAACCAGTCACCACAGGGCTAGAGGGCTCTATTCTTTCTCGTTGGCTTGGTTCCCACTCACCTACCTCTGAAGCCTGCACAGCTACTCAGAGAAATTTCCTGGCCATCGCCCATCAAGCTTATAGCATCGTCCATCCCAAAGGGCTGGACTCAGAATGAAGCTGGGTTTCTTGCAGGTATAAGAAATGGTCATCTATGCTCTAAAACAGTCTGTGGGTGCCTCAAGTTCCAAATTCCTTTGCGGTTCCCCCAGTTCTTGGCCCTTGGCCCTCTTTCTCCATAGGGGACTCAAATCAATCCATAGGACCCTGTAGATTCCATTCCAAACTTCCTGTCTCCCTAGGCAGTTATAAAATAAAGACACCCATGCATACAAAGGAGAACAAACATCTTGAAGGAAGCAGGTAACCCAATGTTGTGAGTACAAGAAACGCCATGATTTGGGTAAGTCCCTCTGCAATTGGCTGAATTTGTCTGAAAAACTCTTAGTCACCCTCTAGACCTCAGAGAAAGTGCTCCCTTCTTGGGGAAGCATTTGATCACTGCCTTCACCCACTACTTTCATCCAAAGCTGCAAATACCTACCTGTATCACCACCAGGCAGCTCCATGTTGGTGGTGCCTGAAAATAACACAATTTCCCCGGCCTTCTTTAAGCGCAAGAATACAAACTTACAAACACAAAATGAGATGCAAAAGAGGATATTATTTATGAAAAAATCACGTCAAACCTCAAAATTTTAAAAATTCAGTAAATACAATCTATCCAAAAAAGGGGGGAAATAACAACATTGTATTTAGTTAGTTAACTGTCTGATACCTTTAGAATACCTTTACTGTGTGTTTTATAACTTGTTGATTGCATACTATTTATCACTGGTATGACAATGGTATTTAATATCATTTTCCATAGAGAAAAGGAAGATATAATTCAGTCTTTTTGTTGCCACAGTTGATCAAATTTTTATTATTATTTATAGTTGGACTTCATAAAACCTGCTACATATTCAGAGAGGAACTCTCTGTATTGCTACAGACAGAGAATTTCTGATAAATTCTGTTTCACATGATTCCCATCCAAAAAGCAACATATGGTGTGTTTATAATTGTATATGACAGATCTTCCTAGATATCAATAAAAATCAAAACCTTTGATTATAGGTTTACACATTGAATGACTAGAACTGTCCACAGACTAGCTTTTGGCTCCATTTATTTCAGATCTTGATTTTTTTTTCACACTCATTCATTTTGTGCCCGGACTGAGGACCACATTCATACCATCTTATAAACTCTGGCCCTCGTGTCACAACGTCAGGAGAGTTGACATTTCTATACCGAGATGATTAGCAATAGCTTAACTATACACAGACATGACTGAAAAACACATAGATATAACCCACTAAACCCAAGCAAAATGTAGCCTCAACTTGCTTTCCCTTCCCCAAATCCCAAAAATGCTGTCAAGTTACAGAGAAAGTCGGAGTAGAGAGAAGGCACTTCTACCTGAGTGCGGTTGAAGTAGCCAATGTTGCCCCGGCTGGTTTGGCTCAGTGGATAGAGCGCTGGCCTGTGGACTGAAGGGTCCTGGGTTCAATCGCAGTCAAGGGCACATCCCTCAGTTGCAGGCTCCATCCCTGGTCAAGATGGGTTTGGGAAGTAACCAATCAACGTATCTCTCTCACATCAATGTTTCTCTCTCTCTGCCTCTCCCCCTCCCTTCCACTCTCTCTAAAAGTCAATGAAAAAACATCCTCAAGTGAGGAGTAACAAACAAACAAAAAAAGAAATAGCCAGTACTTGCAAATTTCACAAAAACATCCAGCATGTGAACACATGGCTAGGGCTTTGGAACACGCCCAGCAAGTGAGAGTGCTGAAGCTCAAGCTTCATTTGTTTTGTGGAAAATCCATGTCTAATCACTGCACTTAACCAGATTGTATAATAATTAATTAATTATGTGTCTGTTTCCCCCTCCACACTCGAAACTTCTTACGAATAGGATTATGTCCTTTTCACCTTTGCATCTCCTGCACTTAACACCATCTGGCACATTATGGTGAACGGAGAGGGAAGAGGAGCCAGAACATTTAACTGTGCCTGTCCATGTCCTTTAAGGCATTAGGTCTTTTCCTGCCACGGAAAGAGAAGCATGTTGGTGTCAATAAGACGTTTTGCATTTAGTGAAAGGTGACTGACCAAGCACAAGGTTCACAAGGGGAAAAAAACTGTGTATTGACCTAAAACATCCTGGGAGGATTGTGAATTTCAAGCTGCATTACCACGAGGCAGAATTTGCCCTTCTGGCCAAAGTGCTGGAGAGTTCGTCAGCCCAGCAAGGCAACGTGTGCCTAAACCAAAGGCAATGAGCGAAGAACGGAATCACAGAGCAGTTGTAAATGAGATGTGATGAATGTTTTCGTGTGTTTTTATTGCATTGCCAGTCCATTTATTCATTCAGCAGGTACTTAGTGAGTTCCTGCTGTATGCCAAGCACCGTGTGCTAGGGCCTCGGGACTGCACCGGGAGTCAGATCAGACAAGTCCCCGTCACATGGAGCACGGAGGAGGCAGACATTAATTGAATTATCCCGCTAATAGCAGGATAATTACAAACTGAGATAAGTGCTGAGAAGGAAAGTAGCCAGATTCCATGAGAGCATAAATGAAGGGGCTTGACTTGAGTTGGTTAACGATCGCTTCCCTAAGAAACAAATACTTGAGCTGAGGCTTGAAAACGAAAAAGAATTAAGTAGTTGAAGAGGATTAGCGTGAAGAGGGGAATCTGGACAGAGGAAGAGAATGTGCAAAACTGCCATGGTGAGGAGGAACCGGAGGTTGTCGATTGCCCTTCCTAGCCTACTCTCTCCCTTCGCTACCCTGCTCTGTACCCCAAAAAGTCCACCTCTGTGTGTCAGTCAGGTCCTTTGCCCGCTGGATTCTGCTAACTTTTAGTCAATGTGTTAGAAATGTGTTCTCATTTGCTCTCCCTGCGGGGCCCTGGGTTGGCGATCACTGCGATCACCTCTCTAGGAGCACAGGTCCTGTTGGGTAGCCTCATCCCATCGCTCCAGCGAAGGCCATCTCAGGGACCTGTCCTCATTCCTTCCTCTGGCACCTCCGGGACCTGCATTCTTGGTAATAGCTCTGAGATGCTCCATCATCTCTTATTGTTTCCCTTAGCCCTGCTTATAACTTTGCAAATAGTCCCTCATAAAAGCTCCTCAACTACACAGTTTGGATGTACCGGCTAGTTCCTGCTGGGAATGGGATATAACGTGGATGAGGAACTGAAAGAAGATGGTTGTCGTGTGAAACACGTAGAGTGCTGCAAGACATGGCTGGGGGTCTCCTGAGGAGCCAGACTCCCTAGGACCTTCTAAGCCATTTTGAACATTTGGATTTTTATTGTAAGAGCAGTGGACAAACATTGAAGAGTTTTAAGCAAAAGCAACATAAGAGGGTTTGTTGTTTTTGTCTAAGCTAAACTAGAGTGTGTAGAGAAATAAGTGGGAAGTTAGGAAATGGAAATAACAAGGGTCACCATTATTCATAAGAAGTTGGCTTTGAAGGAAGAAACGCTCTAGGGTAGTAGTTAGAGAAGGGATGAAGGATTGATGGACAGTTTTATTAGGAGGTAGGAAAATGCAGTAGATTGTGCATGGAAGAGATAGGAGATAGTCTGTATGGGGCAGGGGAAAGCAAAGATAATAGCACTGGCCATAAATAGAAAGAATATCCCCTATTCCAGTGTAGCAGAGGGAGGTAAATGTATATATAAGCCCTTTCAATTGCATATGTGTGAGGTAGCAGAAAACTGATGGTGGTGTTTTTCATATGTTGATCTGAACTTTATTTGTAAGATAGAAGGAAAGGTCATTGGTCACTGAGAGTCAGAGAAAATGTTGAGATGATGTGGGGGGAGATCAGAGGTTTGATAACAATAGAGATGGTTTAAAATATTTACTTTTAAGAGTGGAAGTGCAACAGATTGTAGTGAGAGAGCCAAGCAGTTTTGAGAATACTTTTGGGTTTGATCATTACATGGATATCCCTCTCCCCCAACTCCACTGTAAGCCTGTTCAGCCCAAGAGGTTTAAGTGGACTTAGCCTGGCCCTTGACCCTAGGGGTAGACTTGAGTCTTGGTCCAAAGATGAGCATGTGCACTAAGCTAGGCTAATCAGAGTACAGACTAAAACGTTCACTATCATTACCAGGAAGTGAAGAGTTGTAAAATCATAAAAGCCAGCATTTCAGTAAGGGCCTGAGGTCAGTTGAAGACAAGGTCAGTTGAAGACAATTAGAATAAGTCAGCCAAGAACTTTGAGATAAAAACCAGATAGCCATCTATGGCTGGGGGGAACTGATACCAAGAGTTTGTGCATAGATAAAGAAAAATGTTTATATGTCAACAGACTTAATTAACTATTCCAGGAAGCAGAAAACCTGCTGTGGAAAGTTACCGGGTTGTAAAATGGAAAGACCCTGCCCCCTAAAGTGTATTTAACCTGTGTTCAAACCCTGCTTCGGGGCCCACAACCTCTGCTCTGTGTTCAGAGTATGTTGTGGGACCGGGCATGCCTGTACCAATAAACCCTTTGCTTTTTGCATGAGAAGCCTCTCTTGGTGTTTTGTGAGTGCGGCCAGCGTTCCGGGCGTTACAGAAGGATGATCTTTCCCTCTCGCTGCTATTACAACTAGAAAGATAATGTTAGTTAAGGCTGCTAGATGTCACCTTTCTTTAATGTATATGTCAACTTTCATGATACCTAAGGTTAGGATTGCAGTTGGATGACACATATATTCAAGGCTAAATCCCCTTCGATAAAAATTGAATCTGGTCACCCCTCCCACCCCCGCACCCCCAGCTGCACTATTAACCGGCCAAGGCAAGAAGACTCTTGTCAATACTACATTCTCTACAGACAAGGCCACTTCTAGAAAGACCTGCTACAGATATTAAAGGAGGAGAATAGCAAAGAGAACCAAAGGAGGTGAGGGATAATTAAAGAATGCAAAATAAGTCTGTTGTGTTTCCAAATATACCAGAAGTAACAGCCAGCAATTGCTGAAATCAAGACAAAGTGTGAAAGTTCATTTTCCCAGCTGCAGACTTTTCATAGCTTCTTATCAAAAAGCAGAGAAAAGTGCTGTAGGTCCATGAATCATCTCCACTTGTGCCTGGCAGGAACCTTGTAATAATTTATACATTCCATCTGGATGCAACTTAAAAGACTAATTACCATTGATACCCACTAATACATAGTAAGATTAATGGCTGAGAATCTTAAAAATGAGGCCAACAGGAGCCCCAAAGTCAGCATGACTACAAACAGACAAAAAGTTTTCCTACGACACAAGCAGATGGTATTTAGAGTTTTCAATTCGATATAAATGAAAGGCAGTCCCTTTGTTGAGTAAGTTATTTAAACTTCACTCTAAGATCAATAGTTTAATTTAAAATGTCACTTGTACCTTTGCATTATCACCTTTACCTTTTGAAACTAAGAACATAAAGAAGTTTCTGAGAGAAGGAAAGGCCATCTGGCCCACCTACTTACCACTTATGGTTAATTATTATTAATATTAATAATTTTACATAAACGCACACAAAGCTTGAGGCTTCAAACTCCTTCAGCAGACATCATACATCAGGTAAGTCTTGCCAAGCGACAAAACTGGGAAAGTAATTAGCTAGTAAATCCCACTGAGGGGAAAAGCATTTAATCAGAATAAAAGTTGAGGTTCTGTATGGTCTGTAATGACCTTTTCCTGAAAGACCATATATTTTCCAGTCCCATTTTCATACAAGATCCAACTCCCATTGCCCTTTGGAGTCAAAGTCACCTTTGTACACAGAAGATACAGAGGGAAACTTGGAAGCAAACGAAGATCAAGTTTTGTCCTAACTAGATGTATAAAGCATTGTCCATCCTTGGAAAACATAGATATAGTCATTTTAAAATAATTTGTCTTATAGGTGTCTTTTTTTTTTTACAATTAGGCTTTGCCTTAGTATGTCTGTTATAAGCTATTTTGAGAATATTTTTGTAAGATGAAATTTTATTCCACCTTACACCAAAGATAGAAAGTTCCTGTTGAAGTATGGTGGCAATCATCTCAGGTAGAAACTGCTGTTTGGGTTCTGTACTTATTTGTTTGCTAAAACAATAGAAAGTTATTTTGATTTTCTGAACTTATGTATGCTATCCCAATACTCCATTGATGATGGTTTGAATATCCCATGGATTGTGATCTCACTGGTCATCAAAGCACATTCCCCTGTGACCCAAGACAGTTCAATTATCCTAAATTGTCTCAGTAACTACAGATAACTGAGTTTCGGTTGACTCAGTGGTCCCATAATCAGAAGAGCACAAATTATCCTAAATTGCCTCAGTAGCTACACATAGTGCATTCCTGTTGACTCAGTGGTCCCAGAATCTGGACAGTACAATTATTCTAAATTGCCCAGGTGGTCCCAGATAATGTGTTTCTGTTGATTCAGTGATTCTTAGATACTTTAGGTAACTAATTTGCTCAATTTCGCTTCTGTAAATGCTTTTCGTGAAACAGGTTCCTCATTCCAGACCTAAAGATGTGATCGATACCTTTGTGATATTCTGCCAATATAAGCCAGATGTGGCAAGCTGTTCGGAGCTGCGAGGTCTGGAGCACTTTTGCTCCCTCGTATGCCGCCGGCTTTTAATAAATGACTCCATAATTTGACTTTTTGAGGTGTCCTTTGTAAGATGGGGGTACACTACAACATTGTGACTTGACAGATGTTAAACTATTAGTATTCAGGGTTTGTATAAGCTTAGTGTATTATTTAAACCACTAAATCAGCAGTTCTCAAACTTTTTTGTTCCATACACACTTCCTTTTTCTTTTTAATCCAAATATCCAGGCCTTTATAGCTAGTATTCCACTAATAGTAGACATACAAAAAATCTAAAATTCACCATATTTGTTATGTCTTTGCAAAACAATCTAGGGCTTATAATGAAAACTAGACAATTTGCTCACCCATAAAATGGAAATAACAATCCTATGAAATAATGCAGAGAAAGCCCATAGCACACAGTGTTGCATAAATAGTAACAATTACCACAAACATAGTTTTGTTGTGTCGTTCCCCCCTCCCTTGGTCCACTTTTCCATATTTCCCCTGACCAGATGGAGTCATTAAGTCTTACTCTTACTTATTGTGTACCTCCCAGCAACCCAGAGAATTATTATCCCATGATCATTTTTATTTACTTTCTTCCTTTCTCTTTAGCAAGTTCACCAGTAATCTTTCTTTAGCCCCAAATCTCACTAATTATCGTCAAGCCCCTTCTGTTTGCAAACAATCTCTAAAGGTCTTTTGCGAATCTGTTCTCAGAGAACACCCGGCTGGTGTCACAATTGTCATACGCCTGCCTGTAGGCTGCACAAAAGCCCAGTAGCTTCTCCGCCACACACACCCCACTCCTGTGTAATCTACAGCACGTACTAACTGCCCTCTCAACTTGTCTCTTAACTCGGTAATCTAGACACTTGAAGTCAGTTGAAAATTCATCTCACATAAGTAGATTTTACATCCTTCCCACAGCAGCCCTGCCTCAGCCATGGCTCTTCTGGTCTCCTAACTTTCCTCCTGTTTAAAATGGAAAAGGAAGCGGGGCAGGATCGCTGAATCAAAAGGAGGCAGCGTCTAAGCCCAGTTCTGATTACAAGTGTCAAGTTCTTTCTGAAATATTTCTAAGGAGTGAGAGAACAAGCAGATTTATAGGGTACATACTTCACTGGTTTTTATTTTGGTGGTGCGTGTAGATGAGAAAAGATTAAAAGCCCAAACAAATGTCTAAATCATGGTGCACACCCCTGCAGTACATTTCCCCAGCCGTGGGCACCATGGACAGCACTCTGCACGGGGAAATAGTTTTTCCCAGGAAATGGAAGGGGGAAAAGATCCCAAAGAATTAGGAGGGAAGTTCCAAACTGTCAAAACTATATTTCATGAGAAACAGTGACTCAATTTTTCATGGGACTTTTCTTTCAAGTCTTAAGTACCAAAAAACTAATTCAAGGGTTTGGCTATGGTGTATTTCAAGGTGTGATTTATGTTGCAGATTTAAGGGCCTTGGGTGTTATTTCTTCCAGAAATATGAGCCTGGAGGAAGAATAGAATGGTGATTAGAGAACAGCTTTGAATCTCATGGTTCTGAATTCAAATCTCAGCTGAACAC
The DNA here is from genome assembly GCF_027574615.1 of Eptesicus fuscus. Classification (NCBI taxonomy): domain Eukaryota; kingdom Metazoa; phylum Chordata; class Mammalia; order Chiroptera; family Vespertilionidae; genus Eptesicus; species Eptesicus fuscus. The sequence goes on along the minus strand of NC_072479.1, from coordinate 65,860,039 downwards.
TTTCTAACCAAGTGAAATCAGGCAAGCCTCTAAGCGTTATGTATGACACTGAACTTCTCCAGCCTCTCTATGCATCTTCTAGGAAACGGAGAAATTAATACTTTGCTTTCAGATTTACATGGTATAACATATACAGGGTCATTTGCCATCAGTAAGCTAGTTGGTAGCAATGCTTTTATAAAATTCACTTTATAAGGAAACAGAGGCCTACAAGTTGAGTTTCTATTTTACTGAGAGTAATATTTGGGGAAGAGGCACCTTCCCAGGCTTTTCAAATGACATCCAAAAAGTAGCTCCTTTTCCCACCCCAAACCTATCTCTGTACCTGAATTAGGGCCACTCACTCCGGGCATCCAACACTGCAGCACTTTCTTTCCTTTCCAACTGATGATACTCATGACTTGATACTGGTTTCTATTTCAATGCCTACCCACCAGAGTTCGCTGCGTATGCAGACACCTTTCATATGCAAAAGAATCCAGCACTCTGTCTACAAAGGAAAGATGTTTATTTCCAGGGGCTGAGGGTATGGTGTAATAATAAGGGTCAGATTACGTGTGTGATCAATTTTGGCCTTTTGCATGTCAATTAACATATCGCACTTGGATGTTTTATTGATGGCAAAATCCTATAGAGGGATGTTATTATGCTCATATTTTAATATCTTAGGGGTCAGCATCACTGCACACAGATATCCACCGGCATATATTCACATGCAGAATGGCTACTTTATCATTTTAAATGATTTAAGCCAGTGAAAGGCCACTCCATTTGTTTGCTCAATAGTCAATTGAAATGGAAATGGTTAGCTGAGTGCAGCTCCCTTGAAAGTCCCTTTCCTTCCAGCGCCAATTAGAGTTTATGAAAGGTGTACTCTGCACAGCTCGCTCAGGACAATAAATCACTAAATTGGAAGCGTCGCTTACCTTGCTGATTCTGATAAGAAAATTAATAGAATTAGCAGCTTATCTGCTCAACCAGGGATTCACATTATGGAGAGAGAGAGAGAGAGAGAGAGAGAGAGAGAGAGAAGAGAGAGAGAGAGAGAGAGAGGGCAAAAAGAATGAAAAAGAAAAGAAGGGAAAAAAGAAATCTATTTCTATGGTGAGGGCTGCCTGTATTTCTTCCTGGTGACAGAGAGACAGTTTGAATGGTTTCTTTTGGCCCCCTGTGGTGATAAAGCTCTGCTGAAAACAATGCAAGAAGCCCTATCAATTATTGTCTACTTGTTTTGTTTTCATGCATAATTAAAGCAGGACAAAGCCTAGACATTATATAAGGCTGCATCCAGCAAAATCCAGCATCGGTCCTACTACTGATAAACAAAAATTCTGAACAGCCCCAAATTGAAAAGTGGCGAGACTGAGATTATGTTCAAAAAGAGGATTTACTGTCTCGTGTTTTCTTGGAGAGGGGTATTACAGCGCTGCTTTTTGTCTGGGGAAGAATAATTGCTTGCAATAAAGCTGCTGTTCTCAAAACAGAATAAAAAGACAAGAGTCATTTGTTTAAAAAGATCCTTAGTAGCCTTCTCCCTGCTCCTTTTTTTCTTAAATATATATATGAAAATCTGTAATTATTTCTTTGAAGAACATTTTTCAGCAGCTGTAAGTAATAATGAGTCAATCGCTGTGTGCTCCTTTTTTTTTCCCTCAGCAGCTGCGGACCTACCCATTCAAAGCAATTAATTGATATTCGTGAAGTGCTTTGAAACTGAGAAGTGGCATCTCATAAGCGCTAAATAATGTTCTTTTTCTTTCTTTCTTTTTTCTTTTTTTTTCTTTCTTTTTTTTAGAAAGAGAAAGGGAGAGGGAGAGAGAGAAAGAATGGTATGAGAAACATTGATCCTTTGCCTCCCATATGGGAATCTACCCAGCAACCTGGGTATGTGCCCTGACCTGGAATCGAACTGGAGCCCTTTCTGTGCAAGGGATGATGCTCCAACCAACTGAGCCACACCAGCCAGGGTTAAATATTGTTCTTATTGTTTTTAGGAATTAGGAACCCAGCCTCCCTTCAGACAAGCCTCAGAAGAATACCAGTAATTCTAAGTATCATAAAGCTATCACCTAAAACTCCAAAGCACCCAAAATAAGATTCAGATCACAGACCTTTGTAAGATCCATCAGAAGTTAATTACTAGAGATAACATCACTGGGTGTTATGTATCAGGTGTTGAACAAAGTAAAGCTCTAGCTCTCTGCCACATTTATCATTTTTACACATTTATACCTGTGCATTAACTTGCACCACACTTTTTCTTAAAACACACTTTTCAAACAATATGTGTTTGAGAAGATAGTGCTTGTTTGTACAACTTCGCTAAGTTAAGACTTTCGTAGATCATCAGGCCAATTGAGAGAAAGTTTAGCATTGTGTTATTGTTTTAGAGTGGAAAATCACCCTACTAAACCAAAAGAATCTCTAGATTATCTCAAATGTTTCTTATTTTTTAGCAATATATTGATTTTGGAAAATGCTTGAGCATGAAATATTGGTATAATTTCCAGCAGATTTCACTGTTTTCATTCCATATTTCAACTTTTTTAAATCTTTACTGATATATACGCTTCTGCTATCTACATTATTGACAGTGTTGGTCATAAGAAAGGTTGGTCTGTTGGCAGTATGTATATGTTTCAAAGCACAAAATAAAAGAGAATTCTTATAAAGATATCTCACAGAGATGGCTACAATTGAAATATTGGTTCTTGGGGCAATAACTCTAGAGATGAAGTCATAAACCTGCTGGCATCCATTGCTGTTAAGAAGAGCTATGGGGAGCAAAATTCTTTCCCAATCACAGACCAAGCACACGGATTGGTATTCTTTTCCCTGATCCTGAAAAGCAGCAGCTTGCTTTAGAAATCCTTTGTTGCTAAGCTATTAATGTTGACCATCCGATGATTTTTCTTTATTGAGAAATGAAGAGAATTACAGATGGTTTAGCACCACCCAACAATGCTTACACACACATTTTGAAACCAAAGATAGATATTTGTGAGTCAAACATGATACATTAGTGAACATGCATACATAACTCTTCAGAGAAAAGAAATCACAGAATACTACTTGATAGCCATATATAAGGCAATCTGTTAATTTTGATGCAATTAAAACAAATATTGCAATCCATGCAGTTTGTTTTTAAGACCTGTGAAATAGGAATTTTTAGGGGTGAAATAGGCAGGTTTAGGGAATTTTTTAAATTAAGGGGGTCCATGGAAAAAACCCAGGGCTACAGAGTTGCAAAAGGGTACATTTCCATGAGACAAGGGAGCAGGGAGCAGAAGTTACATTTCCATAAGACAAGGAATTTGGGAGAGGCAGCAGTTACATTCCCATAAGATAAGGAAACTGGGAGTAGCAAAAGCTCTATATTTACAAAATAAAGAAGGAGGAAGAAAGTCCAAAGGAAATAGGAGAACAATAAGGGAGGAGGGGAGAAGGGCCTCACGCACCCATTGTGAGTTTTGACCTTTGAGCTCAGGAGTTACTATAGTAACCAAATCAAAGGGGAATAGGGGCCAATCATAGGGGCTATCAAGGCACAAAACCTGCCTTTATAAACTGGGGGGGGGGGGGGGGGGGACTTGGAGGGAGCCTTTCCCCCTCCCCAAGTGGGAGTCTGTGCTTGTTCTTCAATAAATTTCCCTTTGCTATACCATCTTCCGTCCATGATTTTTCTTGGACTCCGACGGACAAAGAGCTCGGGGAAGCCATCTGGCCCAGGCGAGCACTGTGTGTACCCAAACTTGGTGCTTTTAATTTTTTTTAATTTATCTTTATTGTTGAAAGTAACACAGATGTCTTCCCTTTTTTCCCCCATTGACCTCCTCCAATGGATGGCTTCAATAAAGACTTTGAATACTAGGAAATTTCAGGGTTTAAGCAAAACTTTCCCATTGCCAATTTAATTGTCCAAATGAAGCTACCAAGTTTTGTAGAACTAAAGCAAGCACATGTGGGCTCCTTTTTCCTATCACCCTAGCTGTCCCAAGTTTGCCAAACAGGGCCAAACAATTTCTCTCTAATAGTGAAGGAGTAGCCAAAAATGGCCAATGAATGACCCTTCTGAACTATGCACAGATTAAAGTGAAAAATAAAAGGAAATAATGTTAGAGATCGTCCATTCCAGAGTACTTGAGAAACCTGCTACAGTTCTCTAGAGCAAGAGCTCTCCACCTGATGGTATGCTTTAAAGATGGTTATGTCCTTTCTCCTTACAGACTTTACATGAGTGTCTCTCCTGCTATTTCAGGTGCTTAACTGAGCCTGGCCAGTGTTGCTCAGTGGTTGAGCATTGACCTATGAAACAGGAGGTCACAGTTAGATTCCCAGTAAGGGTACATGCCTGGGTTGCAGACTCAATCCCCAGTGTGGGGTGTGCAGGAGGCAGCCAATCAATGATTCTCTCATCATTGATGTTTCTCTCTCTCTCTCTTCCTCTCTGAAATCTATGAAATATATATATATATATATATATATATATATATATATATATATATTATTTATTTTTTTTTTTTTTAAAGCACTTAACCAAAACAACTGTAACAGTGATCTCCTCTATGGATTCATGGGGCAGAAATGAGAATTGCCTAACCAACTTTTCCTCCAATGGGAGCTGGGTTTTAGTTTAAAATGATGGAAATCAAGTCACATGATCATGTAACCAAAAAATGGGATTTGAGAGAAAGGATAGAAAACTAATTTTATTACAAAATTAATTTGGGGCCAGGCATTTTACAATGATAATATGATGCAATCCTCACAATTCTTCGAGAGAGATATCATTGCCTGCATTTAAAAAGTGAGACAACTCAATAATATTATAATAACTACTAGAGGCCCGGTGCATGAAATTCGTGCACGGGGGTGTGTGTCCCTCAGCCCAGCCTGCATCCTCTCCAATCTGGGACCCCTCACAATCCAGGACTGCTGGCTCCCAACTGCTCACCTGCCTGCCTTCCTGATTGCCCCTAACCGCTTCTGCCTGCCAGCCTGATCACCTCCTAACCACTCCATGCCAGCCTGATTGATGTCTAACTGCTCCCCTGCCAGCCTGTTTGCCCCCAACTTCCCTCCTTTGTCAGCCTGGTCACCTCTAACTGCCCTCCCCTGCAGGGTTGATCACCCCCAACGGCCCTCCCTTGCAGGCCTGGTCCCTCTCAACTGCCCTCCCTTGCAGGCCTGGTCCCTCCCAACTGCCCTCCTCTGCTGGCCATCTTGTGGTGGCCATCTTCTGTCCACATGGGGGCAGGATCATTGACCACATGGGGCAGCCATCTTGTGTGTTGGAGTGATGGTCAATCTGCATATTACTCTTTTATTAGATAGGATGTATGGTGTCAGATGAATACTAGATTCATCAGGGTGATCACTTTGTAAGTTACATAAATTTATAATCACTTATTGTACACCTGAAGTATATATGTATTTTTTAATTTTAGAAAAACAAGCTCATAGATACAGAGAATAGATTGGTGGTTGCCAGAGGCAGGGTAGGATCAGGTAAAGGTGATCAAAAGGTATAAACTTCCAGCTATACAATAAATAAGTCATGGGCAAGTAATGTACAGAGAAGTGACTATAGTTAATACTACTGCAGTGCATATTTGAAAGTTGCTAAGAGATTAGAGTTTAAAAGTTCTTATCACAAGATAAAGATTTTTTAACGATGTCGGGTGATAGGCATGTGGTAATCATTTTGCGACATACAAATATGGAATCATTATATTGTATACATCAGGGGTCCTCAAACTTTTTAAACAGGGGGCCAGTTCACTGTCCCTCAGACCGTTGGAGGGCCGGACTATAGTTTAAAAAAAAAACTATGAACAAATTCCTATGCACACTGCTAAGTCGGCTGCTAAGCAGGACAGGCAGCGGCGGCAAAAACACCTGGCAGGCCGGATAAATGTCCTCGGCGGGCCGCATGTGGCCCGCGGGCCGCAGTTTGAGGACCCCTGGTATACATGAAACTAATATAATGTTCTAGGTCAATTGTACCTCAGTAAAAATGATTATCATTTCAAACAACAAATTAAACTAAATAAGAAGATAAAAAGTGAGACATCTGAGGTTCCCCAGATTAAGAATTGTGCTCATGAGAGCAAAGAGATGGCACTGAAAGTTGGATTTAAGACTGTGTAACTCCTAGTGCTTGCACTCCCACTGTGCCAGGTAGTCTCCCTTCCTGCTAAAAACCAAACAACTGTTTAAGTTAATTGCCCATAGAAATAGCTGCAAAATAAGAGACCTCCATGTACCGTTGTGTTTAAGGGACAATGCCCTTCTGTCATGATTTCCTTAATAAAGAAACAATATTGAACTTATTTTTAACTAATAAAGAAACAACAAGTAGCTTGGTGGCATCACGCAGGTGTCTGATTAGTCACCTGACGCATTTTCCCAAATAGCACTAAAGGAATTTGACCTCAAGAACAATTTTCATTCATTCCTGGATGAGCACACCTTTCAAGACTTAGCACATTTGTTCTGCACTAATAATAAAATTGGATTATACCTATTTCATATGAGCAATAAAAAGCTAATCCCTCATAAAGCTCATTCTAATAAATTCTTTGTTTAACCATGAATCAGCTAATCTGCTGACCAAGAACTCTCACGAATGCCTACTGAATACTACTCCTTACCTCATAATTTACTTCCGCCTCTGTTCATTTCCCACAGATGAACTCAAATCACACATGAAGCACGTTGAGTCTGTGCTCATAAATTTCAGTTGGCCTATAATTTGTGATACCAAAAAGTCAATACAACAGAACCGGATTCTTCTCTCATAAGCTCAAAAACTTTCCAGGTTCACTAAAAACAATGAACAAACACCTTTCCTAGAAATGTGCAGCTGTGCTCCGATGTAGATCTTATATGCCTTGCTGTGTCTACAGTGAAAAGGCATGGGAAAAATTTAGCAAGCGATATACAATGCCTCCAAATACCTTTAAAATAGATCTAAATAAGAACAAAAGATGAGACAATCTTGTTAAATCCTCTGGAAATTGTAAAGGGTTTAATTTTGAATTGTGACTCTCAGCCCAGAATCTCTTCAACCACAGAAATAATAAAAGCTGTCTTCAATGCTCCTTCACTATCAGGCAATGTTGTGTTTTTAATACAGGACTGCTTGACCCTGGCAGGGCTGCTCTTACATGTAAATGCCACGTTTTCCACTCACAACTTTATTTGAGTACCACTGTTATACGTTGATTTGTGTCACCCAAAATTCATATATGGATTAGTACTTCAGAATGTGACCTTATTTGGAAATAGATTCTTTACAGAGACAATCAAGTTAAAATGAGGTCATTACAGTAAGCTCTAATATGATGTGTCCTTTTAAAAAAAATAAAATAAAATGAAGGAGCCCTGACTGGTTTTGCTCAGTAGATAGAGCATCTGCCTGTGGACTGAAGGGTCCCGGGTTCGGTTCTGGTCAGGGGCACGTGCCTGGGTTGTGGGCTTGATCCCCAGTGGGGGGCCTGCAGGAGGCAGCCGGGCAGTGATTATCTCTCATCATTGATGTTTCTATCTATCTCTCCCTCACCCTTCCTCTTTGAAATCAATCAAAATACTTTTTTTGAAAAAAAAAAAAAAGAGGACATATGGACATGGATAGAGGCACACACAGAGGGAAAACAGTGTGAAGAAACACAGGGACAAGGTGGCCGTGTGATCAGTTTGATGTACGTAAAGGCAAGAACTGTAAGGCTTGCCAGCAAACACCAGAAGCTGGATGAGGCAAGGGAGGACTCTTCCCTAGAACTGTTGGAGAGAGCATGCCCTGTTGCTTTGAGCCACTACATCTTGTGTGCTCTGTTGCAGTCGCCCTAGGAAGCTAATACAGCTACCCTTGTGGCTCCATTTCTTCAATGCATGCTTCCCCTGGGAAAAGAAAACATTATTCTAGGGATTGAAAACTAATTCCAACCCACAGACCAATTCTGATCGATGGTTAGCGACTGCTGGAGTGCTGTGTTGAAAAAGGTTCTCGGGTCAAACGCAGGATCAGCAAAAACAAAGTCCACCGCGACTGCTCGCTCCAGGGGCAGGAGGCTGCGCGTGGACATTAAGCCACACATTTCCCACGACTACATTACATCTCTGTCAGTTCAGTCATCGATACTAAGGTATAAATTCTTTTCTCAGAGTCTTTCCAATACAGACCAGATGAGAGTAGAATTCGGAGGAGGTGGTTTAAAAGTAGGTTTAGAGAAACAGATATTGGCCCCAAGAGAGCAGGCCTGGGGAAGAGCCCTGTGTAGCCTGGGATTGCATGAAGACTCTGAAATTCCAAAGATCTGTTCAGAAGAAAGGAGAAGGACCATCTCTTTTACCTACATCACAGTGTTATCCAGAGAGCCTTGCTGCTTATCTCTGTAAGGCTGTTTCTTATTCATCGAGCCAGAAGCTTTAGATTTCTCTCCAATAGCAATGACCTATCATAGAACACAAGGCAATAGCTTTGTCACACTGTAGCTCCCTGTTAATTATTGCATATTACAGTAATTAATATAATTGGGGCATTGGCGCTGGAAAATAGAAGACCTGTGTTTATAAGAAAACAATTATATAAGAGGTTATATTTCAAATCAGAGGAAGAGGATATTCAATAAATAGTGGTGAGTCAATTTGCTAATCACCTAGAAAAAAATTAAGTCAGAGCCTTATCTTAACCCAATATAGAACAACAAATCTGGACCCAACAATGAGGTACCACCTCACACCTGTCAGAATGGCTATCATCAACTAATCAACAAACGACAAGTGCTGGCGAGGATGCGGAGAAAAAGGAACCCTCGTGCACTGCTGGTGGGAATGCAGACTGGTGCAGCCACTGTGGAGAACAGTATGGTGTTTCCTCAAAAAATTAAAAATGGAACTCCCATTTGACCCAGTAATACCACTTCTAGGAATATATCCCAAGAAAATAGAAACACCAATCAGAAAGGATATATGCACCCCTATGTTCATAGCAGCACAATTTATAATAGCTAAGATTTGGAAACAGCCTAAATGCCCATCAGCAGATGAGTGGATTAGAAAACTGGTACATCTACACAATGGAATACTACGCTGCTATAAAAAGGATGGAATTCTTACCATTTACAACAGCATGGATGGAACTGGAGAGCATTATACTAAGTAAAATAAGCCAGTCATGCCCTGGTTGGTTTGGCTCAGTGGATAGAGCGTTGGCCTGCAGACTGAAGGGTCCCAGGTTCGATTCCGGTCAAGGGCACATGCCTGGGTTGTGGGCTAGATCCCCAGTGGGGGGCATGCAGGAGGCAGCCGATCAATGATTCTCTCTTATCATTGATGTTTCTATCTCTCTCTCCCTCTTCTTTCCTCTCTGAAATCAATAAAAAAAAATATTTTTTTAAAAAGAAATAAGCCAGTCAATAAAAGAAAAATACCGCATGATCTCACTCATTTATGGATAATAAAGAACATTATAAACTGATGAACAAATAGATACAGAGGCAGAGAAACATTGAACAGACTGTCAAATTACAGCGGGGAGGCTGGGGAGGGTTGGGGGGGTGGGGGTAAGAGATCAACCGAAGGACTTGTATGCCTGCATGTAAGCATAACCAATGGATGCAAGACACTGGGCTGGGGGGGGGGGGGGGAGGTTAGGGCATGTGCCGGGTGGGGGGGGGGGGGCGCGGTAGGGGAAGCCAGGGGAAGGTCAATGGGGGGGAAAAAGGAGATATATGTACTACTATTTGTAATACTTTAAATAATAAAATAAAATTTAAAAAAGAGTCTAAATATTAAAAAATCAAATTATAAAAATACAGGTAAAACTCTCCAACCCTATTCTTATAATCTTGGTTTGGGAAGACCTTCCTAAGCAAGACTCAGGGCCTAAAGGAAATAGACTGATAAAGTCAGCCATTAGCAAAATTAAATACTTCTAGGATTTAAATCATACTACAAAAAAAAAAGTTAAATAGCAAACTAGGAAAAATAGTAAATGTGTAAATCTAAATGAATATTGAGTCAGTAAACAATTATCATAAAATAATAATATCTTGTTATAGTTCAAAATATATGCAGCATTACCACAAGATAATAATAACAAACGAGAAAATTAAAGTTACTATAACAGTTCCTTATGTTCAAAAAATTAAATATAGACATGAAACATATTTAAAGACAGACTGAATTTTGGAGATGAAAACTACAATGTCTTAGAGGAACACATACTACATGGGATCGATAGAAAATTAGATAAGATAGGATAAAAGATTAGTTAACTTGAATACATCCTAATAAAAACATTCAAAAATGAAACACACAGAGAAAAAAATTCCAAAAATAAAAGAGCATTCGTGTTCTGTGGATGCTAATATATATGTAACCGGGGTCCCACCAAAAAATGAAAGGGAGAAAAAGGGAAGAAAAAATATTTTAAAAAACAATGATCAAATTTCTACATTTGGTGAAAATCCATAGATCTAAGAAGCTCAAAGAAACACAAGCATAAGAAACAGGAAGAAAACTATGCCAAAGTATATTATAATCAAATTGTTAATGTTCATCAAATTTTAATATAACCTCACACCTGTCAGAATGGCTATTATCAATACATTAACAAACAACAAGTGTTGGTGAGGATGAGGAGAAAGGGAGCCTTCATACTCTGCTGGTGGGAATGCAGACTAGTGCAGCCACTGTGGAAAATAGTATGAAGGTTCCTCAGAAAATTAAAAATGGAACTGCCTTATGACCCAGAGATTCCACTTCTGGGTATATATCTGAAGAAACCCAAAACACTAATTCAAAAGAATATATGCACCCATATATTCACTGCAACATTATTTACAATAGCCAGATATGGAAGCATCCTAAGTGTCCACAGATAGACAATTGAATAAAGAAGATGCAGTATATGTATAGAATGAAATATTACTTGGACATAAAAAAGAATGAAATCCTGCCATTTTCAACAACATGGATGAACCTAGAGTGTATTATGCTAAGTAAAATAAGTTAGAGAAAGACAAATACCATATGACCTAAAAAACAATAAGTTCCTGGTCCCACACTGCTCAGCTGCTTCTCCTATATGATTTCGATGGTTCTGTTTACATCAGTCTTAACAAGAGGTATGCCTGTTCTCGCTTGTGCAGAAAACATTGTTCCAGATTCGATTGGGTTCCTGTCCCCTCAGATAGTTTTTAAGGTTATTTATTTAAATGTCTAGTGTATTTTATTGTAACAGACATTGTTTAGCCAACATTGCCTATTTCAGTGGCACTTCACAATCTAGTTTAAAAAATAAAACATTTTAAATGGACAGAAAAAAATAAAAATAAATAAATAAATAAAATAAAAAACAATAAATGAACAAACAAAACAGAGACAGACTCATAGATACAGAGAACAAACAAGTGGCTGCCAGAGGGGAGGGCTTTGGTGGGCTGGGTGAAAAAGGTAAAGGGATTAAGATGTTAAAATTGGTAGTCATGAAATAGTCATAGGGAATAAAGTACAGCAAAGGGAATATAGTCAATAATATTGTAATAACTATGTACAGTGCCAGGTGGGTACTAGACCCATCAGTAATAAATGTCTAAGCATTATTCTGTACATTTGAAACTAATAAATATTGAATGTTAACCGTAACTGAAAATTTTTAAAAATTAGTGCCCAGCCAGTGTGGCTCAATGGTTGAGCATTAACCTATGAACCAGGAGGCCATGGTTCAATTCCCTGTCAGGGCACATGTCAAGGTTGTGGGCTTGATCTCCAGTAAGGGGTGTGCAGGAGGCAGCCAATCAATAATTCTCTCTCATCATTGATGTTTCTCTCTCTCTCCCTCTCCTTTCCTCTCTGAAATCAATAAAAATATTTTTAAAATAATAATAAGTAAAAGCAGCCAGATTTTAAAAGATGTGTTATATACAGAAATGAACAAAGAAAAGGATGACAGCAGATTTCTCATTGCAAACTGCAAGCAAGAAAACAATGAAGTAACATCTTTAGAGAACTAAAAGAAAAGGAAATTATTAACCTAGAATTTTATACCAAGCGAAAATAGCTTTCAAAAAGTAAGGCAGCCAAAACCGGTTTGGCTCAGTGGATAGAGCGTCGGCTTGCGAACTCAAGGGTCCCAGGTTCGATTCCAGTCAAAGGCAGGTACCTTGGTTGCGGGCACATCCCCAGTAGGGGGTGTGCAAGAGGCAGCTGATCGATGTTTCTGACTCTCTATCCCTCTCTCTTCCTCTCTGTAAAAAATCAATAAAATATATTTTTTAAAAAAAGTAAGGCAAAAAAATAAAAATAAAAAACAAATAAATAAATAAATAACAAAAAAGAGATAAAAATAAAATAAAAAGTAAGGCAAAGTAAGCTTTTACAAACATAAAATCACTGAATAAATTCATCACGATCAGACCCACATTCTAAGATATGCTAAAGGATGTGCTTTAGGCAGAAGGTGAATGATATCAGATGGAAATATGGATTTACACAAATAAGAACACTGAAAAAAATGCCTATGTTAAGAAACATATAATATTTTTATCTCTTTCAAAGATAATTTGTGATTGCTAACAGTTAAGGGGCTCCCTTTGGGGTGATGAAAATAGATAGTGATGATGGTTATCCAACATTATGCAAAAACCACTGAATTGTACACCTTAAAATGGTCAGTTTTGTGATATATGAATTGTATCTCAATACAAACAATAAATATTTTTCATAATTGATTAAACAAAAATAATAGTATATGTAGTAGGATATATAACATATGTAAAAGAAAAATACATGATAATAATAGATGTTAATTCTCCCTAAAATTGATCTACAGATTCAATGCATTCCCATTAAAAATTCCAGCAGGATATTTTTGTAGAAATTGACAAGCAGATTTAAAATTCACATGCAATGCAAAGGACCTAGAATAACCAAAATAACTTTGAAAAGTAAGGACAAAGTTGGAAGACTATACATCCACCAGAATACAAAAATGTTAAGGATTAAAAATACCCACTGTTGACAAAGAGAGAGAGTAACCAAAACTCTTATGACACTTTTGGGAGTGTTCCTCTGACCCAAAGAGTCCACTCCTAGCTATATACCAAAAGGCATACATGCATGTGTGCACTAAGAGGCATGTGCAAGCATGTTCAAACCAGCCCTAATTATAATAACTAAAAACTGAAACAACCCCAATGTTCATCGACAGTTGAATAGATAAATTGTGATCAATTCATACAATGGATCTCTAAACAACGAAGATCAATGACATGGGTAAATCTCAAACATAATTTTGACTGAAAGGGATCAGACATGCCTTATGTATAATACCATAAAATTCAAAACTAGGCAAAACTAATCCAGGGTGCTTGTAGATGGCTACTAAGATGGAAAAGTACAGAAAGAAGCAAGAAAGTGATTACCACAAAAAATAGGAGGATATCAGTTATATTTAGGGAGAAGGAAAAGGAAAGGGAAAGAATGGGTCCCCGAAGGAACTTCTAAGGCAGTGGTCGGCAAACTCATTAGTCAACAGAGCCAAATATCAACAGTACAATGATTGAAATGTCTTTTGAGAGCCGAAAACCAACTTCTGTGCATGGGCCACAAAGTTTCAATCTCACTGTACGTGCGCGCCCGCACGTGGTATTTTGTGGAAGAGCCACACTCAAGGGGCCAAAGAGTGGTTTGCCGACCACTGTTCTAAGGTATTGGCAATGCTTACTTTCTTGATTTAGGTAATAGTTACATGGCATTCATTTTGTAACAAGTCACTAATTCTTTTACATTTTATTTTACCCACATTTTCATTAGTGTGGTTATTTCAAAAGAGAAATGCTTGGAGGGAAAAGTCCCTTTGTTTTCATTGTGGTGGGATTTGAGTTGTGGCTGTATGTTGAATCTGCTCTTTGTTCCAAATAGACTATAACATTTTACTCTATATAAATCTATATAATGTGAATTATTTTAAAATAATCATGTGTTATTTGGGATTTAAACCAATAATTTGTGAAACAGAGAAACGAGAGATTCTGGGATTTCTGAAAGTGAATAAAACTGAGTTAAATGAATGAAAATGTGATCAGAAAGAAAGAAATAGCTCCTATTCTCAGCCAGCTTACAATCTTTGGAAGAGTGGTAGTAAAGAACAAACAATTCCTATGCCTCTTTCTTTACTCAATCAAAAGCACTTAAGCTCTTTCCAGGAGTATAATGTAAATATGAGGAAGGGAATTGATTTTTTATCAAACACACAAGAATAAATCAGATGCGTTCTATTCCCTTCAAGGTATTCATCTCAGGAAGTTAGGCACTTTTTCCAATGAAGTTTTATTAATGCAAACATTTTGGTATGCCTCTCAGAGAATTGCTTTCAGAACCTGTGGCATTCTTTTAATAACCTCAAGGATGGTAAATTCACCCTTTGAGAATAAAGTGAGAAAGTTATTTGGATCCATGCCTGATAAATAACATAAGTAAACTCATTCAGTGTGCATTGATTTGATCCAAAAATTGAAGTGTGACTGTAAAAAAATGGAAGTAGTCTCAAAAGAAATTCCCAAAGAAAAGTTCCTTTCATAAAATAGTTTGAACAATGACAGCATTATTGAAATAAGTGTTTTGATTCTTTGTAATGACTTTGGAGACAGTATATATTCCATTCACTTATTCAACAAATGTTTATTGAGTCCTTCTGTGTACCAGCATTGTTCCAGACCCACTGGGGATACAACAGGGAACAAAAATGGACCCCAAAAAAAAAAAATCCCCGCCCTCATGTAGCTTATTTGAATACATGCTTATTAACAATTCACCACAAAATTAAGTTACTTTCTGAATTTGTGTATTTAGTGGTTATAATGAACATGTCTGCATCATCTTTATAATATAAGTATTATGGCTCATTAGGTTTAGTATTATAGGTCCTTAAATGGCAGGGGCAGATCAGGATTTAAATCTTGTCCAACATATGCTATATGCATACAGATTACATATATATATATATATATATATATATATATATATATATATATATATATATCAAAACTGCTTTTCCAGTGGAAAATCAAGAGTTGCTTATATTTCATTATGGAGCTTTTAGTAAAGAAATAGAGTTGATACTAAAGCAAAATATGTTGATTTGTTTTGATTTGACAAGAATAACTTTTAAAATTCACTATTGCGTTCATAAATACAAGGATATGTTCAGTTTTCTTGAGACTAGCAGGAAAGATTTGGTCAAATAGATTCCCAGAACGTGTCACAGTCACAGGGAGAGGATTTTCCAAGGTGCCCAAGGAAGGCAGCATCGCACTAATTTAGTAGCTCACAGCTCTGCACCTGAAATCCCCAAGAACAACGGGAAACAGTATCAGCATCCGGAAATTAGTGGCTCCACACCTCAGGCTCTGTAAAGGAGGTTGGCGTGCTAACCGAAATCTCAGAATTGAGGCATCAGAATTAGGGAAGTCCCTTCCTCCTGGCCCACAGCAGCCACCACCAGCACTCATCACGCCCAATCCCATCTCATCAA
The DNA here is from genome assembly GCF_027574615.1 of Eptesicus fuscus. NCBI lineage: Eukaryota > Metazoa > Chordata > Mammalia > Chiroptera > Vespertilionidae > Eptesicus > Eptesicus fuscus. Next base: position 65,844,495 of record NC_072479.1, on the reverse strand, counting down.
AAACCTTCTGTTCCATTTCTTAAGTGAATAGAAAAAGCTCTGCTGAACATTCAAACACCGTTGCCCCAACCTCTCTGCAAAGAGGCACAGAAGTTTTATCAATGACATTAGCGGTGCGTTTTAAAGAAATCTGCAACGAAGAGAAAAACCAGTAAGAAGGCAGCACTCCACTGGCATCAGAAGGGGGGTGCTTGTCAGGCCCCGTGCCCCCACGGCTGAGGCTGTGGGAGGAATGGAGGCGCTCACGGTTGCAGATAGATAGATAGATAGATAGATAGATAGATAGATAGATAGATAGATGGATAGAGATATATAGATATAAATATAGACAAATATATGAAAAATATACACAGAAAGAATTTGGAATTGAATTTTAAATTTACATGCAGTGGTTTTAGAAGGGAATGCTTTTTTCACATCTTTGATTCCATTGTTTTGTAATTATAAATGTTGTTATTTGTAATTTAATTTATTTACTAAAAACTAAAAATGCTTTTTTTCTGGAGGAAGAAAATCAAAGGATGGGCAGTTTATATGGGGACCTATCATGATCCCAAGGGCTTCCCCTCCCAAGAGTCTGACCATTTCCCCACCTTGCTGCCTTCCACCTGCCCCATGGGGCCATCTACCCACACTCTTACCTCCAACTGAGCCCCAGAATTATAGCAGGTAAGGCCTGGAGTGGGGAGGCCTCTATTAGAAGATTTTTTGCTAAGCTTGTCAGTAGATAATACACACACACACACACACACACACACACACACACACACACACTGCTAGTCCCTTAAAAGCAGAAATCCTATCTTTCAGGTAGGAACCATTTTTCTTGGTATTCTCCCCAATTCATGGAACAGTAGTTACTTTATAGTGCTGAATGAATGAACTGATTAATGAATGATAAAAGAATGAGTGGATGATGAAAGATTAAAGAATAAGCAACTTATTCCACTTAACAGATATTAAGCACCTACTATGCATATGTCAGGCACTGTACTAGGAGCATTCCTTGCCATTGGGGAGTTTATAATTCATTGGGGAACACAGACGAGTAATAATGTCAGGGTGCTGGCTAACACCCTGAATGCTAAAGCAAAATATGTTGATTTGTTTTGATTTGACAAGAATAACTTTTAAAATTCACTATTGCATTCATAAAAATAAGGATATGTTCAGAAGGAAGTGTCCAGGTGGACTAGGCAGAGAGGGAAAAGAAGAGGAGGGAAGACTGTAAACTAATATCCATTTCTGCAGCATGAAGGGTAATGCCAGAGTGATGAAAAATGCAGATAAGACGTAAGGAAAGAGTTCTTCCAATTAGACTGCAGATGGTCACAGACAGAGGGGGGGGGGGGGGAGTCCTTTCCAGGTGGAAAGAGGGTGGCTGCTTTGATCTCTGGGAGCAGGGCAGGCAAAGTCACTACCTGCTGTAGGTCAGGGGCTTGGAGGGTTAATGAGGAAAAACTGGAATGTTAACAGCCATCCATAAGCTGGCATCAGATTGGAACCAGGAAGAGCCAAAAGACGCATGAGCCATCCATTCTTCTCCACCGGCTTTCACAGGATCCCAGGCTGGGAACACTGCGGACCTGCAGACAGACAGACCTCCACGCAGAGGCACGGAAAGCTGGGCCAGAGTGGGATGGCAAGGGAAGCCCCACAAACTCCTAGGTGGTCAGGTCTCAAGCCTACTGGAGGTAGGAACCAGAGCCCACAGGCAAAACTTTGGGAACCACTGGTAAACTGAAACTGGTGGGCATGTGCGGCCCAGCCCTACCCATCTCAGCTCTGGAATCCACCAAAGACATCACCCCTCATCCTAGTGCAGTGGTCGGCAAACTCATTAGTCAACAGAGCCAAATATCAACAGTACAACGATTGAAATTTCTTTTGAGAGCCACATTTTTTAAACTTAAACTTCTTCTAACGCCACTTCTTCAAAATAGACTCGCCCAGGCCGTGGTATTTTGTGGAAGAGCCACACTCAAGGGGCCAAAGAGCCGCATGTGGCTCGCGAGCCGCAGTTTGCCAACCACGGTCCTAGTGGAACAGAAGAAAGGATCATTGCTCTTCTGGGCAAATGTTACCTATTTCAATCTCTCCCATGCATACACAATGGCCAGCATATAATTTTTTTTTTAAAAGGAGACAATCAGGAAAATGTGACCCACAATTTTTTTTAAATGGGGATATTCGTACTTGTATGTGACTTTTGACTAAACTTGAGTCTGGCTCCTCTGAGTCCTCTTTGTGACTGGCCTCACTTGGGCTCTGTCGTTGGCCTGCTAAGTTCGGCTTTAGAAAGAATCCTCAGGGTCATTTTACTGAATATCATCATTCTCGATATCTTATCACTCTGGCCCACCTTCAGCAAAAATCCTGTCAAAGATTTTTAGCCAGAATTCCCCCTTGCCCTGTTGTTTCTTCTGGGTGATTTTCCACCCATGGACGCCCTCCCTGATCCTTGTTCTTGCTGAATTCGGAGTTGAGCTCAATCTCTCTCCCCTACTGCAAATGCCACTGCAGTAGTCCCTGAATAAAGTCTGCCTTGCCATCTTTAACAAGTGGCAGGATAATTTTTACTTTTTAGTTTTCACAGGGTTAGTGTGATGATTGATTACATCAGCTGACAAATGTAAAGTACCGAGGACAGTGCTTGGCACAAGGAAAATACGAGACAAGGCCAGCTTCATGGGGGCACAATGTAGGCGGTTGTGCCGGGACCCTCACTAAGAAGGGCCCTGAGCTTGCTGCCTCCCACCTGCCCCAGGGGCCATCCACCCACACTCATTGGTGTAATGCTCTGCTGTCACATGTTGAAATTCTTGATAGTTTTTTAATAAAGGCTCCATATTTTCATTTTATGTTGGGCAGACAGGTTATCTTACTAGTTCTGACATTATATGATTGTTCGCTACTCACTCAGCTCACCTATCACTTGATTGGAAAGAATTCTTCTGATACTGCCATCCAGTATCCAGTGGGTTTCTCTCTCTCTGAGCTTGTATGTTAGTGTGCAATTGTGCTTTTAGCAGTGTGATGATTTAAATAATGGTTTTCTCCTGACCAGTAAATAAGCCCCATGCAAGTGGGAGCTGTGGCTGTGCTCCCCATTATCTCCTGTCCATAAGTGTCTGAAAGAAAAATTGAGAACTTTTAGATTTTTTAACATATGTTAAACAAAAATCCTCTTTTTCCATCCCTTCCATATTCTGAAGCAAACAAACAAAAAAAAAAACAAAAAAAAAAAAAACTGGTTATTGATCAATTTTTTTCCTATGTTGGATTATATCACATATTGGGAAACATCCCTTTTTTTTTCTGGAAGGTTGAGAAAATAAACCAAATAAACATTATTATAGTGTGTTTCTTTGTGTGAGGATTATTAATCCATCAGATAAGCAGAATTAAGTCTTTCTGAGCACTTCCCAACCATGTTTAACATTCGGGAAGAATTATGTTAACTAAATTCGAACAAGGCCCCTAAATCTCTAGGATTTAGTTTTCTCGTCTCTAAAATGAGCTATTGGACCTCATACGCGTGGTCCCAACTGGTGTGTCCGTGCAGAACAGTGAGCCTATGACAAAGGAAACATAGTGTGAACTCCAGAAATGGGCTGCTTTGAAAAGAAGGAAACATTTTTTAAGTGTGAAAACAATTTAGGGTTTTGGATGCTGCCAGAACAAATGCTTTAAGATGAAAGGAAACGTCACAATTTCATTACCAAGTAGGTAGCAACAACAAAAATAGGAATCTATCAAAGTCATTTTATGTTTGGAAATAAAATTGACAGAAATCCCTTAGAACATGTACCCTTGTTATAGTAACTGGTATCTAAAGATAAAATTCCTGTTAGCAAACAGAAATACAAATATGGCTGCCTTTGAATTATCCACTGACAATCTGATTTAACAAAATAAGTACACAGTCAGGCTTTCAATTTGGATAAAGGTAAGTGAAGACAAATCTGACAGTGGCTTAAGTTTTATGTATAAAAATATAGACGTGGAAGCCCGGCTGGTGTTGCTCAGTTGGTTGAGCTTTGATCCATGAACCAGGAGGTCATGGTTTGATTCCCAGTCAGGACACATGCCTGGGTTGTGGGCTCAATCCCCATTAGAGGGTTTGCAGGAGGCAGCTAATCAATGTTTCTCTCTCATCATTGATGTTTCTATCCCTTTCTCCCTCTCCCTCCCTCACCCTGAAATTAATAAAAACGTATTTTTAAAAGTAGGCATGGAAGAAAGAAAGAATATAAATTGTCTAGCAAAATAAATAAAATTCAGCCATGAAAATGCAGAGTAAAGGGAGATTTTTAGAAACCAGTAACAGACAGGAAGGCTGGTAAAAATATTAAGATCGCCTCCTTAAACAGCCTCCCGGCCACTTGGATGTGGCGTGGGACTAGGTTCTGGCTGAGATACAAGTGGAAATGTTGTATTGTATGTTTAGGAGGGAGCATGCTTTTCTAAGACTGGAAGCAGCGCACGGCATAACGGGAGAGGATCTGGGTCTCTGACACTGTGGGACCACTTCCAGGTCCTGGACCAGCCACCCACTTCCAGGGTCTCTTACATGGGAGACAATAACATGACTTAACCCATTAGTTTTCAGATCTTTGTGGCTCACAAGATCTGCTGGAATGTATCTCTAACTCTTATAAAGGGATCCATTGTGAAGAAGAAGAAAAAAGACATCAATGCTCTTTACAACCTCAGCTACTGCTACTGCAGGGAGACCGGGGCCCACAATGAAGGGCCTGGGTGTAGGGGGAAGAACCTGGAGCTTCAAAAGAGAAACTGGGGGGAAAAGGAAGGAAAGGAACAAACAACTACTTAACAATTTTGCTCAAGGCCCTTTTTTACACTAAAGCCCACCTCAACATCTGTGATAAATCGTATCATATTATTTACTCAAGATCTCATGGTATACTCACAATACAATACACAGATAGTGTATTATAGAATTGTACACTTGGAAGCTATATAATTTTATTAACCAATGACACTCCAATGAAATCAATCAAAAAATAAAAACATTAAAAAAGATCTCATGATACAATAAAGGATCGGCATGAAATAATAGAGAGCAGTTCTGAATAGGAGAGGAAAGGATACACTGTAAAGAAACTCTACAAAAAGAGAAGGTTTTCATCAGTTAAAAGGATTTTTCAACGTCAACAATAGGAAATCTCATAATCTGATTTAGAGGAGGAAATGTTAAAAGTACCGTTTGAGGGACTGGCTAAGGGACTCCAATAATCCTCACACCTACTCTGTAAAATGGCAGCAGAAGAATCTTGAAGTTTGTACACACACACACACACACACACACACACACACACACACACACACCCCATTTCCAGAGGATTTGCTGTCCCTCTGGGAAGTCACCCAATGCTCACTGTGTGTAAAGTATGCATATGTGGCAGGGCTGAAAATCAAGTCCAGGCATCAAACAGAATCAATGCTGCTCTATTCCCGCAGCTTCTGCTGGTATCAGCATCTCCCAAGAATGGAGCGAAGAGAATGAAAGCGTGAATCATATTGTTGGAGTGCCCTGCAGATCTAGCTGAAGAGACTCCAGCCAATGATAGGAAAAGGTGAATAAGAATAGGGTTAGGATCCCGGACAGCAAGAGATAAAGCTTATCAAAGCTACCTGGGGAGTCTTAAGTGGGAACAGAATGTCAGATGGATGTGCATAAAACCACCAGGTAAAGGCTTGACCATATTTAACCTCAGACAAATGGGTCCCTCCAACAAGGGTTGTGATTATGATATAACTGGTGTTGGAGGAACAGTTTAGAAAAAGCTACAATCACTAGTTTGCTGCCAATTAGAAATAAAGGATCATAAGTAATGTTACATTTGTATTTCACCTGAACAGTACTGGGTTTTATATCACTTTAGTGCAGAAGTTCTAAACTCTAATTAAAGAATCTACCTTGTTTAAAGTCCCACAGTCAATTAGTTTGAAAGGCATTGAGAAAAATTAAACATTTTACTAAAAGACTTTTCAGAGCCTTTCCTATAAAAATGTGCACTGTGATGAACAAAAAGGAGGGTATAATCCAATCCATTTTATCACAGGACACATTTTAGGAGGGAGTGTATCAGTTGATAGGGGTTTCACAATTCAAACTTGGTAAAATACTTGTTTGAAGTATAAGGAAAAACACCAACTTTCTTCGGGGCTCACTCTGGGTAATAAATAATAATAATTAATTTGTCATAAGTACTTGAAGATGCTTGTGCTTTGCAAACACCTAAATCACAGGATCGGAGGACCATCTTGTTTAGGGGAAGTTCTTGTTTAGAGGAAAGGCCATGTGAAGATACAGAGAGAAGGTGGCTATCTGTAAGCCAGGAACAGAAAACTCATCAAAAATCAAATTTCCCAGTACTTGGACTTCTAGCCTCCTCAACTATTAGAAAATAGATTTGTATTGTTAACTGGTGTTATAATAACAAAGATATAAGAACAGCCTACATTGAATAATAGATTCTATGTATGTGCAATGAGTGAAGAGTAAAGACTGCTAAGAGACAAACGTCAGAAACATTTTATCAGGGCCATCTCTCTTCAATACTTTTCCCCAGATGCCTGCAGGGGTCACGCTCACTTCATACAGGTCCCTTGTCAAATGACATCTCCAAGGAGAGGACTTTCCAATAACTCTCTAGCCCCTTTCCTTGTTTTATATTTTATAGCACTTATCCACCTACATATTATATATTTATATGTTTATCTGTTTATATTTTATAGCACTTATCCACCTACATATTATATATTTATATGTTTATCTGTTTACTGTCCTAGAACATTGGCCCACAGAAGCCAAAGATTTTGTTTATTCTCCTCTGTGCCCTAAGTGACTAGAACAGTGCCTCTGTCACATAGTAGGCCTTCAAAAGTATGTGTTCATTGGATAACAAGAAATCCCACATTGATTTCTCAGTCCTCTACTAGTGATGGTGTTCCTGGAAATATTTCTTCTATTCAAGCATTTAATATTCTTATTCCTATTCTCAGAAAGAGTGATGAAAAAGAGGTTTGCCAATGGTCGAGCTCTCTAGACTTCTAGGATTATGGTTAAGGTTGGGTCTTTCATTCTTGACATAATTGCCAGTGCCAACATTCAGTGCCAATATCATCCTTTTAATTGGGGGCAAGGAGAGGTAAGATTATTCTTTTATCTATCTACCTATCTGTCTATCTATCTATCCATCTATGTACCTATTCATTCCAAGCAGCAAGCAAGTATAACTTCTATGACATAGAGCAATTACAAAAGCTGCAGAATATCATAATACTGTGGTATCTCTTGATATGGACTAAATTGTGCGGTTCCCCCCACAAAATTCCTATGTTACAGCGCTCACTTTCTAAGAGACTGTATTTGGAGACAGGACCTTTAAAGTGATCATTAAGATTAAATGAAGTCCTAGCGTGGACCTCTAACCCCATGGGACTGGTGTTATAATAATAAGAGGAAGAGAAGCCAGGGTGCATCTTCTCTCCGTGCATGCACAGAGGAAAGGCCATGTGAAGATACAGAGAGAAAGTGGCTATCTGTAAGCCAGGAACAGAAAACTCATCAAAAATCAAATTTCCCAGTACTTGGACTTCTAGCCTCCTCAACTATTAGAAAATAGATTTGTATTGTTTAAGCCTCCCAGTGTGTGTGTGTGTGTGTGTGTGTGTGTGTGTGTGTGTGTGTGTGTGTGTTTTAATTTTTATTTATTGGTTTTCAAAAGAGAGAGGGAAAGAGAGAGAGATAAACATTGACTGTTGTTCCACTTATTTATGCATGCATTGGTTGATTCTTGTATGTGTGCCCTGACCAAGGTTTGAACCCGCAACCTTTGTGTATCCAGATGACACTCTAACCAACTGACCTACTCAGCCAGGGCCCCTCCGTCTGTGATATTTTGTGAGGGTAGCCCAAGCAGACAAATACAACCTCTTCTTGTTGAAATGTATGTGCATTTTCTTGAGGGAACAAAACAACCCAATCTCTATACATTCCAACTTCATAATGACTTGTCTAGGAGTCCATTTTTTTTTCATGGATGAGAAAGTATGTTACATGGCAAGCGACTGACAGTTTCTTAGGGAGAACTGTCCAAGGCAGTGTGTTTCTCAGTACCAACTGGAACCATCCATGTGTCTACACAGGAAAACTTCTGATAGATTGACGCATGTACCAAAGACAGGAAGAAGGGCAAGTGAGCAGTGTCTGTAAGATTAGGACAGGAAAGTTAAATAGCACAGTGAGCTGAAGCTTAGGGGGAAATGCTAAGACAACAACAAAGGTTAACTGTGTTCGATAAATCAATAAAAATGAAAAGAATAAGCCCACTTCTTGAGAAAGACTGTATAATAGTAATATATGACTAAGAAAGCAGAGAATGCAAGTCCTTGACAGCCTCGTCTTCACCCAAAAGAAAGACATTCAGATTGGAAAAGGAACAAATATGGTTAAGAGGAAATTGAACAGCTAAGTAAATTACAATGCCTCCACCTTTAGCATATTAGGTAGCCACTAAAAATTATGTTCATGAAAAGTTCTTAATGGCATGGGGGGGAGGAATACATGGAATAAAATTAAGTGGGGGGAGAAAGCAGGATACAAAATTGAATCGCAAATAATCTTGACTTATGAAAAAATAAAATCAGAGAAAAAATACCAGATGGCTATGTGCCAGAATAACACGGGTTGTCTCTGATTGGTAAGATTATGGGTATTTTTTTTCTCTGTGTTATATTTTTATGAGCCTTCAAGCAATGAACATTTGTTACTTTTATAATCAGAACATAGAAGTAGAAAAGTACAAAAGAAACAAAAAAATAGGAGCCCAAAACACATGAGGTTATTACAAAGCAGCTCCAAGGCACTCTGAAATAAGGCCAGGATTCCAGACCCAGGAGTTGCAATTGAAGGAATCGGTATCAGTAATACCTGAGGACCCATAAACATTAAGTAAGAGGCCGGAAGGCTCTGGCTTTCAAAATTATGGCTATCTTAAACCACTGGGCACAAAGGCTCAGGAAAACTCTTGACTTGATAGTTTTGGAAATCTGGAAGAGGGGATAGAAAAGGAACAGGCTTAGCTTTCTCTGTCACTATTACCCTAGATGTGAGCTTCATCTTGCATACAATTACCGAGACCTGGTAGAAACAAGATACGGGGCCCACATGGACTCCAGCCCTGTGTGGTCTGTGGGTCCCAATACAATCCACTTACTAGTATAACTGATGGCATCTGGGAGTTGGGGCATAAGTTCACAGTGTTCACTGTGGTGGCTTTTTTTTGTGTGTGTGTGTGTGCCAACTTTTTCTCCCTGAACTCCTCCCTGCCCTCACAGCATTCTACCATCTCCCTCTACTGGCCTTCTCTGTTCTCAAAGTGTTCTTGTCTACCCCAATCCACACTTTCTATCAATTCCTTCCAAAGTTCTTTTTTCAACCACAGGCCACTGAGAGCCAGCCCTGACAACACATGAGGATATTTCCCAAGGTGTGCTTCTCATAACCAGCCCTGACAGATACCCACGGCATTATTCCCAGACCAAGAGACTGATTATTTAAAACTAAAGAGCCTCCTTTAGAAGATTCATAAAGTCCATTTGAATATTAAAAGTTTTGAAAATGCCTACAATAAAGAAATGTGTTTAAATGTGACCGTGTTTTATGAAACCTTTTTAAAAAAATAGTCTTGTTAAATCCAATAAATTAGTGATCTTGGAGTACATTTGGGCAAGAGTTACATGAGAAGTTTCCTCTCCAGTAACCCTTATGGCCTAAAAATTGCAGCTCCCATGCTTTTATCTAATACCTTGATATGGGAATTGGGACAAGGGCCCCTGAGGGCATCAAGCTGCAGCCTCTGCATCACCTCATGACGGGAATCCAACCTGCCCCAAAGGAAATGAATCTGTCCTCCTACAACCAACAGACGGGGCGCTGGGCCTCTTTATTCCTTCTGATGCTTCTCCCAGCTATGTCCCGCTTCCCACATTCCTCACAGTACCCACCAAAGACCACTCTGCATAAAAGCTCAGACAACCAGCAGAAATTAGCAAAGAGGCAATCAATCAAACAGTCTGTTATTCTGACATGCTCCCTGCCTATCTTTTCCGGAGATTTTTGCGATGGGATCTTGACATCTTTTGGTTTTGGTTTTGTTTTTCCTGATAAATAACTCATATCTCAGCTTACTCATCACTTCTTCAGGAACATCTCCATGGCCATATCAGATTCCCCATCTTATCCGCATAAGAGTACCCATCCCTCTTACAATACCATGTACCTCTCCCTGAAGTATCACAATGACCATTTTATGTTTATTTGTATGAACATATAATTTATGTCTGTCTCTGTCACTAATACTAATACACAATAAATTATTATGTTCTGCATACTATGTTAAATGTTTCACCTTTATTTTTTTTTCCCCATTTAAGCATAAGGTTTAGAGGTTCAATTATTATCCCCATTTTACAAATGAAGCGACTGGGGTATAAAGAGGTCAAGAAACCTGACAGAGATTACGCAGCTAATATGGGACAGGCTGGAATTCTAACACTAGGACTCTTGCTCTTAACCACTGGGCTGTATTGTCTGGCCACTAGACACCAGGTTCATGAGGGAATGGATCATATCTGACTTCGCTCATTCGGGATACAGGAGTGCCTAGCACATACAATCTTTCATTATATTTTTGAATAAGTGAATGGATGAATGGATAAATAAACATAATTCAAGCTTAAAATTAAAAAATGTCAGAAATCTACACTACATAAAGTAAAAGCTGTCCATAGTCCTACTACTACCCCTCGAAAGAAATGTTTTCAGCAATTTTCTAACTGTCCCTTACAAAGCAAAATCCCATTGAGCAGCGTCACTAAGTACATTAGGTATGTGACTGTTTGCATGGATTTTTGAAACTTCAGGAGAATAGGAAATGTTCCCCTCAGAACTTTGTCATACATTGGTACACTGTTACTCACATTACCTCTGCTTGCACCACCACAAATCCTCCCATTGTGCTCAATATTAACAGATGATGGATAAGCAGATGTTTATCATCAAAGCAATAAACAACATCATTCACAATATCTATGATCAAGAAAATGAACTATAGGCTGGATAAGAGTACAGATATGTAGAATCAAAACTGAATAAGTAATAGAACCCAGAAAGGAATAATTAATAATTGTTAAAACTGGAAAGAGGACCACGGCAGCATGCCATGGTCAACATTTCCAGTAACCATTTCAGTGAAAATGCAAAGTGTGTTGATCATTTCTGAAGATATCACTAAACTGGGAGAGAGAGAGAACATTTCAGATGACAAAATCTGTCCTTAATATTATCCCAATAGTGGAAATAATGAAAGAAAACAATAAGATTAAATTTAGCAAGATTTAATATAAAGTCTGAATTTAAGCTCTAAAATTCAATAATATAAATTTAGAATGGTGTACCCTATTTTCTTGATAGCTTATGAAAAAATATGCTTCTATGAGCCAATGAATGATTAAGAGAAAAGAAATTTTCTCTCTTTTTAAAAATCTCTGTGTGTTTTTTATTGTTAATGAATATATACTCACTGTAACATATTTTTAAAATATAGGACAAATATATATATAATATAAACCATGGTGGTCCTGTTCAACCCTTTCTCTCCCTCCAACTTCCCTCTTCCAGAGTAGTCCATGTGAACAGCTCCAGGTGACAGTTTATAGAATCATTATTTGCAATTTCATATGAAAACCAAGCAGTTCAAATGCCATAACCTCCAGGAATCCTTCTTTGACCTTTGGCCCTCAAAATGGGTTAGGGAAGTTTTGCTGTACCATCTTAACACCAGTACCATCCTCTATCCTTGACTTACACATGATACATGACTCTATTTAATTATCTACCTTACCCATTAAACTGTATGTTCTTTGAGGACAAAAATATTTTATTTAACTGGATAAATGCATGAGGTCTACATCATAAGTTTAATAATGTTTGTCAAACTAAATGGAAGTGACGTTAAAGATTTTGTTCAATGAAGCCAAAGTCAAAGATTGAAGCAATTGTTCTTCAAAGTAGAACCAAATGCTTGGGAATTAGTCATCTTTAAAGTAAAAAAAAAAAAATTAGTCCAAGAGTATCTTAGATTGTGAGGGAATTTGGCTCTCCATGATCAATTCCTCTTAACTCCAAAATTTCAATCCCTTATCAACCTTTGTTCACTTAAAACAATAGTCTTTGTGTTTTTCAAAGAGCTACAAGAGAGAATCAAAAATCTAATATCCTCTCCTTCTTCAGTATGGCTCTTCTCTATTATGATCCTCCCTGATTTTTTCTTCAAGATTCTAAGAAGAGACTAGCAAGTAGATCTCTCATTATGAAGAGAATAAATCGTTTATATTCTATTTTTCCTAAATGGTTTAAACACTTTCCTCTCTTCTTCAATGAAGAAGGTGAATATAATTACCCAGTCAAATGTTTTTTTGAATTTTAGAGAGAGAAGTGTGAGGGAGAAACATTGATGTGAGAGTGAAACATCCATCGGTACCTCCTGCATACCCCCTAGTGGGGATTGAGCCCACAACCAAGGCATGTGCCTTGATCAGCAACTTTTTGGTGCACAGGACGACACTGAACTAATTGAGCAGGACCAGTCATTTTTTATTTTTTATTTATTTATTTTTTTTTTTTGAGAGAGAGAGGAAGCAGGGAGAGAGAGAGAAAGGAGAGATGGAGAGATAGAGAAACATTGATTGATTCTTGCATGTGCCCTGATCAGGGATGGAATCCACAACCTTGGCATATTGGGACAACACTCTAACCAACTGAGCTACTGAGCCAAGGCTCCAGTCAATTTTTTTAACATTATTCTTATACTAGAGGCCTGGTGCAAGAAATTCATGCATGGGGAGCTGTGTCCCTCAGCCCAGCCTGCACCCTCTCCAATCTGGGACCCTACCAGAATAGGGCCTAAACGGGTAGGCCTAAACTGCCCTCCCCTGCCAGCCTGGTCCCCCCAACTGCCCTCTCCTTCTGACCTGGTCACCCCCAACTGCCCTCCCCTGCTGGTCTGGTCCCTCCCAACTGCCCTCCTCTGCTGGCCATCTTGTGGTGGCCATCTTGTGTCCACATGGGGGTGGCCATCTTTGACCACATGGGGCAGCCATATTGTTTGTTGGAGTGATGGTCAATTTGCATATTACCTCTTTATTATATAGGACCTGTAGAAAAATAAGCTTGCTTTTACACTTACCAGATTCCTAAATGTTGATGATTTTATTTTTCTAATAACAGTATTTCACAAGAAATTGCACTTTGATAGGAATGATAGTTAAGCTGAAACATGGTCATTTTTCTTTTATGGGTAAAGAAGAACAAGCTTATATTTAATTTAATGGATTTGTTGTTGTTGTTCTACTCTTCTACTTACTTCTTCTAGATCTATTGTTCCCATTAAGTTGTCATAATATCCTATTAACTGAATGAAAAAGAATTCTGCACGGTCCTGAGATTGGAAGGAAAGCATTTCCTTTCATTATTATCATGAGAAATTTTTTACTCACAAAAGATTTTTTCTTTTTCTTGTGGACCTTTAGTTTGCTTTCATTCAGGGTTTTCATAATTATTCCACCATTATCAGTTTTCGCTTAAGGCCCCATTGAATTGTTGTATTTCTCTTCTATCTTTAGTATTACTTTAAAAATATTGGGTATCTAATTAGGGAAGTTTTTTTCCATAAATATACATTTCAGAACTGTACCATGGAATGACCAAATACCTGCGGCTCACTCCTCAATCTTTTCTCTCAGGTTCTCCTAAAAACAGCTTTAGGTGAACAGAGAACGCTGTGCTGTGTTGCAAAGATAAAAGCAAAGGGCCGTGTGTGATTCCCAAATTGAAACCACAGAAGGCGGGATTCACACTGCTAATTGTTGCTTAGCAATAAAATGTGCAAAACATGCTAATGGAACAGTGACATCAGGCACCAGAGGTGTTTGTATGGATGCTGGCAGTAAATCAGGAAGTCAGAAAGCCAAGAGCATCAGCAAGAAAAGGAATTCCCTCCCTTCGGAGCCACGAGGGGGTCTGCCCTGCTTCCTACCTACTGCTCAGCTGTAAAAAGAGGAAGTCCCTTTTTCCATTAGGGACTCCTGTTGTGGTGCTTGAATACTGCATGGGAACAGATACTCAGGGGCTCATGTTATCCCAAAGGAGTCCCTGCTGACTTTGCACATATCTACAAGAACAGATACTGTTTTCTTTTCCTTCTTAAACAAAAAGATTCTCGTGGAGGATAAACGTTCAAACCCCAGTTCTGACGTTTGCTAAGGGGGCAGAGTGGGACTGGCAGCTTCTCTCAGTCAGTCACCCTCATCCCTGGCTTTGTAGGTGGCAGTTTGCTTCAGGGTTTAAGGTTGTGACACAAGCCAAACAAAGAGCCCACAGTGTATAGGAACAGACTGATATGGGGTCCTAACTTGAGAACAGACTCCAGCTTTTCCTTGTTGTGCTGTGTTTTGTTTTGTTCTACCTTCATTTCTTTCTTTCTTTCTTTCTTTCTTTCTTTCTTTCTTTCTTTCTTTCTTTCTTTCTTATTTATTTAATTATTTATTTGAAATATTTATTTATTTATTTATTTATTTTGGTTAATCCTCCCTTGAGGATATTTTTCCGTTGATTATTTAGAGAGAGTGGAAGGGAGGGGGAGAGATAGAGGGAGAGAAACATCAATGTGAGAGAGACACATTGATTGGTTGCCTCCCACATGCACCCCGACCTGGGCCGGGGACTGAGCCTGCAACCCAGCCAGATACATGCCTTTGACTGAATCAAACCTGGGACTTTTCAGTCCACAGGCTGATGCTCTATCCACTGAGCCAAACAGGCTGGGACCTTCATTTCTTTCTAAGGGGGTTTGTGAAATGTTACAAGTTGACTGAAAAGGAATTTGAATTTACCTATTATCTATCTCTTGGGTGACATGTAAATGAACAGAATATTGGTCAGGCAGGGATTTGGGGGGATTAAATAAATAGAACCTTGATTCTTATTAAATCAACTTTAAGGGAAAAATCATGGCCCCCAAAGAAAGACAAAAAGTACTTTCAGAAAGAGATGAAGACTCCTATATACCATGACACTGTTGAGCAACAGAATGTTGGCAAGCCCAGCCACACTTTGTCTTTCCTTAGTCTCTCTCTCAGGACACCTTTACTGGGAATATATATGGGTCCTGCTCTTTGCTACATGCTTGGGCTATACAAATATTTTGTACATGGTCCCTAACTTGTTACCAGTGTAGTAAAGATAATATGTATATGTATTAGGGACATGCAGAGACTATAATGTAAAAGTTAAAGATCTGCATACTGAAAATTGATTCATGTATTTGCAGAATTACCTAGCTCCTTTAATCTGCTATCCCCTATATTGGTGGATGGAAAAATCCAGATGCTTAGTATTCAATAGACACTTTCCAAAAACTTTTTAATTGGTATAAACTTACTGTAAAGTGCACAAGTTTTAATGGTATGAATGAAGCTCAGGAGTAAATTTTTCATTTACATAGTATATACCCATATAACTACCACACAGACCAAATATTAAAATTTTTAACCCTCCAGAGTGTTCCCCCAATTAAAACTGTCCCAGAGGTAACCATTATTCTGACTCCTGCCACCATAGATTCGTTTTACCTGTTTTTGAACCTCATAGAAATGAAGTCATAGAGTAGTCTACTCTTCGATGTCTGTCTTTTTTCACTCTACATTGGCAAGATTCTTCCATAGTACATGTAGCAGCTGTTATTTTTCATTGCAGTGTAGTAGTCCATTGTGTAATTATACCACAGTTTAGTTATCTATTTCTCTTTGGTGGACAATTAAAACCTTTTTCCAGTTTTTGACTAATATGAATAAAGATGCTATAAACACTTTTATACATTTATTTTGGCGGACATGAGCACACCTTTATGTTAGGCATAAACCAAGGAGTACAATTGCTAAGTAGGTGTATGTTTAGCTTTGGCAAAGACTACCAGTTTACATGCCCTATACCCTTGCCAACATTAGGTTTTCTTTTGACTGTAGCTAAACTGGTGAGGTATTGTGGCTTTCATTTGAAATTTCCTGGTGATGTTGAGCACTTTTTTATGTGTTCATTGGCTGTTTGAATGTCCTCTTTTGTAATAAAGCTCCGACAGATATATTTGAGAAGGGTTTAAGTTTCAAATGAACAGGATGCAGGTCTGCTGATTTTGCAGGCCTCAGAGAATCTAAGTCCTGATTAGAAAGTGATACTGGGGCCATGCCTTTTGTAAAAGGGGAAACCTTCGAGTGAGCTGCCTATCACTGGAGCTATTTAAGCAGAGACCAGACAAACAGGAAATTTGTAGAGAAATGTAGGTACCAGCTGCAAGGTGAGACTAAATTAACTCAACTGTCTCTTCCAACACTGCTATGTTCTACAGGGATTTAATTGATGAATCAGTAAGAACTGGAAGACAGAGGGTGGAAGACAAAGGACAAAGCTTTTAAGTTTTGAGAATCTATTGTGCACCAGGGCTGTACTAAGCCTTTGCATGCTTTAATTCATTTACGTTTTACAATAATCATATGACATAGTGTAAGGAAAAACTCTCTGGTTTCCTTCTCTCTATACACAACACTCACACTTCTGCTCACTAATTGTGTGGGGGTTTTCCCACACTGATCCATTCTCAGGCACCCACTGGGGGTCCTAGATTTCAGTACAGTTCTGACATCACACACCACAAGTTAAGGGCTCAGTCCCACAAGACTGCCTCCACTTCGGATGCCAGTGACAAGTCCCAAATTATCACCTGTACTTCTGACCAACTGGCTATAAATTGGGGTTCCTGCAACCAACTCCTTGGGTTCTATATTTTTAATGGCTCATAGAAGTAAGGGCCATTTCCCAGTTTGTTGTAAAGTATGTAATAAAGGATAAGATGAACAGCCAGATAAAAGAAAATACATAGGATAAGGTCCAGCGGGTACCTTTGGAGTTGAAATGCACCATCCTCCCAGCACGAGGGTATGTTCACCAACCAGAAGCTCTCTGAAGCCTGTCCTTTAGGGTTTTTATGGAGGCTTCTTATTTAGACACTAGAGGCCCAGTGCACGAATTCATGCACCAGTGGAGTCCCTTGGCCTGGCTTGCGGGATCAGGCCGAAACCAGTTCTCCAATATCCCCCGAGGGGTCCTGGATTGAGAGAGGGCACAGGCCAGGCCAAGGGACCCCACTGGTGCACAATCGGGGCTGGGGAAAGATGCAGGAGGTTGGCCAGCTGGGGAGGGACCACAGTAGGGCTCCAGGGCGTGTCTGGCCCATCTCGTTCAGTCCTGATCTGCCAGACCCCAGCAGTAAGCTAACCTAGTGGTCAGTACACATCATAGCGACTGGTCAACTAGTCAACTGTCTGCCCCCTGTGTGGTCAGTGCATGTCATAGCAGTGGTTGAGCGGCCTTAGCATATCATTAGCGTATTACACTTTGATTGGTTGAACAGATGACCAGACATTTAGCATATTAGGTTTTTATTATATAGGATAACTGATTAAATCACTGATATTTGGTGATTAACTCAACCTCCGGGCCCCATTGGCTCCCCAGAGATGCAGGGGTAGGGCTGAAAGTTCCAACTCTCTAATCCATGGGTGGGGTAAGAACAGCCAGGCCTGCAGGGAAGGCCTACAAAATCATTTGGTCTGGTCCTGCCAAGGCAGGCGGGACTCAAAATTCAATAAATCTAGGAGCTTTTTTCATAGCAACATCAATTTATATTAAGTGAATGATGTTATGAATATCCAAACGGCCATTGGCAGAAAAAAGTTTCCCCACCCCTGCTCTAATCATATGGTTGGTTCTCCTGAGAACCAGCCCTCACCCTGAGGCCATCTAGGAGCCTTCTTCCAACAGTCTTTCATTACCATACAAAAAAGATACTTATCCCTTTAGAGATTCCATGAGTTTTAGGAGCTATATGCCATCAAACAAGGACAGAGACCAACCATTTCTTATTAGGCCACAAGTAGACACTATCTGTATTAGTTACCTATTGTTGTATAACATTATTACCACACACTTAACAGCCTAAACTGACAACACATATTTTCTCATGGTTTATGGGTCAGGAGTCTTAGCGAGGTCCTCTGCAATCTAGGTGTGGGCAAAGGACTAGGTTCTCACCTGAGGCTTGACATGGGAAAGGTCAGTTTCCAAGATCACATGATTGCTGCCAGCATTCGGTTCCTTGCAGGCTATTGAACTGAGGGCTTCAATATCTTGTTGGCTGAAAGCCAGTCTAAGTGCCACAGGGCCCTCTCCATATGGCTGCTCCCCACATGGCAGCTTGTTCTTCAAAGCCAGCAAGGAAGAGAGTTTCCTAGAAAGACAGATGTTCCAGTCATATGCAACCTCATCATATATATGTAATCATGTGTATTCTCTAACCTTTGTTGTATTCTATTAATTAGGAGCAAGTCACAGGCTATACCCACACTCACGGGGAGGGAATTATGCAAAGGTAGGAACACCAGTAGCAGGTAAGATGGTAAAAGCCTACCAACTACACTACTGTTATTCTCACTTTGCAGGTGAAACATAAACTAAGAAAGGCAAATTAACTTGCCAGTCAGCAGGCAAGCCAGGTTTTGAACATAAGTGTATCTAAATCCAGATTTTGCCTTCTCAACCAGGGAAAGGTTCAAAGAAGACGTAGAACTAGAATTGCTAATAGAGGTAGAGCAGGAATTGCTGATTCTGAATAAACTGAGAGAATGGGGTGAGGGAGCAACATGAGCCAGGAGGCAGGAAAGAGTGTGTGTATTAAAGGAGAGTGAGGAAATGGCCCAATTACAATAAAGTTTATTTGGGTGAATGGTGGGGGTGAGAATTGGGGGAAGGCAGGATAACGCCAGAAGTCTAGAAAGTCAGAGAGGCATCAGTCTGTTGCAGTATCCATCAGGGAATTACTGCAGGTTTTTAAGCAGATGTTTTTAAAATATTAAGATGAATAGAGTAGCACCACCTCATTCTAATCAATATATCTGAAACTTTAAGCAAGAACAGTTAGAAGAATAAATATTGATGTTAACCAAAGTAGATATCCACCTCTACTTAGCAATGCCCTTTTAAATGGGGCTGTAAATTATTTAAACAAATAAATATTGACTATTAAGTTAAAAATATTTCTCAAGGAGCATCTTCCGTTAGATGTAAAAGGAAGAAAGACCTTGCCATTAAAAGAACAACTCTGCTTAGGAGGCTTCTACCACCCTCCCCAGGTCATAAATCCTAGGACTGGGACACCATGGACACCTTCTAAGCACTGGAGAGCACACAGCCCTGCAACCCACAGCACAGCCAACCAGACGCAGACCTGCCTGACCCTCTAGAATTCTTATCATATGGAATAGAGGGAAAATTTGAGGTTTTGGAAAAGAAGGCTGTTTCAAACAATCACTGGAAATTATAAAATGAAGTGTTTCTTCGGTCCAACACTCATGTTCCTCACTTTTTCTTCTCCTAAATTAACACATATCACCATAACGTTTGGTACAGTGAGATGAGTTGAGTGTTTATCTGTCCACCAACAATCCCAAGTGTGGGCTTAGAGGCAGGCTGCCTGGCTTGGAATCCTCACTCCTCCACCTGCAAACTGTGTGACCCTGAACAAGCTACTGAATCTCCTCCTATCTAAATGGGGGAGTAATGATGAGATCATGAATAAAGTTTGCAGAAGAATAAAATGAGGTAATACATTGAAAAGGGTGTAGTGTACAGACTGAAAGTAGTAGGCCCATGATAAAACATTCATGGCTATGTCATTAGTGCACAGCATAAGGGTTTGGTAATAAAAGTTCAGTGAATTTTGTTGAATAAAAAATCCAATGTAATGAACACAATCCTGAATCCTTATCCACTTTGGGGCTTTCCTAGGAGGGCACATGTACCTCCAGGGCACACAGCCACAGTGTAAATCAGGGGTCCTGAAACTTTTTAAACAGGGGGCCAGTTCACTGTCCCTCAGACCGTTGGAGGGCTGGATTATAGTTTAAAAAAAAACTATGAACAAATTCCTATGCACACTGCACATACCTTATTTTGAAGTAAAAAAACAAAACGGCAAAAACACCGGCATGTGGCCCGTGGGCCGTAGTTTGAGGACGCCTGGTGTAAATGATCATGGGGCTCTTCCTGAAATCAAAGATTACTTTTCTGGAAGATTTAGGGGATGGGAAAAAAAACACTCACAAGTAGCTTTTTTATTATCGTGATATTAAATGCACAAAAAATGTTTTCGTGGTTGGATATATACTAATTTATACTAATAATATTGATTTAAATATATGAGTTTACTTTTAAGTCCACAGTTTAGAAGTTAAATGTATGGATTTAAGAGTTATCCTATATAATAAAAGCCTAATATGCTAAGTGTCTGGTCGACCAGTTGGCTGTTCAACCAATCAAAGTGTAATATGCTAATGATATGCTAAGGCTGCTCAACCACTCACTATGATGCACACTGACCACCAGGGGGCAGATAGTTGACTGGTAGACCAGTCACTATGATGTGCACTGGCCACCAGGGGGCAGACATGCTCCTACAGGTAGGTTAACTTGCTGTTGGGGTCCAGCTGATTGGGACTGAATGACACGGGCCAGACATGCCCTGGAGCCCTCCCACGGTCCCTCACCGGCTGGCCAACCTCCTGCATCCCTCCCCAGCCCCAATTGTGCACCAGTGAGGTTCCTCGGCCTGGCCTGCACCCTCTGGCAATCTGGGACCTGTCGGCGGATGTCAGAGAGCCGGTTTTGGCCTAATTCTGCAGGCCAAGCCAAGGGACCCCACTGGTGCACGAATTCATGCACTGGGCCTCTAGTAATACATAATTTTTATATTAAGTATCTGGAGGAAAGACTCCATTCAAAACAAAACTTGACACATTAATTTTTTAAATTATACTCATCTTTTTTCATCTGGTGGTAAAATACTAGTGTCACTGTTTTATCAAAATAAGTCTTACCACAAAGCATAAGCAACTTTTAAATTATTTAAATATCTGTTTTCTTCACTAGAGAAAAAATTGGTGAGCCAGGAAAGTCAGACAGACTGTCTTGAGGACCACAATACATAACCAACAGCTAATTGACTGGACCACTTGTTAAACTCTCAGAACTTTGATTTTCGGAACCTGACCTGTTTCACAGAGATGTTGATAAATTTAAATCAGACATGTACATCAAGTGAAACATAAAAACCTAAAATTATAGCTCCAGTTCCCAGTTATAATTCTCTACTCCTCACTTCCCTGATCACCTCTTCCTACAAATGTCAACTTCACGTCCCACCAGCCATCAATCAGCATGTTTTTGCCTTTTAATGGAACCTGAACTTTCTCTCTCCCTTTTTTACTTTGTTATTCAATATGTAAGTTTTAAAAATTGTAGATAAGCCACAGACTGGGAGAAAATGTTTGCAAAATATATATTTGACAAAGTGCTAATATGCAGGATATAAAAATAATTCCTAAGACTCAATAATAAAAAAAAAAGGACCCAATAAAAGACAGGCAATTGGTTTGAAAAGACACTTCAAAAAAGAAGTTAGTTGAATTATCAAGTACATGGAAAAGTGTGCATCATTAGTCATCAAAGAAATGCAAATTTAATTCATAATAAAGTACTCTACACACCCAAATTGTTTTAAAAAAAATTTAAATTGACAACATCAAGTGTTGGCAAGGATATGAAGTAAACAGAACTCTCATATTCTTGAAATAGTAATTCTACTCCTAGGTTTTCACCCAAGAGGAACAAAGCATATGTCTACAGAAAAACTTGAACAAGAATGTATATAGCAGTTTTATTCACAATAGCCAAAAACTGGAAATGGCTCATATATTCGCCAATAGAAAAATGGATAAAGAAAATGTAGTATATTCATATAATGGAACACAACTCTACAATAAAAAGGAACTAATTTTTAATACATGCAATAGTATGGATGAGTCCAAAACATCATGCTGATCGAAAGAAAAACAGTATATACTATATGATTCCAAGTATATAAAATTTTGGAATAAGCAAAAGGTGGGAATTACCTCGAAAAGAGAATGAGGAAACAGTGTAAGATGATAGTAGTGTCCTATATCTTGATAGGGGTCTACATTGTATAGACATTTATATTTGTCAAGATGCAATACATATATACATACTTGAGAGATGTATATTTCTTAGTACAGCAACACACTATAAATAAATGTTGCAAACATGTATTGATGTCTGCAGTTTACTTTGAAATGTGTCAAAATTTAAGATGGATTAAGGGAAAAGAAGAGGACAAATAACCAAACAGATACATGTTAAAATAAATCAAGTAAAATATTAATGGTATAATCTAGGCAGGGGGTATATGGTTGTTCACTGTAAAATTGTTTCCATAACAAAATATTGGAAAATTTGTTTGGTATAATGCAAAACTGAATTGTAAAAACTCAATGGTGAGAAAAAATTCACAGTAGTTGCTGAAGACAGTCCATGAAGGGCACAATTTTTTAAAAATCATAGACACACATACATACATACAGTCTTCCAATTAAAATGGAGCATCACAGAGCACTTATAATAGAGTCTGATATATAACTATTTTCCTAGAAAAACAGTTCCTAAAAGTTATAATGGTTATAAAATAAAAATATAATTAAAAGGATATTAGTACAGATCTTAATCTCAGAAACTAGGAGATAGGTTCTTTTATCCCCAAAAAAATATTCATTAAGAAGGAGAGGATCTGTTAGGAAAATTGGATGGCAAAGATTTTCTTCAGATTACATTAACATCTGCTTTTTTTTAAGGTCAGACACTGTGACTTTAAGGTGTGTTTTTAATGCTTTTTGCTCAAAGTTTACTCTATTGTCTATATCAGTGTTTTTCAACATTCAGTAGTTCTTGAGCATCAGAATCACTGGGGAAAAAATAGTTGAAAATTCAGATTTCTGAGCTCAGCTCATACCAACTGAATCAGACTCGCAGAAAGGTAGTGAAATTTTATCTTTTTTTAATTTTCATATGTGATTGAGCCAGAATTGATAACCACAGCTCAACACCATGCCGTTATCAGATATTAAACATGCTCTGCTAGCAATGGGCACATAATAAAGACTCACTGGCAATCTACCCACTAACTTGTGCCAACTTCCAAACAGCTCCTAGTGTGTGTTTCCCAGTTACTCCTTCCTCTCTTCACTAACACATTTCCTGGTGGTCTCCTGTGGCACAAGCTTTTTAAGTGCAAGCTCAGTTCCCAGCTGATTTATAGAGTAAGGCTGATGGCTACATTAGAGGATAATATGGGATCCCTTGCGGTGCTATTTCTACAGCTCCCAGCCAGGGCTGGGATAATGGGATATGCAGAGCATGCTGTGCATGGGGATCCCCAAAGAGAATAGGACCCAGCCTCTTATCACTGCTTTCATTCATTTAGTTATAGATGGTTTTGTGCATCTACAGCACAGGGACCAAAAGACCTCCATTGTTGTTGTTGTTGTCTCTTAAAGAATATCCCTCCAAAGTTTCCAATGGAGACATGCACATTGCAGATATATACATATGATTTAACAGTCATCTTTCATCAGGATAAAAATTGACTAAGATGTAAGTTGAAGGGCAATAGTAAAGAGGAAAGTAAAGAAGACATGAACCCAGGAGGTATCTGGGGGTAGAAATGGTGATAAAGCCAATCCCAGGCTCACTGCATACAACAATGCCCTTGATCTATAAGTAGAGAACAATAACCCTTTCTATTCCTTCATCTAAACAATCCACAAGCCTAGTTCCCAAAGTGGAAAGACTTGAAGGGATTTACTTGACAATACACAAAAAACAAACAACAACAACAACAAAAAAAGCCTACTTAATTGATGGGTCGATTTTTAGAAGCAAAGAGAGGATGTTTAAAGGAAGGTTGTAAGTGGTGAAGCATTTTGAGATCATTTCATAGAGAAAGAATGGGATTTTGTCTAAAATGTGTCAAGGTCAAAGAATAGAGACTTTGGAAGTTCAGAAAGTACAGCATGGTATTTGGCTTCTATGAAGGCCTCGTGGGGATAGGACTTGAGCTAGTTCCTAATATCTTAAATAGGATTTGATTGAGGACCAGAGGTTGGAAGAGCACCATAGGCAAAGGACCAAAACTTGTCAAACAGCAGGAGAACTTCTTGGTGGGACACTCCTGCCACTTAAAAGGAAGATAGGCCCTGGCTGGTGTTGCTCAGTGGATAGAGCGTCGGCCTGCAGACTGAAGGGTCCCGGGTTCGATTCCGGTCAAGGGCATGTACCTTGGTTGCGGGCACATCCTTGGTAGGGGGCGTGCAGGGGGCAGTTGATCGATGTTTCTCTCTCATCGATGTTTCTAACTCTCTCTCCTTCTCCCTTCCTCTCTGTGAAAAATCAATTTAAAAATATAAAATAAAATAAAAAATAATAAAATAAAAGGAAGATAGGCTTCAATTTTCCTTATGTACTACTCCTAAATATATCATATTCAAATTGCTGAAAAGAAAACACAAAAATATTGAAGGTAGCCTGAGAAAAAAAAGACATATTACATATAAAGGAACAAAGATGAACTTACAGCAGACTTCTCATCAGAACCTTCGCAAACCAGAAGGCAAGAGAGGGCCTTGTTTAAAGTACTGGAAGACAAACACTGCCAACCAGAATTCTATACCCAGCAAAAGTATCTTTCAAAAAATGAAGGGGCCATAAAGACTTTCTCAGATAAATAAAAACAGAGAAGCCATTGCCTACATACCTATTCTGTGAGCAATATTAAAGAAGTTTTTCAAGCAGATGGAATATGATATCCATCTTAGTCTGCTTGGACTGTTATTTAAAAAATACCATAGGTTGAGTGGCTTAAAAAACAGAGATTTATTTTCTCACAGCTCATGTTCTAAGTGCCAGCATGACAGGGTTGTGGAGACAGCACTCTTTTCTGGCTTGCAAATGGCCACTTTCTTGCTGTGTCTTCACATGGCAGAGAGAGGGAGGAAAAGCAAGCTTTCTCATGTATCTTCTTATAAAGATATTAATCCCATCAGACCAATGCCCTGCCCTCATGACCTAATCCCCTCTCAAAAATATCATCTCCAAATACTATCACATTGGGGGCAGGGGTAGGACTTTAATGTATGAATTGAGATGTGGGGGACACCACAAACATTCAGTCCATAACAATATCAGAGTAAAACATGGATCTACATACATACACACACACACACACACACACACACACACACACACATGAATAGCACTGGAAATGGGATATATGAAGCTTTGATAGAATAGGAACACAAAAATATTTGGTTCATTGCTATGTCTTCAGCACTTGAAAAGGTGTCTGAATATCTGAGGGTGCTGGTATTGGAGAATAACAATACTTGAATAAGGACTGTGGATTAGATTATTCGATTTATTTTTATAAAGCAAGGAGGAAACACTCAATAAATGTTACCAATGTTTGATGTCAGGAATTATCATATTTAATCTTCACAACCACACTGAGAAAGGTATTGTTACTTATATTTCTACATTTTAGAAAGCAGACTCATAACAGTTAGATGTGTCACACAAATTATAAGTAAACCACCCTAGATTTCACCCCTAGTATGACTGACCCCCAAAGCCCATGCTCAGTTTACTGGGCCACACTACCATGCAAAATGCACAACCTACATGGGTAACAGTGTGTGGCAGCAACAGGAAGACAGTGACAAGGTGGCTTCTGCACCAAACTAAAGTTAATATGACCCTGCAGCTAATGGCTCAAAGAACACCTATTAATCTTGACCTGTGTTTTGAGAACTTCATTTACTTCTTCTTAATAAATGATAGAATAACTTGAAATGACATTTTCATTATTACCTCAAACTATAATGCCAAAGGACCGCAAGTGACATGTTAATTACTATGCTGTTATAGTTATGAGTCTTTTTTCATCTATTTTCTACTGGCATCACTACCAGCATTTCCATTAATAAGAGAATGTTAATGATGGCCTAGAAACCTCTATTATCAAGTTAGTCATATTTTGCTGTTAAGAATTACATAGGCTAAAGTTTTAGCCTTAAAAGGCCATAGTCCAAGAATTACAAGATACATCTTTCACCACGTTTCAGTAAAATGTTGATACTGTGACTTCTTAGATGAAAGAACTCAGATTCAGTGATTCTAAGCATTTCTGAAAACCTCATGCCTACAGTTCCCTGAGATTAAATCTGAAAATCATTAGCCACGCTAGTGCAAACTATCTTAATTGCCATGTTAGCAGATAAGGGAGAGGAAAAACTACTAACAAAAATGGGTCACAAACTATCTAGGCTTGCTTTAATCAGTTATGTAAATTAGCTCCAGACCCACAAACTAAACCCATGGAGAAAAAGAAATCAGGCTAGCTGGAAAGGCACATGACTGTATGCAGAAGTATTTTTAATTAAAGTGTATTTTAAAAGCACATTAGCCTGTATATATCAATGCTGAGCTTCACACAATAAAATCCAAATAAATGTGAAAGGGAGGAAAGAAAGAAAAGGCAGTCAGTGCTGATTGATGGCCAATGTATCACTTCTAACCCTAAGAAAAGGGGGGAAATTGTAAAAATTACTAATTGAAAGAAGAAAGGGCTTAATGGTTTTTAACTAATCTGCAATCCTGACAGTTAGCATAAATTAAAATTTACACCAAATTTGAACTCATAACTCTCTAAAAAAAAAATCACAGTTGCCGAAACCGGTTTGGCTCAGTGGATAGAGCGTCGGTCTGCGGACTGAAAGGTCCCAGGTTCGATTCCGGTCAAGGGCATGTACATTGGTTGCGGGCACATCCCCGGTGGGGGGTGTGCAGGAGGCAGCTGGTCGATGTATCTCTCTCATCGATGTTTCTAGCTCTCTATCCCTCTCCCTTTCTCTCTGTGAAAAGTCAATAAAAATATATTTAAAATAAATAAATAATCACAATATTATATAACATAGTGTAATTTTGCCGATTCTTCAAAAAGCTTCTCAATGCACATTCTTTTTCAAAAGCAGTTACATAAACCTGATGAGTTCAACCAAAAAGAATGGAGAAAATAACATCTGCTGTATCCATAGCCATGTGGCTACTACGATGAGGGAAATAACTTCACACACACACTTTGTTTGAAGACATTGGTTAACTGTAAAACACTGTCCATGTGAGTTATAACACTCAGGGAGGTCTCCAGTGGCCTTGCCTGGTGCTCTGCACTACGCAACTTTAAGGTGGTATGTATTATTATTGTTATTGTTGTTTTGGCATTATTATTGTTATTAAATACTAGTGGCCCGGTGCATAAAATTCATGCATATTAAAAGGGAATAATTAGTGGAAATATTATAATATTGCTATTTGCCCTTTCTCTATAATAGAAGTGTCCAGCCGGCCCCACCCTTATTGGGTGACACCAAGACCCAGCCAGCCCCACCCCCGTCAAGCCCCACCGGGCGGGGGACGCAGCCTCACGTCCCAGCGCCGGGACACAGGGCACTGCCTCAGGTCCCCCAGCCCTGGCCCGCGCCACACAGCCTCACCCAGACCCACCAAGCTGCAAGACCCCAGACCCGCTGCTGCAGGACCCATCAATGCACCTCCTGGTGACCGGTCATTTGGTCATTACGGATGAAAGTAAAGTCATGCATTTAAGCATGCACATTCATTTTCAATGCCTGATTTGTCTATGTTCTCTATATTGCAAAATAAATAAGATCTTTTTTAATTTCTTTATATAATGACACATACCATTCTCTCCACTCAGTATGCTCCATTTGAATTGATTAAATGTATGGACTCATATGAAAGGCACTGCTGCTTGCTCTTAATAGAAGAAGCATTAGCTCATTACCTAACTCCATAAGTGGTTTAAATGGCATATACTGACTTGAAGAACAGAAGAAAAAATAACAAAAAAAAAAACAACGTTCAGTCCTGTGGATGGAAGGACCCTCTCCCTTTCCCTTTGCTTTTTTCTGCTTTTCCATGAACCTATTTGCCCTCTGCCTCAAAATCAACACAGAAGACAAAATCAGATGCTGTCATCTGCAGTTTGTAGTGCCATTTGAGTACAAGGAGGTGCTTTTCAATCTTTACTTTTTTTTTTTTAATCAATGCAGCTCAAACTTGCTCCCAACATTCCAGAAGCCAGGCCAACGTGGCTGTGCGGACACACCTTTGCTAGGTGCTGTCAGACTTCAGGGCTGGGGCGGGGAACATGCCAGGTGTTGCTGGAAACGAATCAGCTCTCCTCTCTACATAGCAGGAGTCTTTTCATTATAAAATGCAAAGCAGCAGCCGTTTCCATTACCCCCAGCCCTCCACGTCCAGGGTGTAGGAAGGGGCTGGGAGGATATTGACTCTCTGCTCTGATTTCTCTTATTTAACTGAGCCCAGTGGCAGCTGCTCCTCTGAGCGCAACGCCAGCCGGCTCAGGGCTAGCCGCACCTGGAAGGCAAGCGGCAGCGCCCACCAGGGGCTTTGACCAGGCCGGAGCTGGGCTTGGGACATCGGGAAGCTGAAGGAGCCGCTTTAGGAAGCCAGGGTGTGTGGTGGTCCCCGGCACGCTGTGTCACACGGCTTCCCTCCACTCCTGCAGCTGGGGAGAGTTGAGGCTGGGAGTTGGTGAAACTCGCTCACCTGTCGGAACCCGGATTTGGGCAGGGAGCAGGGCCTGGGTCACAGCAACCTCAGCAGGCAGCTCTCCCCAGGCCCAGACGCCACAGCTGGGGGGGCAGGTGTGGGGGCTGCTCCCGAAGACTCTAGCCCCCCCCCCCCCAGCTCCGCACCCCAGCTCCCTGCTCTCCCCCTTTCACCCACAGGCGCCACCCGCATGGTGTGCCCCAAGGCTTGGTGTGCATACGCCAGGGTCACAGGTTTAAGACGCTCCACCTCCTCCTGGCACTTTGAGCCATAAGCGCCGGCAGGGACCTTTCCACTCGGTCTTGGTCTTTGGTCACTGCTGAGGTTTCCTGGACTCTCTAGGCCAGGGACAGCCAGGACCTTTGCCTCTGACCAACACCGTGCCTGCAGCCTGCCTGGGGGTACCCCTAGCCATGGGAAAGCACGGGGGCATGGCTGGCCTCGGGGAGGGGTGGGGGGGTGGGAGGGGTGGGCAGATTGGCTAGCTGCCCTACCCCCCAATTGGGGTGGGAGAGGCTGATCAGGGGTGGAGCCAGGGGAGGGGCTGGGTTTGCGGGTGCCTGGGGATATGCTGTGCACGCAGTCCCGCCCACACGTCGCTGTACACGCAGTCTCCTGCTGATCGGTCGTTATGCATGAAGGCGTGTCGACCATTTGCATAGTAGCCTTTTATTATTAAGATTATTCTAAAAATCCATAGCCCTGTCACTAGGGAGCCAACTGTGGGTCACTCAAAGTGCACAGACAGTACCCACTAGACAAGAATAGGGCAAAGCTTTTTATTGACAAGTGACTTTCTTGAACAGCAAAGTCCTTTGCATACATAGGAAGTGCTCAGTAAATGTGTCATGAATAGACCCAAACTGAAGCACTCCCTGACTATACCTGAGCTTTCCTCAAACATCTCACCCCACGGTGATATGATAGGAATAAAAATAGCAGCAGGCACTATTTATTGATACTAACTATGTAACAGGCTGAACGTGCTAATCACTTTATATTCATTAGCTCATTTAATCCCCACAACAAATTTAGAAAATAGGTACTGCCATTATTCCCATTCCACATATGAGAAAACTGAGGTCAGATGCATGAAGTCATTTGCCCAAAGAGAGCAACACATGGTAAGTAATGGGAATAAGCTTCCATGGGTTTCTCTGACTGCAATGCTTGTGTCTTAACCACAAATGAGGCTGTAATATCCACATTTATCCTTCATGTTGGAGAAAGAAATCTAACCCCAAAGAGGCTAATAAAAGAGCAGTCCAGGGTTGCCTTGCATTTTGAAAACCCAGGGCATTTAGTCTGCCTTTGTCAGTGGGGATGGATTCTGTGCAGGCCATGCAAATTCATGGGTCCTCGTAAATGTGCACTCACAGAAAAGTCCAACGTCTGCAGCCCTCACTGATGGTATATTTCTCATGGTTTCAAGGTTCCGACTAACACATCTCACTCTGGTTTAATAGGTTTCTGCTTTTTGCCTTTTGCTGATGAGGCAAGATCTTTCCCTTTCCACTTGGGAGAGAGACAGTGCAGCAGAGGGGAGAGCTATGGCAGCATGCCTGTGAAAACCAGGGGACTTTGAAGCTGGCCTTCAAATGGTCTGGTTAGAGAAGCCCCAGACCACGTTCCTCGCCCACATCCACTGGAGCCCTGAGGCCTTCTCTTGTAGAGAATCCTCTGTTAAAACGCAGAAGTCTCCATCACAGCCAGACATCTGCCAGAGGCCTGCTGGTTCCAGCGGCGTTCTGGACTTGGCCTCTAGTCCTTGGAGCCACAGCACCTGCCACAGCCCCACTATCTGCCCACATTCCCAGCCCAACTCCCTGGACAGACTTTCTCCTTCATTATGCATGTTCACTACCAAGTCTTCCAGCTCATGCTCTCGCCACTGGCTCACCTCCCTCAGCCTTCTAATACTGCAATGCCATGAGATTTATGATCCACACCAGAATACTTCTGAGAGTCAAAAGGAACAGTATGTTAATACTACACTGGGTAATAGATTTAAATCTGTAAACCTAGATCCAATCACTCCATCGAATACCCACAGGACTTCTCTGTCCTTAAAACAAAATTATAATTCAGTCTGGTGCCTTTTCTAGGAACTCATCCATTCTTCCCCTTTCTTCTCTGCAAAAAATTCCAGAATTTGTTGTCTGAAAACATGGCCTCCATGTATTCACCACTCACCTATTCTCTAATTCCCAATCATTTGTCTTCTTCATCTTCCATTCAACTGAATGGACTTTCTACTAAATCAAATCTCTTTTTTTTTTTTTTTTTTAGTCCTCATTCTCTTAGAACTTTCTGCTCTACTTGGTTCTACTTGATCCTTCTAACTTTAGCTTCCCAAAGGTCTCACTGTTTCATCTGTTCTTTGATTGTTCCCTATTATAAATGGTACACTAAAGGCCCGATGCACGAAATTTGTGCACGGGGGGGGGGGGCGGAGGGGTCCCCTCAGCCCAGCCTCCACCCTCTCCAATCCAGGACCCCTCAGAGGATGTCCCACTGCTGGTTTAGGCCCAATCCCCGAAACTGCCAGTCGGACATCCCTCTCACAATTCGGGACCACTGGCTCCTAACTACTCACCTGCCTGCCAGCCTGATCACCCCTAACCACCTCTGCCTGCTGATTGTCCCCAACTGCCCGCCCTGATGGCCTGGTCGCCCCTCACTGCCCCCTTGACGGCCTGGTTGCCACCAACTGCCCCTCCTGCTGGCCTGGTCTCCCCTCACTGCCCCCTTTGCTGGCCTGGTCGCCCCACGCAGCCTGCTGTTCGGCCGTTACTGTGAGGGTGTCCTGACCAATTTGCATATTAACCTTTTATTAGTATAGATGCCTTCAAGTATGTGGAAAACCTGCCTTTTCTGAGTTAAATCTCAGTCATCCTTCATTTGGCATAATTATGAGATGTTTTCATCCTGGCCGATTCCCCTGGTTGAGCTCCGGTTCATCAATATTCACTTCGAAATGTTTCATCCAGGAAGGAGCACACCCTCACCAGCCTGGAGAAACTCAAGACTGCTTCTCCCCACTCCGCCTCTCTCCACTCTTCCATCCTCATATTGTCTTAGCTTTGTTAGCAGGCTCTTCTCTCCAGTCGCTTCTATCATGTGACAGTCAACAGAATCTCCCGGGTCCTCATTCATGAATTCTTACCAAGTTGCTCTCATCTATCTTGACCTTGTGTGGTGAAATTTTGTTGTCAACCAAAATATAGGATTTTACATTTATCCCTATTATGTTTCAACGTCTTGATTTCAATCCTATTTCACAGCCTGTCAAGACCCTTTTGAGTTGTAATGCTATCATCTATCATGTTAACCCTTCTTTCTATTGAGTTGTCTACATATTTGATAAGCCTCCCTTATATGATTTTCTCTTTTCTGTGCTAATTTCAGCTTAGAGACAGCTGCTTTTTCAAATATAAGTGTTAAAGATCTTTTCACTGCCTCTTGGCTGCTCTGTGTGATCCAGCGTGTCACCAGGAGTTCTCACCTCCCCAGTCTGGCATTATTAGTCCTGTCATTTGGAATGGTGGTCCTCAAACAGTAGACATCAGCATTACCTGTCACATCTTTTAAAATGCATGTTCCCAGGCCCGGCCTTCAGCACTTTAGATTTAGTAGACTAGAGAGAAATCTAAGAATAAGTGCCTTTACCCTAATAATAATAATAATAATAATAATAATAATATGCATATAATATCTTTTCTAAATTGGGTGCAGGGGTTAGAGACTAGGGGTAGGGGTAAGTAATAGTGATAGAGATGAGTTTGATTTTCTAACTGCCCTGTCAATTCCCAAATGTCTTTTCAGGGAATTAAACATAATGGAATTCTCCTGTCATTCAGTTACTCTTCATTCACATTTTCTAGGTAAATTCACATTTAGCATACCAAATGACTCCTTAAAGGACCGGACATTCAATTTGAAAATAATAAGGTGAACATATTTAAATGGCTTCTTTATGGTCATAAATTTAAATAGATTATTTTTGGTCTTAATTTCTATGTCTCTGATGTGAGATTTATAAAATAACTCTTCTGGTCATACATTTATGCAATATTATAGCTGTATTTATTTAAAAAAAATTTAAATATTTCTGTGCTCTGGTTTTAATTCTCTTGTTTTAAATTTCCTTTCTCATTAATTTTAACTCAGCATTATTTTATTGGTTTTTAACCTCATAGGTTTCATTTCCCTTTAAGAGTTTTATACTTGCCTTAAAAAGAATTTTACTTAAAGATTCATCACTTACCTTGTTTTTAAATTTTTTAGCTTTAAGACTGTCTCACCTTCTTTAAATTTTTTCATTTTGTGTAACCATCCCTGTTCTCATCTGCTTTTCTATGTTTTGTCTCTTGCTCGTACAATGCCTGACCAAAAGAAAGTGGGTCATAGGAATGCTCAAAGTGGAAGGAATCCAATTACAACCAGGAAAGTATCCCAGCTGCCTGGCCACCTTGGTACCTGCTTCTCTGGCTTCCCCTAATTCCTCATCCTGAACACTCAGGAGACTCACAAATCATCCTATGATAGGGACTTTGAAATAACCTACCTAGAAAATTTTATGTCATTTTTCTCTTGCTATTAACTTATTAGAGAAGCCTGTTACTTTATAACTACTAGTGTTAGGATGTACATGCTCCAAACTGTTTTTGTTTTCTTTTCCTAACCTAAACTTTTGCTATAACTACCTTTATGCACAGTCAAATCATCAAGTAAATTGATCTATTCAGCATACATTGATTCATTAGGCCCCCATAGAAAGAGAGACATAAATGGTACTGGTTACCATTTATTGAGTATCTACCACATATCACCCTCTGAGTTAAGTCCTTTATATATAGGGTATCCCCCAAAAAATGTATACATACTCACTTTGAATAATTATAAAGGCAGTGTTTATTAAAATACATCCCATTTTCAAAATTGAGCTTGCAGCTGTTAAAGTGTATATACATTTTGGGAGGATATTCTCTATATTCATATAGATGATTAATCTTCATAAAAATTCTGCAATGAAGGTATTATCTTTATTTTACAGATAAAGAGCTGAGACTTTCCTGCTCCTTCTGCTACTCCACAGCCATGCCGTCAAGGGGGTTGCTGTGGAGAGGTAGAAACACTGCTTGTAGAGGATACGGTGATGCTTGGCAGACTCTGGGTCTGAGCCCTGGGCCTGCTGCTGCCTGACAGCCCTCCCTGTCTGACCTCCCTGAGATTGACCCTCAGCTGAAGAGAGCCCCTCACACAAGGTCATACCTCTTCCTGGAGCAGCCCACATTCCACAGCTCATGGATGGTGGAGGGAACGTAAGGACCAGCCCAAACTCAAGAAACACTAAGGGCCATCCCAGCTCCAGATCCCCCTGGGTCCGGCTAAAGGCTTATTATAACCGTAATGCAGCCCACCTTCTCTGTCTGTCCGTCCTGCTTCCTTCCCTTCACTCCACTGTATGGATCCAGAGAGCACTTCCTACTAAACTTCCTGCATCCCAATTTCCTTATCAGAGTCTGCTCCTTGGAAAATCTGACCTACAACATTAGTTTTGTGGTGAAACTTAGAAATGTTTATTTATGAATCCTCTTTAGCAAAAAGCATCAAAGGCAGTTTTCATGAATATGTAAATACAAGTTAACATATGAGAAGTGGCAGAGAAAGGCTAAAGAAATAAAAAATAAAGAAACCAAGGGAAAGGACATAAAATGGAGCCAGGCATGTAGCTAATATAAAAATGAATCCCTTCGCAGGCTCGTAAATTTGGCTCTTTTTTTGCCAATACAAAAGGAAGTAAACCCTACCATTCACGGTGACCTTAAGACTTGCTTAAAGACAAAGTTGCTCAGGACAAACTGAGACCAAAGAGAAATACTTCCTGCATGTTCATATAAAGATCTTCACAGTCTTATATTAGAGGCACAGGTGAGCTGCATGGGAAAGTGTGACTGGCTGGTAGGGTGACCAGCAGTTCAGGTTTGTCTAAAACCAGGTAAAATTCCTGGGACATGGCACACTCAGTTCTAAAACCAGGACTGTCTGGGACAAATTAGGATAGTTGGTCACCCTGGTGATAATACAAATCCAAGATCGGATCAGTAAAAACCAAATCGGCAAGGGACCAATACAAATCAGTTCAGGCACACAGGTTTATGCAGGCCTGGCTTCATCCGAGGATATTTTAGGGTTACCCAGAAGACTATTTAAACTGCAAAGCCTTCACAAACCCTCTGAAAAGACTGTTGATCTTGACTGAGCTTTTTTAAAAAAAAACACAAATTTTTTTAAAAATATATTTTATTGATTTTTTACAGAGAGGAAGGGAGAGGGACAGAGAGTTAGAAACATCGATGAGAGAGAAACATCGATCAGCCGCCTCCTGCACACCCCCCACTGGGGATGTGCCCGCAACCAAGGCACATGCCCTTGACCGGAATTGAACCTGGGACTCCTGAGTCCGCAGGCCGACACTCTATCCACTGAGCCATACCGGTTTCGGCCACAAAATTTTTTAAAAATATATTTTATTGATTTTTTACAGAGAGGAAGGGAGAGGGACAGAGAGTCAGAAACATCCATCAGCTGCCTCCTGCACACCTCCCACCGGGGATGTGCCCGCAACCAAGGTACATGCCCTTGACCAGAATCGAACCTGGGACCCTTCAGTCCGCAGGCAGACACTCTATCCACTGAGATAAACCGGCTACGGCTTGACTGAGCTTTTGAGAGATAATGTACAGTAGCTCCCCCTTATTCGCAGTTTCACTTTCCACGGTTTCAATCACCCACAGTCACCGTGGTCCAGAAGGAAACAATTCATGCGTTTTAAGTTGTGCACTGTGCTGAGGAGCATGATGCCATTCATGCTGTCCCACTCTGTCCCACCCAGGAATGGATGAAGCATCCCCTTGCCGGTGTATTCACACTGCATGTGCTACCCACCCATAAATCACTCAGGAGTCCTCACGGTTATCAGAGCAACTCACAGTATCGCAGCGCTTGTGCTCAAGTAATCCTTGTAGTAGCCTAACGCTACGTCCCAATGTCTATCTATGCCAATTCACCTCACTTCACCTCAGCAGGAAGGCGCTGTGTCATCTCACGTCATCACAAGAACGGTGAGAACAGTACCATAAGATATTTTGAGAGAGAGAGAGATACCACCATAACATCACAGCATATTGTTATAAGTGTTCTATTTTATTAGTAGTGTTAACCTCTTACTGTGCCTAATTTATACATTAAACTTTATCATAGGTATGTACAAATAGAAAAATCATAGTACACATAGGGCCCAGTATTATCTGCAGTTCCAGGCATCCACTGGGGGGTCTTGGAACATGCTCTCCGTGGATGGGAGGGAGGCACACTACTGTTCGCAGCAGTACGTTTAGTGAGCCTTCCTCAAAAATAACTACATACGGCTATTTGATGCTGTCGGAGCGGCACAGATCCTTGTACTTGAGCCGACAGTAGAGCTGGGGATAGCGTTAACATCCTTAGGTGAAAATTGAAAAACCGGACAAGCACAGAAAGGCGATTTCACCTCCATTTGGCGGTGGGCTAAAGGAGGACTTGAGGCCAGGGACAAAATTCTCCTTTGAAAGTCACTTTGAATCTTCTCTACTGAATAACTGCATTCATTGAGGTAAAAATATTCTACTCAAAGAATTGAGCCACCACAATTTTAGTCTGGAAAACACAGAAACTGAAAAAGGCAGATGTTACCAAGGAATCAATCACAATGAAGCACCTAGAATAATTAACTTGATTCTCCCCCACTGTACAACCACCTTGGTCAACTACCTGAGGAATTAACAACAAAGCAACTGAATGATTGCCCAGGACCTGATATTCCCATCTACCCCCATCTACTCTGTAACCAAAATGATAATCCGCTCATTTGTAAGCCTGACTTGTTTCTAATGGACTGAACCCAAGAGTTACAGTCAATAATCCTGATTTAGGAGGTCCCGTTTAGCCGCTGTCTTTCAGCAAATAACCTTTGGAAGTCATTTAACAAATAAATATTCCCTATTCCTGAGTGGTCTAATCAGCAATCATATGGATTTTCTTTTCTGTTCAGTTCTAGTTGTCGATTGTAATTTGTAAAAGAAACTGGGAGGAAGTTGGAAACAAAGATGGCAATTTTCCCACTAACTTGGGCTCTGTGTACGGCTGCACACATGTCAGATATGTTGGAGGACAGTTTCTATTTCCATTGACAAAACTTCCGGATGATGGCTAACACGCTTCCGTGTGTCCCCCTGCACAGCCACAAGCAAAACTGAAATGAAGACGCTCTGTGGTGCCCGAGCCTCAAAGCACAGTGTTTACAGGTAGTGAGCAGTCTCCTGAGGTTATGGACAGAGGCATAGTCAGTTTTATTTTTTTAATCATTGTTTTCCCCTCCCTTGATACAGGAGTTGGTGGAAATATTTGCTAGTGAAACGAGGAAAAGTCTGTTGGAAAGCCCAATGAGGGCAGTCTTTCCTGTGCATTATCTGCAGTTTCCCAGGGAGGCATCAGCTCTCTTACAACTTATCTCAGGCATTCACTTCACAAAAGCAGAGCACTGGCATCCATTGCGGCTTCTGAGCTCTGGCAACAGCCCGAAACAGATTTCCACCTCTGGAGAGCCTTGCTTGCATTACTTCATCGCCTTATTCACCAGCTAATTCCCAGCCCTCCATGTCGACCCAGCGAGTGAAGGATCCAAGAGCTGGGTGCCCAAGGGCCGTGCACTGAGGCCACGCAGTGAGGCATCATGCCTCCTTCCCTTTGCCTTGTCGGCCGTCACCCCGCCTGCTTCCCAGCTACCTGAGTTCCATGACACGCCGCTTTGCTAAATGCAGCCGCAGCCTCAGTCATTAGACCGGAGGGAAAGGGCATCCTTTGCTGCACGAGGAACTTCTCCATTTCCTCAGTTCAGCACCCAGGCCAGCTTTTCTTCTTTCTGCGTAACTAGCTTCAGCTGTGACTAAGAGGTCTGAAATCTGACTCCTGGACCCGCTCACTTTTGCATGGCATCAGAGCGAAGGTCTGTAATCTCCCTGACAGCAGATTTCAAACGGAAGAAGCTTAGCATTGGAGTCTAGGAACTTAACCCTCCTAACCTCGTAGGGCACAGCTCATGGAACTCCAGGTGGCTTTTCAAACATGCTGGTGAGGATAGGATGGCTGCACCACCCGCCCCTTCCACCCTGCGGCTAGGCCTCCATACACCAGCTAAGGAAGGATGAGCAAGCTCTTCCCGGAGGAAGGCAGGCCTGTAGCAGGCGCCCAGGCTCCCATCTTTGTGAACTCTTGAATCAGAGTAATTTCCAAATACATCACTGTCAACACACACCCTTCGCCTGCCCAGAAATTGGGCTGCCACCTCATTCTTTTCTAAAAGTGAAATGGCCCCTATTTTAAAAAAAAAGAAATGTGTTGTTGTGAATATGAACTTGGACCTTGAACAAATGAATGATATGAAGCATGTTTTACTCTCTAATTAACATTTCTGTTTCCAAAATGTTCGCGCATACATTTGTTTAAAAATAGCTGCCTTCATTATCATAATGATTTTTTCCCCTGTGTTCTGGAGCTCAGGGAATTAGTGATAAATGTAAATGTAATCAGGGACACCACTGTGCTCTTAATTTGGCAAGTGAAAACGATTTATATCTCCCATCATTGTGCAGGACAAGGCAGTTTTATAACCAAAAGAAGCTTGAAGTCATCTGATTGCCACCTGACTTTTTTCCCATGTGTATGTCTCTCCTGACTAAAAACGCTGGTCTTACTATCAAGGGAAACGCACTGCGGTGAAGGGTGTAAATTGGACTACCTTACTGGAGAACAATCTGCCAAAATATATCAAAAATGTAAAAATGTGATTATCCTTTCCCCCAGAAATCCCCTTCTATAAATTTACCCTGATATAGTTGCACACCTAGAAGAAGATTCATGCTTGCTGTTTTGCTATTTACAACAGAAAAAAATAAAAAAGGAACCATCCTAAATGCCCAATAAAAGTCAACTAGTCAAATATATTATGGTAGGCAAATAAGTTATCACAACTATTTAAGTAAATAGGATATTTAAAATATTGTTTAATAAGAAACATATTATATCATATATAAAATTCATATTAAAGGTTTTTGTGCAACAAATATTTGTCAAACTCTAAGTACCAGCCATTACTCTATAGCAGAGTTGGCAAACTTGTCCTGAAAGATCCACATAGTGAATACTTTTTACTTTGCGGGTGTATAGCTCTTGCCACAGCTGCTCAACTATGCCATTGGACCGTGGGCAACGTGTAAACAAATGGGTGTGGCTCTATTCCAATACAATGTTATTTACTACTAGGCGGCTAGACAAATTTGGCTGCTGGCTATTAGTTTGCTGACCCCTGTTCTGGACAATTGGAATATATAAGTGAAGCAAAACATACAAAAAACTGACTCTAAAAATCTTACATTCTATAGCTATATCTATTAGTGGCCCAGTGCATGGATTTGTGCACATTGAAAGTAAATTATTTAGAAGAAATATTTTAATATCACTATTGGCCCTTACTCTATAATAGAAGTGTCAACCAAATCCACGATCGACAATGACAGATCGAAACACACGCATGAAATTGGCACCAGTGAGAGCTTTATATGTATCACACATGTGCGAGTCAACATTTATTTTTAAATTGCCAGTGCACGTCATATGTACCGGCCGGTCGGTCAGTAGGTTGGATGGTCGGACGGACAGACAGTAGGTCATTTAGCCTTTTATATATATAGATATATGAATAATCTGATTAGATGAATGTTCACCATTCATTAAGCATATCTTTGGAGACTGTGCCAGACACCATGCTGGAATTAGCTAGTGATTCAATGGTAAACAAAAGAGATTTGGTCCCTGCCCTCACAAAGTTCATGGTCCAATGGAGAAGACAGGCTAAAGACAGTAAAAAGAACAGTTACAGTTTGTTAAAACTTATAAGAAGCAAATAAAATGATTAATACATTGTTTGAAGTTTTTACAATAAGTATGTTTTATCATTTCAAAAACAATAAAGCTAGTCTCCAGAAGATGTAAGTAATGAAAAGGATAAAAGTTCAATTTGTGTTTTCTATTGAACACCTAATCCTAATGGATTTAGAACAGTGGATGATCTCTACATTTTTTACAGTGATTTGTCTTTGAAGTTGTCTATCTAGAATAAAAGGTCTTACTATTCTTAAATAAATAAACAAACAAAAATCCTTGTCTTTGAGATATAAATGAGACTTAGTGAGAGACACAAGAACCTTAATTCTTCTCCATTGATTCACTAATCTCAAGGGTAAAGCAAAGTGCTTAAGGAAGTATAGGAAAGAAGTAACCCAAAGACTGATGATCCTTTGAGATGACTGGCTCCAAAAATATATATGTTTTTTTTATTTTGAAAGGAAAGTATATAGCAGAATATATGCTTGACTCAAAGAGAGGTCTGGCCTCTGCCCTTGGCTTCAAAGAGATCATCTCTGACACACTGGATAGGCATATTTTTGTTCGGGATTAGGGCTGGCCACACCTGATAGTCTTAGGTTGCGGGTTGGCCATGCCAAAAAGATCAACCATGTGATTTAGAGTGGGAACTTTGGATCTCATGGTCTCAGTCAAACTGGTGACTGAATTCACCTGCATAGGCAATTAATCAATCATTCCTATGAATAATGTCCCAGTGACAGCTTTTGAAAACAACGCTCAGGTGAGCTTCCCTGGTGGACAGTACTCATGAGTGTTGTCAGGTATTGACACCAGGAGAGCAGTGTGTCCTGAGGAGAACAGACCTTCACGTTTGGATCTCTCCCAGACTCTGCAAATCAGTGCATTTCCTTGATGCAGCTCCTCCTCTGGCTGATTTTAACATGTATCCTTTCCTTGTAAGAACCATAACCACAAGCATAGTTGGCTTCAGTGAATTCTTGTGAGCCCTTCTAGGGAATTATGCTGTTGGGGTCAGACATAAGCGTGGTCCTGCGGAGAACTGTGCCCTTAGACCGTGCAGTTTGGTCAACATTGTGTAGGGAGTGTTCAGAGGAAAAGAAGAGAAGACCATGTGTTAGTCAGTTAGTGGAACTTCAACTCTCCATTTTTGGTGATACTGTGTTCTCAGAGCTTCTTTCTCCCTCTGCTTCTTCTGAATTTCCAACAACATTCACCAGGTTTCACAGGAGTCACTGCACAGCACACTCAGATTTTACAAAGATGCACAACTGTCCTGATAAAACGCATGCCATTTGGGCACATTTACATATATTATTTTCACACTGTACTTGTAACTTTATCTGTATATGTTTTTTTCTCATTTAATATATAAGGAGCAAATAAAAACCCAAAGACTCAAATCAGTTCATTTCCTTGATGCAAGAGCATATATTTTGTCAAAATATTTTCCTGGCTGCTTTTTAGTGAGTCAAAGAAAAACATTTATTTGGATTCCTAATTTATTCCATTAAAAAAAATATTTCCTAGAACACCAGGGTTTAGATACATTCCATATGTTCAAAAGAGCTACAAAGATTGCAGGTTTGTGAAAGTTTAGATGTGTGTGTAT
The DNA here is from genome assembly GCF_027574615.1 of Eptesicus fuscus. Lineage (NCBI taxonomy): Eukaryota > Metazoa > Chordata > Mammalia > Chiroptera > Vespertilionidae > Eptesicus > Eptesicus fuscus. The sequence goes on along the minus strand of NC_072479.1, from coordinate 65,803,132 downwards.
GCCCGTCTTTGAGTGCTGAGATCCTGGGTAATCAACAGCTTCTACTGAATCTTTCTTAGGGGAAGCTTTGGGCTTTTAGTAATGGCAGCCTCTAGTCTATTTATCTTTAAGGTATAAAAACTTGAGAAAATCCCTAAAGCTTATTCTGTCATTTCTTAGAGCTTGCCCTAGTGGCTCTCCCAGTCAAATGTGGGTATATCATAAATCCTGGGTCATCCAGCCCATTGTTTTTAAATATCAAAAAATAATCCAAGAGAATTAACATGGTGAGCCTCCATCCACAACTTGGTCTGAAATGGAAAAGTATTTCCTCCTTGCCTGCATTTCAGCTGCATAAGTCCTGTGATATTCATTTTGAGGACTTGAATTCAGGATAGATGCAACCTCTGAAAACACATTCTAGTTCTGAATTTGTCCTTGCCCAGCACTTGAAAAGATCAGGTGCAATTCAATTATGAAGCCGTGTCTGACTTTTGAAGTGTAAATCCACTGCACTTGAAAATGGCAAGTGTAAAATCCATTCTTAAAAAGTACTTGACATTTTCACATACAGCTTTACAGCCGTGGAAATGTGAAGAGGCTCAAAAAGAGATGGCCAAGAATGGCTTTTTTTTTTTTTTTTTTAAGAAAGAAAGGGGGTTCTAATGCTTGGTCAGAAGCAGAAAAGTCTGATATTTAGCTTTTTGTTTTGAACTTCTTTAAAAGCTGTGCTTTGTACCACTCATCTGTGTGAGCTAATTTTTCCTGATAATGTTTCACTGCTGGTTTGTATGCCTAGTCTCACATGCCTTTCTCTTCACAAGACCTTAATAGGTTGTCTACTTACAACGAGAAGTGATCATGTAGATCAGGAGTTGGCAAACTTTCTGTATAAAAGGCCAGGCAGTAAATATGTTTAGCTTGGGGGCCATATGGTCTCTGTCATCTCTGCTGTTGTAACACGAAAACAGCCATTGACAATTCGTATGCAAATGAAAATGGCTGTATACCAGTAAAACTTTATTTATGGACACTGAAATTTGAATTTCTTATAACATTCACTTGCCACAAAATATTGTTCTTCCACCATTTAAAAAATAAATAAAAACTATGCTTAGCTTGCAGATTGTACAAAAACAGGCAGTGGGCTAGATCTGAACTCCCTGATATAGATGGTAAAAATAATTTAACAAAATAAAGCATAGATTGCAGCACACACGTTCTGAAGTCTTATGCACTCTGTGGGAAAGATCTGCTGCAGATGCTCAATGCCATTCGATCCCATCAGTGCTTCAATACGCTGGCTATGCTGCTGATGTCAAGCAGTTGGTGCTCTGGCCCACCCTGCTCCTCACTCACAGCCATAGCCCCTCTACCTGGGGTCATCCTTAAGCCAGCCACATCGGCATCAGCTGGGAGCAGGTTATAAATGCAGAAACTCGGGCTCTACCCCCCAAACCTTCTGATTCAAAATCTGTAGTTTAGTGAGAGAAGCCAGACACAAATGTCACATGTTGCATGGCTCCATGTATTTGAAAATGGAGAATAGGTAAATCCACAAAGACAGAGAGTGGACTGCTGATTGCTAGGGTCTTGGGGAGAAAGAGGAATGGGGACTGTTTGATGGACATGGGATTTCCTTGATGACATAAACGTCTTAAAACTAAATGGAGATGATGGTTGCACAACATTGTGAATGTGCTAAATATGCCACTGAATTGTATGCTTTAAAATGATTCATGATTAATTTTATATTATGTGAATTTTGCTTCAATAAAAAATAAAAACCAAAGACTCAAAGAGAAAGGTTTCCAAGAAAAAGTTGAAATTGATAGACTACTCAATGTGTTTGAATGTTTGAGCAGAGATACATAGTTCTGGGGGAGAGTTTGGATAAGAATTAATGATAGGTAGGTAAAAAAAAATCAAATTTTACAATGAGAAAATCCACATTTTAAGAAGACTCCCAGAGGTGGCTCATATGTACATTAAAGTTTGAGGAGCAAGCTCTAATGGAAGACCATTAGGTATTTTCAGTCATTTTCTATTTGGTTTATAGAAATATTAGGTTTTCTATACAAAGGAACAAAACATCCATTGATGCTAATGCATATAGCATCACAACATTTGTGGTTATCTAAATATTGTTGATACATTTTCTTAAACCTCTGGATTATAAAATGTTAAAATAATCTCACTTTTAAAATTCTTTTGCCCAAATTTGTCCTACATATTCCACAGGGAAATTGCTAAACCAATGATATATCAAATATGCTTCACCTATTAAATATGTTTGTGCAATTTTTTCTTATTGCAAAAACTGTTCCCTAGTACCACCTATTTCTTCCTGTTATTTATTCAACTATAACATTATTTTTTTAAAAATATTTTAACTTTCATAGATTAACTCTCCAGAAGTTTACCCTACTTGATATTCAGTATATATTTTCTTATGACAGCTTTATGGTACAATTACATTTCCTACATTTTTTTCAGCCCTCTCTGAATATGCATTAGAAAGCAAACCATCATAATTCTAAGCCAATTGGCTTGATTTGCTTACTTAAGCCCACATCACACAGTCATGCTACATTTCCATACATTCCTTTCCCATCTGCACTCCAGCCACCTGCCCAAGTTCCTGGTTGTGCTTACAGTGGAAAAAACCACAGGACACTGACCGTCACAATATGCTTTCCATTGCAAAGCTCTTTAGATTCTGAACTTTAATATGCCAAACTATATAGTGGTACCAGGTCATGTAAGAAACCGAAAATTGCCCTGGCTGGTTTGGCTCAGTGGATAGAGCACTGGCCCACAGACTGAAGGATCCCGGGTTCAATTCTGGTCAAGGGCACGTACCTCAGTTGCAGGCTCAATCCCCAGCCCTGGTCAGGGTGCATGCGGGAGGTAACCAATCAATGTATCTCTCTCACATCGATGTCTCTCTCTGTCCCTCCTCCCTTCCATTCTCTTTAAAAATCAATGGAATACTAAAGGAAGCAACTCAACAAGAAGATATAACTCTGGTAAACATATATGCACCCAATGCAGGAGCACCCAAATACATAAAAAAAAAAAACTTCTGGAAGATATCAAGGGGGAGATCAACAGCAATACAATCATAGTAGGGGACATGAATACTCCATTGACACCACTGGATAAATTCTCTAAACAAAAAATCAGCAAAGAAACAGCAATCCTAAATGACTCACTAGGATCAGATGGAATTAATTGACATCTTCAGAATATTTCACCCCAAAGCTACAGAATATACATTCTTCTCAAGTGCACATGGGACATTTTCAAAGACAGACCACATATTTGGACACAGGCAAAGTCTCTTCAAATTCAAGAAGATAGAAATCATATAAAGCATCTTCTCAGATCACAATAGCATAAAATTAGAAATCAACTACAATAAAAAAATTAAACACTTGGAGGCTAAATAGCATGCTATTAAACAATGATTGGGTTACCAAAGAGATCAAAGAAGAAATAAAAAGCATCCTAGAGACAAATGACAATGAAAACACAACAATCCAAAAATCTATGAGACACAGTGAAAGCAGTCCTAAGAGAGAAGTTCATAGCTCTACAGGCCTACCTCAAAAAATAAGAAAAAATGGTAATAAATTACCTAACCCTACAACTTAAAGAATTAGAAGGAAAGCAACAAGAAAAGACCAGAGTAAGTTGACGGAAGGAAACAATAAAGATCAGAGCAGAAATAAACAATATAGAGACAAAAAAAAATACAAAAGATCAATAAAATCAAGAGCTGATTCTTGGAAAGGATAAACAAGATTGATGAACCTCTAGCCAAGCTCACCAAAAAACAAAGAGAGAGGACCCAAATAAACAAAATCAGAAATGAAAGAGGTGAAGTAACAACCGACCTCACAGACATACAAAGGATTATAAAAAAATACTACAAGCAATTCTACTCCAACAAACCTAGACAAAATGGACATATTCCTAGAAAACTACAATCTTCCAAAACTCAATCAGGAGGAATCAAAAAACCTGAATAGGCCGATACCTACCAATGAAATTGAAGTAGTAACCAAAACACCTCCTGCAAACAAAAGCCCTGGTCCGATAGAGTCACAGAGGAGTTTTACCAAACATTCAAAGAAGAACTAAAACCTATCCTTCTCAGACTATTCCAAAAAGTTCAAGAGGAAGACATACTTCCAAGCTCTTTCTATGAAGCCAGTATTACCCTAATCCCAAAACCAGAAAAGACACTACAAAGAAAGAGAATTACAGGTCAATATCCCTGATGAATATAGGTGCTAAAATCCTCAACAAAATTCTAGCAAATCGGATCCAGCATTACATTAGAGAGATCATACACCATGACCAAGTAGGATTTATTCTGGGGATGCAAGGCTGGTACAATAGCCACAAATCAATAAACGTTATATATCACATAAACAACTTGAGAGGCAAAAATCACATAATCATATCATGGATGCAGAAAAAGTATTTGACTAAATCCAACACCCTTTCTTGATAAAAATTCTCAGCAAAGTGGGAATAGAGGGATCATACCTCAACATAATAAAAGCCTTATATAACAAACCTACAGCCAACATCATACTCAATAGGCAAAAACAAATCCATTTTCCCTAAGAACAGGAACAAGAGGGATGCCCACTTCCACCACTGTTTGGCATAGTACTGGAAGTGCTAGCCATAGTGATCAGACAAGAAGAAGAAATAAAAGGTACCCAAATTGGAAAAGAAGACATAAAACTGTCATTATTTGCAGATGACATGATATTGTACACAGAAAACCTCAAAGACTTCATCAAAAATCTATTAGTTTAATAAATGAATTTGGCAATGTAGCAGGATACAAAATTAACACCTAGAAATCTATGGATTTTTTATACACCAATAATGAACTCACAGAAAGAGAAACTTAAAAAATAATCCCATTTACCATTGCAACAAAAAATTAAGATACCTAGGAATAAACTTAACTAAGGAGGTAAAAGAACTGTACTCAGAAAACTACAGGACATTGAAAAAAGAGATAGAGAAAAACATTAACAAATGGAAGAATATACCACGTTCATGGATTGGTAGAATCAACATCATTAAAATATCCATACTATCCAAAGCAATTTATAGATTCAATGCAATCCCCATTAAAATACCAACGGCATATTTCACAGACCTAGAACAAACTCTCCAAAAATTCATATGGAATAAAAAAAGACCCTGAATAGCCACAGCAATCCTGAGAAAGAAGAACAAAGTTGGAGGGATCACAATACCAGATATCAAGCTATATTACTAAGCCACTGTTCTCAAAACTGCCTGGTATTGGCACAAGAACAGACATATAGACCAATGGAACAGAACAGAGAACCCAGAACTTGATCCAAGCCATTATGCTCAATTAATATTTGACAAAGGAGGCCAGAGCATACAATGGAGTCAAGACAGTCTTTTCAATAAATGATGTTGGGAAAATTGGACAGATACATGAAAAAAAAATTAAACCAGACCACCAATTTACACCATACACAAAAATAAACTCAAAATGGATAAAGGACTTAAACGTAAGACGGGAAACCATAAAAATCTTAGAAGAATCCATAGGCAGCAAAATATCAGACATATGTCATAGCAATATCTTTACCGATACAGCTCCTAGGGGAATGGAAACTAAGGAGAAAATAAACAAATGGGACTACATCAAAATAAAAAGCTTCTGAATAACAAAAGAAACCATCAACAAAACAACAAGAAAGCCCACTGCATGGGAGAGCATATTTGCCAATGTTATATCCAATAAGGACCTAATCTCCAAAATTTACAGGGAACTCATACAACTTAGCAAAAGGAAGACAAACAATTCAATCAAAAAATAGACATACAGAAGGCCAAGAGACATATGAAAACATGCTCAAAGTCACTAATCATCTGAGAGATGCAAATCAAAACAACAATGAGGTACCATCTCACACCTGTCAGAATGGCTATCATCAACAAATCAACAACGACAAGTGCTGGTGAGGATGTGGAGAAAAAGGAACCCTCTTGCACTGCTGGTGGGAATGCAGACTGGTGCAGCCACTGTGAAAAATAGTTTGGAGTTTCCTCAAAAAATTAAAAATGGAACTCCCATTTGACCCAGTAATCCCACTTCTAGGAATATATCCCAAGAAATCAGAAACACCAATCAGAAAGGATATATGCACCCCTCTGTTCATAGCAGCACAATTTACAATAGCTAAGATTTGGAAACAGCCTAAGTGCCCATCAGCAGATGAATGAATTAAAAAACTGTAGTACATCTACACAATGGAATACTACACTGCTGTAAACAAGAAAGAACTCTTAGCATTCGCAACAGCATGGGTGGACATGGAGAGCATTATGCTAAGCAAAATAATCCAGTTGGAGAAAGATAAATATCACATGATCTCACACATTTGTAGAATATAATAAACATAAACTGATGAACAAAAATAGATCCAGAGACAGAGAAGCAGCAAACAGACCATCAAACTTCAGAGGGAAGGAGGGGGCGAGAGGGAGGTAAGAAATCAACCAAAAGACTTGTATGCATGCATATAAGCATAACCCAAGGACACAGATACTAGGGGGTGAGGGCAGTGCTGGGGGTGGGAACGGCTGGGGAGAGGTCAATGGGGGGGAGGAAACATATATAATACTTCAAACAATAAAGAATTTAATTTTTTTTTAATGGAAAAGTATCTTCTGGTCAGGGTTAACAAGAATAAATAAATAAATAAATAAATAAATAAATAAATAAATAATAAAAATTTGAAAAAAAGAAACTGAAAATTGAACATCTACAGCAGCCTGGGCCTGCATTTTTCAAAATCTTCATCAGAGTTTAGCATATGAGAAACTGTTACCACAATTTAGATTATGAGGAAAGAATCCTGATGTTTAGATGGACTAAGTAACTTAATAAGGCTCATCTGGATGCAAAAATCAAGTTAACATTAACTTTTAATGCTTGCCATTTTATGTTAATTCGTATTTTTAAATGATGGCTGATTCTTTGCAATCAGTCTATAGCTAATTATATCTCCAACATGTAAATCTGATGAAGAGCTGGGACCAAAGAACAACAGAAAATACCCCACAAAGACCTTGGGGACTCTGAGCTGTGATGTGCCCCCATCCGTGGGCTGGTCCCATACAGCCTGCGCAGCAGACCTCAGCCTCTGAACTTCCATCCTCAGAGAGCAAAGCTTCGTTTGCTCAACCGTGGAAACATATTGATGCCTGTCGTGGCAGGTGTTTTCCCTGTGTTTTTGTTTTTTTCTTTGAAGCTGATGGTTCTGTCCTAAGGACACAGGAGCAATGTGTTGGGTAGATGTAGGCTGGATTTTTGAAAGGCCTCCTTGCTGAAGCAATCTAAATAAGAAAGCTGGAGTAAAATATATTCTTCCACCCAACACTAACGATCTACATGATCTTTAATGCCAGACAAAAGGATTCTTGCAATTATTCAAAAACATCCAGGTCTAAGTAGAATGTGTTCTAATGGCACATTCACTTCAGAACTTTATATTCTGATAATACAAAAGCTAATATATAGTTAGTATTTAAAGGGGCTCTACCCTGAGCCAGGCCCTTTATCAATGCTATTTATCTCACTTTCCACAACAACCCGCATGAGAAAACTGAAAGATGTTTAACCAAAGACACCAACCTAGTAAATGACCGAAGCAGAGTGGTCTGATTTCAGAGTCAGGTAGATCAGGGTTGTTCTAATCCAGGTACTACAAAGTTAACAAATATTTATATGATTATTGACCACTAGCTTTAAGACTCCAACTCCCACATTTCACAGGTGAAGACATTGAGGTTCAGAGAGGTTAAGCAACTTGCTCAAGTTGACACAGCCAGTTATTGGCAAATTCAGGACCAGAGCCAAGATCTCCTGTCCGCTCAGCCATCTTGTGGTGTCCAGGGTTGGGTCCCACTTGGTGTCCTGAGCTGCCGGTCTAGGCTCTGGCCACCAGCATCCCTGAACTAGAACAAGCAGGTTGGAAATCATTACCTTACTTGTTTTTATTAGTCTTTCTTAATGTTTGTATAGTTCATATTTATTTCAATGTTTAATATTAAAAGTGTTTTGGTCTTTAGAAGTTTGGTGATGCTTTTGTGACCAGAAATATACCACAGGAACTTAACGCCTGTTTATATTAATTAGACTATAGTAAAATTGGTTTTGCTATACATCGTTTTTGCTTAAAGTCAGTTTCCAGGAACCTATCAACAATGATAAATGAGACCTTACTGTATGAGGGCTCCAATCACTCCACGTCCTTACCAACACTTGTTATTTCCATCTTTTTACTATAACCCTCGTAGTGAGAGTGACATGCTTCATTGTTGTTTTGATTTTCATGAAATTCTTCAGAAATCTGAACAAGGAGTGCCTCGTTTTCATTTTACCTTGGGTCCAGCAAATGATGGAGCTGGTCCTCACTGGAGCAAAGTAACTATGAAGGGAGTACCAGCACCCAGAAGCCATAGCCCCTCCTTTCCCTCCTTCCTTTCTCCAGAGGCAAAAAAAAAAAAAAGGCTGGGGTGTGGGAAGAAGGAGAAGAAATCCATCAGATACTCAGAAGAACTGCCTGGTTTACCCTCAGAGGGGACCTACTGGGATTTCAGTTCACCCACCCACCCAAGCCTTCCCCTCTCCTACCCCTTCAACTTGAATTTCTTCAAGGGAGATGGAACCAGCTTTTTCATTCTCAATCCAACAAGAGTCTGCTATGTGCCTGCCAGGCACTGAGCTAGAGCTGCGGGTAACGTGGCAAGCAGTTCCGAGTCCCTGGATTCCCAAGTGTGAATCAAAGGCCTGGTTGATTTGCCACATTCATTAAAATTCACTTACATTAAATTAACATTCTCTGTATTCATCGACAAACATGATTTTTACAAAATCGGTTTCTGATGAAGGAGAAGGGAAAAAACAGGATGTGGGATCCCTTAAATTGGGGCAGCCATTAAGAGGTAACAGAAAGTGGAAGGTGGCGAAACAAAGAACATTGAGATATTTTATAAATCTGCCAAAGGATGGCCCTGTTTGCCCACATCTGCGAGCCACCCTGCTCAGAGGAGCTTCCGTCTTGCCAATGCCTAGTGGCAGGCAGCTCTGCCTGGCTTGATTTATGAAGATGAGATCAGAGCATATTTTTTTTCAACACTGCCTCTTTCCCCGAGGATTTGTTAATTGAGGTATCACCTCTCAAGAATCATTGAGTAAAACTAATATATTACATTGCATGTTTCTGATTTCCACCAGGGAAAATTGTTTCACAATGTGAATTAAAAGGAAGACCATGCTCTTGAGCATGTCAAATAGAAAGCAGTTTATTCAGGACTAAACTGGAAGAGGTTGATTTCCCTAATTTACACCCTGGAATTAGACTTTATTTCATTTCTTTACCCTATTTCTAGAAATGAAATCATAAATTTCTCCTGGCAGGTTAGCACAGATTAGTTTTAAGTGCTCATAATTCAGTTATCTTTGGCTTGTCTTGACCAGCATTCAGCAGAAGTTCATCACATAACTTTGTAACACCCAAAATGGTACACTTGACCGTTTCTAGTACCTGGGATGGTCACTTCCTATCTAGAAAGGTAATAAAATAACCTAGTATAGTTCTCGGGTTTCCTAGACCCCTGGCAATTTGGGAAGGTACAAATGGGGCCCTTAAGTATTTTTCTATTTCTGAAGTTCTAGCAAAAATTAAGCAATACATCTGCACACATCAACAACATCAATAAAAAGCTTTTTGTATGTGGCTGGAATTGTATCAACTCACATTCATCAGACATTCTGACTGACAATCATGTGTTGTTGTTTGATTAACAAAAAACATATTAGTCATCACTTAAAATCATTTTGTGGATATTTTTTAAACTGGAGGATGTGTTGATCACTAAAGATGTGTTAGTTTGTATTAGTTTTAAGTGTTTCTCTGCCATAGCAGGTGTGTCTGATGAAAACCCAGCCATGGTACCTGGGGGATGTGTCAATCACTACAGAGGTCCTTGGTATTAAGAAGTGTGGGGAAAACTGGGAATCTACACTAATAAAAGAATAAGATGCAAATTGACTGTACCTTCACGACACCCACCAGCCAATCAGGAGTGAGTATGCAAATCAACCCAACAAAGATGATGGATTAATTTGCATATGCAGGAGCTGAGCGACCGGGGGCGGGACGCTTGCATCATCGCCATGGTGACAACACAGGCATTCCGCACCACCCCAGCCGCTCCAGGCCTCTGGGCAGCATGGGAAGGCAAAAAGGTGGCTGCCAAGGAAAGGAAGGCCCGTTCTTGCACAAATCTTCATGCATCAGGCCTCTAGTAAACTATAAAACATCAGAAAATTCTATTCCTTTAGCAGCTATTGCTTCTGAATGCAAAGCTATTTAGGAAGTCATGTTCCTGCTTTCTCATCCCTGTTCACAGGTCTTTCTCCCCCTCCTAGCTCTCCCACCTAGAAGTGACCACATTTGGGGGTAGGGCTCCCAAGCAGATACTCTTTGTGGGTTGAATAATCAAAATAATTTGCATTATTGATACATTTTCTTGACAACCTCAGCTTAGAGTTCATTTGGGATATTAATATCAACTGTTTTCTCTCTGCTCACTGGAGGGGCTCTTGCTTGGCATGAAAGTCCAGAGAAATCCGAATGGGTACCCCTGCTCCCGTTTGAAGGTTTGAGCAAGGATAGCTCTGATTAACTTGATTCTTCTCTGTTGGGGAGTTCTACATATGACCAGGCTAAGGAAACTTCTTAAACTGGGTCTTTACCAAATGCCTCTCATCGTTTGCTAGAAGTGAATTCTAGTTCAAACCCAGTCTTATCAAAAAGTAAGATTAAATGTCTATCAAAGTCAAAGGGAGACAGAAAAGAGGCAGGGATGGGCCATTCCTTCTATAGAGAAGATACAGGAGCAACGCGTGCGCTCTCATTGTCAAGGTTAATAATAATAGCAACAATATCAATAATGCATAAAGCACATGTTTGAGAAACTCTGGGGTGGGGCCCAGCATCTGTGTTTTAACAAACCCTCCAGGTCATTCTGATGGACACAATTTGAGACTTGCGGCCCTAGTGTATTTCATTGAAAGTTCACCGCACCTCATGGTCTCTGTAGTAAAATGAAAAAAAACCTTCCAGGGCTCCTGTCTGAGATGCTGCTAGCGCCCTCTGCAGGCCATGCAGATAGAGATAAATGCAGCCAACCTTTGCGGAACAGGGACCTAGGTCCTGTCCCTCCTCGCCCAGCACAGAGCTCTTTATAGCTGATACACAGGGTGCCCAGTCTGTGACCCCCCAAGCCCATCCCCCGGCAGCCAGGCCGCTCTACTGCAAACAGCAGAATCAATGCAGTGAGATTAGCCGCAAGGTCGAAATCTGAGTCTGAACTATAAAGGTGCAGCATTTGACATTTATCCTGCCAGCTGCTTTCTGTAGCATCTCAAATATTTAACGAGTAGCACTTCCTGATATTTCATTTTTCAGGGTTAACAATGTATTTGATGTTCCCAGGATGTGGACTCAGATATCAACCTTACCCTGCTCATAAATTCTGCATTTATCTTACCAGGACCCCGTGAGCGAGGCTATAAAAGTACACCATGCTTACCAGGTTCCGAGTTGACGGCCAGCTCCCAACGCCTGGGCATCTCTCGCTCTGACCCACCCCGGAGGAGAAACAAGGCAGACCCTCAGCCTCTTCGGCCGCTCCTTGTAATGGTTCTGACGGATTCCATTATTAAAGCTTCCTCCTTAATTACTGACATATGTGCAATTCAAGTTACTTTCTTGCAATTATGTTATTCAGCAATAATTGGATTTCTAGTTTTAATTGGGCCCTAAATTAGCGATCGCTTTCATGAAAGCCATTACAGTGATTTCTCACTACAGTTTTTGGTGCTTTTTGAGTACATTATGTTTCAACCCGAGTGATTCACCAGTAGAAGTCACAGCTGCAGTGAACTCTTCCATGGTTTCCTATGAATGACTACAAGGTGGGTGCTGCTCTGGTGTAACTAAGCCTTTGCTGCAAATACTACCCACGGAGCATCGCTGTGTCACGGAGAGGCTGTCTCCTGCCTGGGGTTACAGCACATAATCCTGTGTCTGATGAAGACCCAGCCATGCGACCAGCTATTTAGCTCGGTTAAATGGGAAGAGAATCTATTTTTTACCACCTGCTACGGCGGAGAAACACTTGAAACTCATACAAAAGAAAATCAAATTATTCTTGAAAGCTCTGGAAATCAAAATTTTGTTGAAACTACAGCAAGCATAATCCCATGGGTGTCTTCCTTTCCTAAAGGGAGTGTCTACGCAAATCAGCCCAACAAGTATGCGCTGAGTGTCCGCTAGGCGCTAGTTATTGCAAAGGGCACTAAGCTGTTGGAAGCAGAAGAGGAGTAACAAGGATATCAGTGTTTGTTCTCTTGAATATTCCCCACAGATCTTGTAGGGCACCCCTGGATTCCAGCCAGCTGGATGCTACCCCAGCTCATTTCTACTGTGCTCACCCTCGGTACTCTGTCAGCCACCTGTGTGGGCCTGATTTGCTTTCTTGGCTCTTTAATCTCTGATATCTCCCTCATTTCCAGGTCCCTGCCTCCTTATCGTCCTGCAGCTCAGTCCTGGTTCTAAGCCCACCTCTAGTTAACCTCTGGCCTTTGAGGTACTTGTGTTCAGTTACCCACTCAGCGCTGGGTGCATCCGGGCTCACAGTCCAGAGCAGAGCTGTCCAGCAGGACTTTCTGTGAGGATGGACAGGTTCTGCTAGCACAGGAGCACTGGAAATGAGGCTAGAGAGACTGAGGACATGAACTTTTAATTTTATTTAATTTTAATTAATTCTAATTTGTATCGCCTCGGGTAGGAAGCTCATTTTAGTGTGGAAGATGGAAAAGAATAAAGATTTGTTAGATTTTGAATTTTTAAACAGATTTTGCTGGAACTCACCCTCAGAGAAAGTGTGGCAAGAATAAAGTATGTCTGTAGTGTGTTTTCAGCTTGACTTCTACTTCCTTTTCCCAAACCCACATATCATGTCGAAAGCTGCTCTCTGAGCTCCCTGCAGCAGCCCTCACCCCTGACCTGCTTGGCCCTGCCTCTTCTTGGGGCCTCTGTGATGGGTGTCCTTGCCCCCACGACTGTCCCCACCAGGCTGAGGGGAGCATTAGGCAAGCAAAACAAGGAGAGGAGGCAGAACCAAGGGGGGCAGAGCCAATCAAACCAAACTGTCCAGCTGAGCCCCTTCAGGAGAAAAATCCTAACTCCCACTCTAGATCCTGCTCTCGGTTTTTTCCATAGCATGTTTCATGTTCTAAAAGACTATGTAATTTAATTATGTCATGTTGATGATTTAATACTCTTCTCCCACACAAGCATATGAGCAGCACAAGGGCAGGAAATGTTGTCTGTACAGTTCACTAATCTACCAAATTGCCTACAGCAGAGTCTGTGGAATGAATGGATTGGCCAGGTGAGGGAGACAGGGACTGTGGCAAGTGGTACGTAAAGGCATCAAGATGCTAGGATCCCAAACGCTTCTCGGCCTTTTGGCTCAATTCAAGTGAAGATTCTAGGATCCCAGACAGTAGCTGGAGGGTACAAGAAGTAGGATTTTGTTCAGGACTAGACCAAAGAGTGAAACCTGTGTGCAACTCCAAAAGAATAGTAGTTGCCTAACCACAAGGTTAGGAAGGACTGTGAAACCAGCCATGAGCCCAGCAAAAAAAAAGAGTGCTATAACTGATTAGTTATGTCTGCCATGAGTGCAGGAGTGGTGGCCATAATTGATTAGTTATGTCTGCCATGAGTGCAGGAGTGGTGCTCCACATTTGTCAGTCTTGACTAGTGGAACTAAGAATTAAGGCTCTTGGACTTGGTTTCCTCAGCTGTGAACAGAGAGAGTTGGATTGGGTCAATGGTTACAAAACTGTGATTGGCACAACCCGATGGTGGCCATAGGTACATCAGGAGCCCTGGAGGGAGATGATACTAGAGGCCAAGTAGCTGAAGATTTGAATTACTTCCCCACCTCAACGTTTGGTCTGTTTTACACAACGGGGCTGCAAATCAGATTTTGTTTGAGAAAAGTCTCACTACACACCTCCCAAGAAGGTCTGAAAATCATTAAATAGTGATTATAGCATTTTTTTTCTTTTAAGTAATTGTCATAATTATTCAAAAGAAAAATCCGATGATGTTGTATACTGGGCCTTGATTCTTCACTTCTCACAGCTTGCCAAGATTTCACTACTGCGTGTGGTTTTATCTTATTACTTTCCTCACAGAGGTATTTATACTGATGATAATGAGTTTCAAAACAAATCTAATAAAATATGCAGTTTGGGTAGGATTGTAGAATACACAAGCACTGATGTAGGGAACCAAATTCTACCGCTGCCGGGAGACAAGGCTGCCCAGGAGAAGGCTGAAGTGCAGCCTGCATCTCCTTACCCTTCCCTGCACCTGCTGCCCAAACCTCCCTACCTGCTCCCTATCACATTCCAGATTGGATTTCATTACGGGATCATCTGATTATTCCCATTAAAAATAGCCCTCCAGCATACCTACACACACACACACATACACACACACTCACACACACATTCACACACACATACACACACACACACACACACACACTCACACACGCTCACCTAGAGGAAATTTCTAATAGGCGATAGATCCTTGGGACAGGGTCCCGTTCAGTCAGATGTCAGACATAGCATACCCACATAACTGATTATATTGCTCTCCCCATAAATATTCCACCACCAAGGAAGAGATTTACGATATTGTATCTTCAGTTCAATTTTCAGAACGATTTACAGCTCACACACATCCAAAAACTTATTACCAACTGCATTATTTGAAAACAAAGCGATAACTTGCTCTCCTCTGAGAGGCCTAGCGGAGCCTTCGGCGGCGCGCTCTATCTCTCTGTCCGCTATCTCTGCTGCTCCCACCGCTGGAATATATAGAACAAACCTCCTAAGTGAAATTACAAAGCACACATGCGACATGGTGGGTAGGAGTCTATTAAGTGGAAAGCCTTCAGAGGATCACATATTTGTCTTCAGACTGGGAACCTTGACAGGACTTTTCAAGAAACTGACAGGCCTAAAGCAGAGATTGTGCTGAGAAACGATGTGCCCCTCGGAGCACACTCCTGCTGATAACAACTGGCTTTCTAACATCTGACACCACAGCGCAGATGCGGAGTCTGGCCATCCATAATGTCCTGGAGTCCCCTGGCTTCGTGGCTTAGACTCCTGTCCCCAGCCAGTCCAGTGTAGCTGTGCAGCAGTGTTCCAAGCCCCAACTGCACATCAGAACCAAAGAAACTTTTAAAGAAAATACAGGTCTCGCCCGGCTGGTGTGGCTCCGTGGTTGAGCATCACCTATGAACCAGGAGGTCACGGTTCGATTCCCCGTCAGGGCACATGCCTGAGTTGCAGGCTCGGATCCCCATTGTGATCCCCAGTGTGGGGCATGCAAGAGGCAACCAATCAATGATTCTTTCTCATCATTGATGTTTCTATCTCTCTCTCCTTCTCCCTTCCTCTCTAAAATCAATATATTTTTAAAGAAAATGAGAAACCAAGATGGCGGCATAGGTTAAACACCTAACCTGAAGCCGGGCACAACAATTTCAAAAATACAACTAGAGGTCAGAACGGACATCGTCCAGAACCACAGGAAAGTTGGTGGACTGAAATGCCCACAGCTGGGGGGAAGGAGAAGGCCACGGGGACAGTCGGGGAAGCCGTAAAAGCCTGAGGTATGGAGAAACGGGCGGAGACACGAGCACACGCGCCTGCGGGGAGGATGGAACCGGAGAGGAGGGGGCGGCTGATGACCTGGCCGGAGTTCACTGGCAGGAAGGAGATGAAGGCTCCGGAGAGCGCTGAGCGCCGGCTCCGATTGCACTGAACCCCATTCCGGGCGAAACCCTGGGAAACTCACTCACTTTCGCAACTCCGCCGCCCCCGCAGGCCGCCCGGCCCGGGACGCTGGGGACGCCGCCGCAGCGGCGGCGCCCAGAGCCCAGCGGCCTCCCAGCGCCCGTCCCCGCTGCGCAGCCCCCCGCGCAGCCCCCGCGCGCCTGGTGCCGCGGGCCGCGCGCCCCGCACACCGGACGGAGGCCCGGGCGCCCTCTCCGTGCACCTCCCGGCGGCGCTAGACTTCAGTAGAGTTGACTGAATTCAAGAGATTAAGAAGTATAAATTGGGGGGGACGCCGCGGCGGCAACGTCCGGAACGCGGCGATGGCGGTGCCTAGAGCTCGGCGGCCGCCCAGCGCCCGTCCCAGCCGCGCGGCCCTTGCGCGCCTGGTTCCGCGGGACGCGCGCACCGCGCACCGGACGGAGGCCCGGGCGCCCTTTCCGTGCACCTCCCGGCGGCGCTAGACTTCAGTAGAGTTGACTGAAATGAAGGGATTAAGAAGTACAAATTGAGAAGTTTGAAAAAGATGGCGGCGGAGGTTAAAGGCTGTTCTGTTGCCTCGCACCCAGCGAAATCGGAGGGGATGAGGTGTGGAGGTGCGTGGGTCTGGCTGGTGGCGGGGGAAAGGGGCTTTTGTTCCAAACCTAAGGGAGATTAGCTCTCCATCACCCTGAAACCCATCTTCTGGCGAACCCCGGGAGACCCAGATGCCTGCGGGGAGAGGCGGGACTCTTGCGGAGGTGCGCCCAGCAATCAGTGTTTGCTGCGCTGGAGTGCGGAACGAGGGGACTTAGATACGTGAAAGGCAGAAGGACCAGACTCACAGCCATCGCGGCTCGCCGCACCATGGCCTGTTGGCGCCCTGAGACCCCGCCCCGCCCTGGGACCCGCCCCGCACGTTTTGAAGACCTGCCCCGCAAGTCTTGCAGGCACACCTGCGCCCCAAGCAACGGCTTATGCATGTGGGTGGCCTGCCCTCTGGCAGCGGACCAGATGATCTGCTGTTCTAGTCAGACTGCTCCAGGGCCACTCAGACAGGAGGAAGAAACTACAGTTTTTGCTGTAATCCTTGCTGAGTGCCTAAGGCAGTAGCTGATCTACACCCCATTGGAGACCCAGAAACGAGGGCATCTAGTGGTCTGTGGGAGATGACACCAGATTTCAACCACGTGCATAAGGGACACATTCAACGGGAATATTCAGTGAGCGCCAAAGCTTTGCTGCACCAAGACCCGGCCCATAAACGTGTCTCCTGCACAGCAACTCTTCCTTTATAGACAAAGAGAGCCCCCCCAGTGACACCAACAACAATCAAGACTTAACTATACAAAGGAGGACCAAGATGGAGGCATAGGGCGGAAGCCTGATTGTTGCCTACCACAACAACTTTGAGACTACGACAAGAGAGCAGAGCAGACACCATCCAAGACCACCATAGGGCTGGCTGAGTAGATGCTCTACAACTAGAATAAAAGAGGGGTATGTGGGATGATGCTGATGCCGGTGACCCAAAGACCACACTTTAAGAACTACGGCTCAGGCGACACAAAAGAACTATGGCTCAGGCGATACAACAGCGGCCTGGAACGTGCTCGGCGCAGTTCCCCCGGCGGTCTCCGGCTGAGGGGACGGCTCCACTGGCAGCCAAGCACGGACAGACGAGCCCCTATGAGACATGGGGTGGGAGACTCCGCGCTTGCTGACCTCTGAGTCCGTCAAGAATCTCAACGCCCCGGAAGCGGCCAGGTGCGCATGCTCGGCGACCGGCCACCGATGCAGACCCAAGGGCCGACGCAGCGACGCCAGACTGGCCCACCGCCATGCACCGGGTGCACCGGAGCTTCGCCAAGCCGCCGCCCGACGAGTTCTGCAGCAGCCATACTGGAGCTCTGGAAGGATGGCCAGGGGAATTGCTGAGGGGGGATTGACCAGCAGGAATTGGGATCGGGAAGACGGGGCCCCGCTGAGACCCGGGTGCGGGCGGGGTTGCGCGCCTCTGGGCTCGGGTGTGGTCACACGCCTCTGGGTATAAGTGAGGCCTCAAGTCCCTGGGTCTAGGAGAGGCCACATGCCCCTGGGTCCAGGTGAGGCCGGACTCCGGGTCCGGGTGAGGCCAAGTGCCCCTGGACCCGGATGACGCTGGATCCCGTGCCCGGGCGAGGCCAAGCGCCCCTGGGTCTGGGAGAGCCCACACACCCCTGGGTCCAGACGAGACCATGTGTCCCTGGATCCGGGTGAGGCCGCGTGCACCTAGGCCCGGGTGAGCCCAAGTGGCCCTGGGTCTGGGAGAGGCCAAGCGTCCCTGGGTCCGGGTGAGACCATGTGTCCCTGGATCCGGGTGAGGCCTCGTGCACCTAGGCCCGGGTGAGCCCAAGTGGCCCTGGGTCTGGGAGAGGCCAAGCATCCCTGGGTCCGGGTGAGACCATGTGTCCCAGGATCCGGGTGAGGCCTTGTGCACCTAGGCCCGGGTGAGCCCAAGTGGCCCTGGGTCTGGGAGAGGCCAAGCGTCCCTGGGTCCGGGTGAGACCATGCGTCCCTGGATCCGGATGAGGCCTCGTGCACCTAGGCCCGGGTGAGCCCAAGTGGCCCTGGGTCTGGGAGAGGCCAAGCGTCCCTGGGTCTGGGTGAGACCATGTGTCCCTGGATCCGGGTGAGGCCTCGTGCACCTAGGCCCGGGTGAGGCCACGAGCCCCTGGGTCTGGGAGAGGCTAAGCGTCCCTGGGTCCGGGTGAGACCATGTGTCCCTGGATCTGGATGAGGCCTCGTGCACCTAGGCCCGGGTGAGCCCAAGTGGCCCTGGGTCTGGGAGTGGCCAAACGTTCCTGGGTCCGGGTGAGACCATGTGTCCCTGGATCTGGGTGAGGCCTCGTGCACCTAGGCCCGGGTGAGCCCAAGTGGCCCTGGGTCTGGGAGTGGCCAAACGTTCCTGGGTCCGGGTGAGACCATGCGTCCCTGGATCCGGATGAGGCCTCGTGCACCTAGGCCCGGGTGAGGCCACGTGCCCCTGGGTCTGGGAGTGGCCAAACGTTCCTGGGTCCGGGTGAGACCATGCGTCCCTGGATCCGGATGAGGCCTCGTGCACCTAGGCCCGGGTGAGCCCAAGTGGCCCTGGGTCTGGGAGAGGCCAAGCGTCCCTGGGTCCGGGAGAGACCATGTGTCCCTGGATCCAGGTGAGGCCTTGTGCAACTAAGCCCGGGTGAGGCCACGTGCCCCTGGGTCTGGGAGAGGCCAAGCGTCCCTGGGTACGGGTGAAGCCAGATCCTGGGTCCGGGTGAGGCCGTGCGCCCCTGGATCCATCCGGGTGAGGCCGGGTCCCAGGCCCGGGTGAGACCACGCGCCCCTTGGGTATGGGTGAGGCCACGTGCCCCTTAGTCTGGGTGATGCCGTGCCCCTGGGTTCGGCCGAGACCAAACCAGAGGGAGTCGGACCTCCGTTACCACCATTTGTCCACCATCCAGAGCTGAGGGGTCAGTGCTGACATGTACACATAAGGAACTACTGGACATCGAAATTGGGTCTCAAAAGAACTGTTGGTCCAGGGGGAAGCTCGCTACAGATTGATTCATTTGCCTGTCAGCATAAATATTATTGCTCGTCTCACATTCAGTTCTTATTAGTATATATCTAGTGACATATGATCTCGTTCATCTAGAGGAAATGATGAACAACATAGACTGAGGAACAAGAACAGAACCAGAAGCAAGGAGGCATCGATCGGACTATCGGGCCTCAGAGGGAGGATAGGGGAGGGTAGGGGAAGGGTGGGGGGAGGAGGAGAGTTCAACCAAAGGACTTGTATGCATGCATATAAGCCTATCCAACGGTTAAGTTCAACAGGGGATTGGGGCATGCGTGGGGAGAGGGGTGGGATGGGAATGGGGGGATGAGGACAAATATGTGACACCTTAATCAATAAAGAAATTTAAAAAAAAAAAAGAAGAAAATACCAGTCCCCAGCCCCATAGTTAGCAACTCTGGCTTAATTAATCTAGGATTGGGACCAGACATCAGTATTTTCAAGTGCAGAGCCCCCTGGATGATTCCAATGTAGCAGAGTTGAGAACCTCTGAGTTCAAGTCTCTGAGCTTTAGTTTGCTCAGCTGTGAACTAGTAAGTAGGCACTTCTTTGACTAGTTGTGCGAATTGTTAGCCATCATAGCTCACACCAGTGCCTGGCATGCATTAGTAACTCGGTAATTACCCGTGAGTAAACAAACACCAAGTTAGAGGCGTGGTGCTACATGGTAATCATGAATAAATGAGAGCTAACAGTGCTGCTCAGAATGCTTTCTAAAACATTTACATTTACAGTTTCACCCACAAAACTGTTCGTCTTTGACTCTTGCTTTCCCATTCCAGAGGCGTGGTTTCCTTCCAGGACCAGTGTTTTAGCTGCATCATCCCATAGCAAGGAGAGCTATGAGACCAGATACAAGAAAGGTACCATCACTCAGTATCTTCATGCATCTTTTTATCCTGAAATATTTTCCTATGTCCTGTTTCCCTGGTGTATTGGAGAAGAAATGCATTTCTCATTTATTGAGAACACATTTTTCCCCGAGACTAACTTCATGCCAACATGAAAAAAGAAAATGATGTCCCTAAATTCAATATGCTTGCAAAAACTGAGCCAATGCCTTTGTTTATGGAGGCAAAAATCACAGAATAAAAAATTCTCAATTAAAATGTCCATTTTCATTTCAGTGCCAACAGCATCAAAGTCCTTTGCTATTCAAGTAGGAGTGGAACACCAGTCATCTCTCTAAATGAAACGCACCTCCTCCTAACGTACACAACACGGTCACTTTGGCCCATTTCATTGGCTGGTGCCAAGAGCCACACAGTTGATCATCTGGGGAAGTAGTAGCCCTCATGGTCAGCACCGGGAGGAAGGCAGCTGGAAGAGGTCCAGCCACTGAGCTGAGTTTCAGGGTGGATAGATGGATACAGCTGTGAACTCAGTTATACCAGAGAAGGGGAATTCTGGGAAAGTAGCCAGTTCACACAATTAATCAGCCCATTTAATTGAGATTCATTCCTAATCCTTCCTTCTGTTTGTTTCAAACTGCATCTCTCCACAGCACTTAGGTGGCCCTGTGATTCGTTTATACTACATCTTCCTTTTAAAACCAGGTACTTCGCAGTCATGACTTAAACCTTTCAAGTTTCACTCAGATTCGGTCCCTTTGAAAGCCAACTTCTGGCTGCTCTTTAAAACGTGAATACTTTTCACTCCCTGGGCCAATCAGGTCGCGCCCGAGACATTCTTTTGAGGTGCATGTTCCCCTCGGATTGCCTCCAATTGCTTGCATCTTTGAAAAATCTCTGTAATAAAAATTCAAATGCATTCAGAAGTGCACATAAATAAAACATAATTTCCTCCAAATGATTTATAATGTACTAAAACATTCACTCCCCTGTCTGTCTGCCTGTCAAGAGCACCGCGGCGTATCCATCCTTGGGTGGTGGGACTTGCCCTGCAGAATCTTCCACGGGCGCTGCCTTGACAAGAACACCCAGCGACCCGCCAGTCCTCAGAGAATGTCGGTCTCACTTTACCCATCAAAGCATCAGGGTGGTTTTCTCCATGGCGAGGTAGTGTGGCTCTACATTTACTCCTCAGAGGGCTCTACTTCCAGCGAAAATGCTCTGATGATGTAAGAATCTGTCAGGGCGGCAACAGGTGAGGGACACAGGAGTGGCTTACCCTCTAGGCTTTTACTGGAGCCAATCCTAGGGAGGGCCCTGTGGAGTTAGGTTCACTCCCCCACACCTCAATGCCCCGTTCCCTGCCAGTGCCCAGGCCCCTGCCTTGGTATCCATGAAGCTACCTGGAGTCTTAGGCAGCGGTTGACACGCTCAGAATCCCCTGGAAGTCCTGTGAAAATGCAGGCAGCTGGGGCCTGCTCCTGAGCTCCTGACACAGTAGGTCTTAGGTTTTTTCCAATGTTATTGAGATATAACTGACATCTAACATTCTGTAAGTTTAAGGTGTACAAAGTGATGATTTGATATATGTATATATTGAAAATTGATGACCACAATAAGGTTAGTTAACACATCCATCACCTATATAGTTGTCATTTGTGTGTGTGTGTGTGTGTGTGTGTGTGTGTGTGTGTGATAAGAACTTTTCAGATCTACTCTCTCATCAACTTTCAAGTATACAATACAGTATTGTTAACTACAGTAACCATGCTGTACATTAGATCCCCAGAACTTATTGATCTTATAACTGGAAGTTTGTTCCTTTTGATCATCTTCACCCATTTCCCGCAACCTCACCAACCTCACCATAGACAACCACTAATCTATGCTCTGTCTCTATGATGTCAGATTCCACATATAAGAGAGATCATAAAGTATTTGTCTTTCTCTGACTTATTTCACTTACAATAATGCCCTTGATCCATCCATATTGTCCCAAATGGCAGTTATTTCCTTCTTTTTACTATGGCTGAATAATATTCCATTGTGTGTGTGTGTGTGTGTGTGTGTGTGTGTGTGTGTGTGTGTGTGTATACACATATATATATCACAGTCTTTTCAGACCATCATCCATCTACAGACACTTAGGTTGTTTCTATGTCTTGACTGTTGTGAATAAAGCTGCAGTGAACACGGGGAGCAGCTATCCCCTTGAGATAGTAATTTCATTTCCTTTGTATATATACACAAACATGAGTCCCGTGCATAATAAATGATAAAAATATTAAGATAGTTACGAATGGGTATACATTTTGCAGTCACAAACTTAGATGTGCAAAGATAGAACTTTTAAAAAAACAGGTTTCTCTATAACTCAAACTACCTTCGCTCTCAAACCTCCATTTCACCTGAAGCAGAAAACTTTGTCTAGTCACTTCCAGGAAAACAATCAATTCAGAGTTCTCACCCTCTCTATTAACTCTTTTTTTGCCCAGAGATTATTTCAGTCATGGGGTGTTCAGTAGTTTCCTGTGTATTGGCAGACGCATCTTTTCCCCACCTCCGTCTTCCTTGGTCATATGCTGTGTCTACTACTGATAGATCTTGCAGGATGTTTATGCTCTCCGGGCACTAACCTCACTGCTGCTGCACCATACAGGCTGCACCCTGCTCCCTGGGCACTAGGGCCTTGCTGGTCGCCTGCACCCTTCTTGTCTAGATGTCTAGGCCTCTCCGATCTCCTGGCCACTCTCAACCACTTCTGCACCCCACTTCAGGACACAGAAAATGTTCTTTATTCTTCCACTTCAGGGACAAGGAAAGCTGATGATTGTGCGCTGTCAACTCTCCTCTGCTTAAGTAAACCACTCTGTCATTTTTAACCTACTGGGACCCACTTGGTTCAGGGGATCCTCAGTCTAAGAGGCTTTCTGTTTTCTCAGGCTTCACCCAGAAAACAAAGCACACGTTCCCTGCTCTGGAACTTCCCCTGACTTCTCCAGGTTTCCATTGTCCAACCCCTGCCAAGGCCCCAGGAGGTGTGGCATCCCTTCTCCAGCGCCACCAGCTCCAGTTATAGCTCCTCCAACCCACCTCCTACCACCAACGATTGACTGTACATCTCTTTTTTAATTAAAATTTTCCCACCATTATTATTTTATTATTTGCTTCAAAGTACATGTCTTTTTAATCAGTAAAATGTTACCTAAAAAAAAAAATCAACCTCATCTACCTCCAAATTATTTGGATAGTGTACCTTGGTACATTCTTTTTTCATTTATTTGTTTATTATTGAATATCTATTATTATATCAAATATGTTCTAGGCACTGAGGATACATCAAGAAACAAAACACAGCCTAACTGGTTTGGCTCAGTGGATAGAGCACCAGCCTGTGGACTGAAAGGTCCCAGGTTCAATTCCGGTCAAGGGCATGTACCTTGGTTGTGGGCACATCCCCAGTAGGAAGTGTGCAGGAGGCAGCTGATCGATGTTTCTCTCTCATCGATGTTTCTAACTCTCTCTCCCTCTCCCTTCCTCTCTGTAGAAAATCAATAAAATATTTTTTAAAAGATAAAGAAAGAAACAAAACATAAAAATATCTGCACTCTGAAGCTTACATACTAGAGGGAGAAGGTAGACTATAAACAATAAATACAAAACATTATGTTATCACATTTAGTATATTATATCTATCATATGAGAAGATTATGTAGCATACTCACTAATTAAATAATATTTTAGAAGATGATACATGTTACAGAAAAAGAATTCCACTGTTGGGGGCCTAATGCAAACAAATATGTCAGGTTCTGTGGGTGTGGGGTCCTGGCATCAGCATTTTTCAAAAGCTCCCCAGGTGATTCTAATGTGCAGCCAGACTTGAGAACCACTGCCTTTGTCCATGGAAATGATCATTATCACTCTGTGGGAATTCTCGCTTTTGTCTTATTAATGTCTTTAGTTGTTGATTCATTCAATAAGTTAAATAATAAATCAATAAATATTTATTTAGTAAAATGTAGCACCTCCATTCTCCAGCCTTGTTCAAACTACCAGGGATTTGGCAATGAAGAAATGAAACAAGGTCCTTGCTCGCATGCTGTTTGCATCCCAGAGGATTGTTTTTTCCTCCAATCATCTCAATTCATTCTCACAATACACATATGCAGTGGTCATTCTTATCCTCACTACCCAGGGGAGGAAACTGAGCCTTCATCGAGGTAAGAAACTCACCCAACACCATACAACTACGAAGTGACAGAGCTGGGACTCAGGTCTGAGGAATCAAAAGACCATATTCCTACAACCTCTCTAGTAACAGCATTTCTCAGTGGAAGGCCTTCATTCATGCTTCTTTCCATCTTATATTCAATACTCACGATAGAATTTAATGGAGTTAAATTTGAACAGCTCAAAATTGTGTAATTGATTACATTCAGTCTCCATCACAAATTACTAATTTGATTCACACCTGCCAATGTGACACCTGAGGGAGGGAGTAGCTGGGGCTGGATGGTTAGGCCTTAATGATATACGATATATGTGCTAATCGTGTAAAATAAATGTAATTTTAAATTCCCAGATGGTCTGTGATTAGGCAGGCCACATAGCTATCACTAACTTACCTGTTGGATACCTGAAAATTATTATAATTAAGCCTGGTAAATTCTGAAATTAATTTTCATTAAATCTCCCTATATGAGAGGTACACTGAGGATCTCTCAATGTATTATCTATATATATAAAAGGCTAAGTGACTGACAGTCCGGTCAGCCAGTACCTATGATGCGCACTGACCACCAGGGGGCAGACTCTCAATGCAGGAGCTGTGGAGCTGCAGTGACTTGGCAGCAGTGGTTCTCTGGTGATGCACCCCAAACCAGAGAGGAGGGAGCCCAATTCCTCACGGGGCCACACGATTCCACCTTCAGCCATAGGTTATGTTGTTGCTGGGCACTGTCGACCCCAAATCTGGTTTACTGCACACTTTCGTTTGCATTCCACACCCTGTAGGACAGCAACTTTGAAAATAAAAAATAAATGAAAGAAAAGATGACATAAACAAGCCACCATTACACAATTAGTAGCAGAGGAGGGACTCACACACAGGCAATTCTGTCTGAGAGCTGCCACACTCTACACGCATTGCACCCACTGCACCCACACGCTGCTCAAAAGCACCTGACGTGCTCCGTACCGAAGAGCTCTCAGAATCCTCTCAACTTATTAATGAGGAAATTGAGACACACGGGAAGGTCCTACATTGCTCAAAATTGTATAGCAGGGAGTGTCTGTTTTTTTAGGAGAATACATACTCTATAACCCTCCCAAAGAATTCTGATGATTCTCATCAGACTCTGGATACTTCCTACTTCTCCGTGTGACTTAGCAACTATCAGAACAAAAAGAATAAGAAGAAAAAATCTCAAAATATAAATTCTGTGACAATGGGGGGAAAGGAAAATTTAAATACAACTTCTTTTATGTATGCATGATAAAAGCTAATGTCTATTAAGACCCTAAGATATGGTGAGCACATTAACTGCATTTCCTCATTCAATCCTCACACCAATCCTTGCAGATAGATGCCATTATTATCCCATTTTAGTATCAGGTGTGAAATAATTCGTCTAAGTCTGGAAGGTTGTCAGTGGTGGAGCAGGGAATTCAGAGCCAGGCCTATCAGACCTTAGCACCCACACTTCTAACTTCACGCTCTGTTACCTCCAACTCATGCTCTTCTCTGTACTTCCACTCAAGTCAGCCCCCGACTCCTCTCCTCTCTCCAAATCCAAATTATGTTCCTAAGCACCAGTTCCCACCTTCTCTGCAATACCTTCAGCTTTTTTTAATGTATATATTTTTATTGATTTCAGAGAGGAATGAAGAGGGAGAGAGAGATAGAAACATCAATAATGAGAGAGTCATTGATCAGCTGCCTCCTGCACACCCCACACTGGGGATCGAGCCTGCAACCCAGACATGTGCCCCGACCAGGAATCGAACTGTGACCTCATGGTTCATAAGTTGATACTCAGCCACTAAGCCACGCTGGCTGGGCACCTTCAGCTGTTTATACCAGAATGCAGGCATCAAATCACTCAGGGTGGCCCTGGCTGGGTGGCTCAGTTGGTTAGAGTGTCATCCCGGGCACCAAAAGGTCACTGGTTCAATTCCCAGTCAGGGCATATACCTAGGTTATGAGTCAATCACGGGTTGGGGTGCGTATGGGAGGCAACCAATTGATGTTTCTTTCTCACATCTCTCTCTCTCTCTCTCTCTCTCTCTCTCTCTCTCTCTCACCCTCCCTCTATCTCTCCTCCCTCTTCCTCTCTTTTCCTCTCACTCTCTAAAAAAAAAATTAAATCAATAAAACATATTCTAGGATGAGATTTTTTAAAAATCAGCCAGGGTGGCTGGCTGAAATGTAAGTTCCTGTATGACACCCTGATCCAATGAATTACAGTCTAGGAGAGTGGGACTCAAATGCATTGTAACAGGCTCACTGGGATATTCTGAAGCTCTAATGTTTGAGGGTGCTGGCCTGCACTACCCTGCATGAAACTGTGTACTAGACAGGTTGACCCAGGGGGCACTTGGAACCTGGCAAGGGTTGCCACCAGCTCCAAGCAAGTATGGTCACAAAGACAGCTGTTTGACCTTTCTCGCAAGAGCAAGACTATCATTTTTTTTTTTTTTTTGGACTCTTAGGTTAGCCAACCAAAGCTGGGTTATCCATAATGTGGCTTAACTATGGCGCTAGTTAAGCCTTGGTAGTAATTACTAAAGAAACATTAGGTACAGAACACAAAGAAAGAGAGAATATGGTGGCTCACAAAACACATTTTCTGGAGTTCATGTTTACTCCATATTGAAAGTTAAAGAGTATCCCCTTATGGCATTTCCACTTCAAATGTTCAAGAAAGAAAAATAGATAACAGATTTAAATCAAGCCCTGTAAGAAGCCACTTCTAACAGCCAGGTGGCTCATTTAAATTAGAATGCATTTTGATCCTTTTCTGAATAACAAGGAGGAGCAGAAAAGACACATTTTCAATAACATTTATGAAGCATTGATTTCCCTGTCTTTCTAATCCAGGGATACTCCAGTCACTGCAGAAAGCCCACCCTAAATAGGAACATGATTAACAACGATGATTTGATGACAGGTAGTTAGAGGAAAGCAATTCCTTCATCGGCATTAATGAACATTTACACCTACTATCTACAGAGCATACAATGAAGTAGAGACTTGAAAAATATTTAGGTTTACACCATGGTGACCTAAAGATGACAGTATCTGAAAGAATGATTAAGCTGAGTCCTTTATCAGATCTGGAACATTTAAGGAGCATCTATATCCAGTCTGACCAAAAGAATCATAAAAACACTAGAATGTAAGTTTTCCTCAGCTGCCTCCTCAGCTAGCAGGGTTTGGTGAGCAGGAACTGCCTTCTCCTGGCCGCTCTTCTATTTTTCCAGAACAACCATGATTGAAGGAATGGTCCCTTGGCCCTGTCAGTGACTCCAGATAATTTGATGGGGGGCGGGGGGGGAGGAATCAATGCATCCTCTATTGTATTATTTTTAGTATCTGTTAAGAAAATGCATATTGTTAAAAGGTACCATAAATTCAGTATTATCTTAAAATAACATGTGTTTTATTAAGCACAGCAATTTCAACAGAAACCTAGAAAGTAGTTAAATCATCTCATTTATTCAGTCTATAGACAATGCTTGGTGCACTGGGGAATGGGAAGATCCCTTTAATCATTTTAAGGGCCCGGGGCAAAGATTGGAGTTCCACCAGCTGAGATTTGTTGCCCCAGCCTCTGATCTCAAGGGATTTCCTCCCAGGCTCTTCTCCTTGACTGGTCTGTGGCGAGAGAGCCCTGGTGCCCATCGGAAGCAAGAAGGTCAGACCTGTTAGGACATGGGGAGGCTCGCAGCAAACGCTGGGCTTCTGCAGTTTCCTTACAGCAGCATCTTCAAAGGCCGTCAGGGTCTCCACTGTGTTTAGACTTGGGGACAGAGCCTAGACTGTCTCAGAGCAACTGCTTTGCTCTCTGTGAAGATCTGATTTCACCCTCAAAAGATTCCCTGCCTGGCACAGAGCATGGTGGGTAGAAAAGGATGAGGTAAAAAAGCATTGTCAAGCAGCTCATAAATGTCCAATTCTCTCCAACGGAGGCAAGCGTTGTCCTTGGGAATAGTTACACTATAAAACTGAAGGCAGCAGAGAAGTGGGCTAAAGCAGATCATTCACAAGGTTTATTCCTCAGAAGTCAAACATGATTTCAATGTGGGGTCATCCACCAAGCATGAAGGTTGTGGAGAACAGAATTATTAATATTCCATAAATTCTTTATATAGTACTCAGTGGAAAAATCATCATTTGTAATATTTATCTGGTGCTTGAATGAGAACATGCGATAATATGACAATTCAATTTTCTACTTTGACATTTCAAATATGACCAAGTCATTATAATCAATCCATAATACATTTATCATCTACATGAAGCCAATTATGCACCAATAATCAGTGAATTTTTGAACTTGTAACCTAGACCCGGGTGCAGTGATGACAGCGAAGGTGGAGACATTTGCTATAATTATGCTGTTATTGCTTCTAACAAAATGCTTTATACCTGAAAGGGCAGACAGTGCTTTTAAAACCTCAATTCAAGTCTGGCTTTTTATTACAAATTGCCTTTTGAATCATAAGCTTTTTAGAAGGGCAATAGGAAATGCAGTCATCGGCATGGGTATATGCCTTTGGAATCAGAGAGGCTGTGGTTCAAATCCTGGCTCTGCATTTATTAACTGAGTAACCTTGTCTAAATAATTAAACTCTCTAAGCCTCAGTTTCCCCTTTTATAAAGGGAATGGTAATAATTACCTTGCCAAGGTGCGTAAGGATTCACCATGATGTATGGCACAGAGGTGACCTACAAAATATAGGAGCTATCTTTATAATCAAAAGAACATAATGAAATCTTAAAGGTTTAGATCATGTTTTTTTTAAGTATAAAACTTTCAGCCAATGTTGAAAGAAGAGAAATATTTAAAACACAGCACTCATTGTAATCAAGTGTCTTTTAAAATATTCTGATTGCTAAACAACAATTATATACACTATTTTAATAATACCATAAAATGGTTGCACTTTGTTCTTTGTTTATTGCATTCTAAAATCCCGTGTTAGAATTATAGGCCTATAAATTGGGGCTATTAGGAATGCCTGCAGAAGGCACTTACTGATGCATCATTTAGCCTGAATCTTGTCTTTGGAAGAGAGAAATCCAAATGGCTGCTTCTTTCAAATGTCACCCAGATACATAGTGTTCATTTAAGATCATCTAAATAGCGTATGTGTGTGCATTTTAACTCAACTTTCCACAGTGCCTCATGGGAATTTTTCTTCTCCTATGAGACAGTGAAGAATACTGTCTGGGTCCAGGATGGATTCAGAGATAACCACTATGCGTGGGATGTGTCACTATAGGAAACGTCCCATGGACCACTTCTCTGGTCCCAAATAGTTGGCCTCAGACCTCGTGGAGCTACAGTGATTGCCAGGGATCCTTGAATCAGTATGAGCACAAGCATTCACCTATGCACAATATATAGAGTACATTATCATAAAGGATCTGTGTTTCAGTTACCTACTGTGGAACAAACCACCCAAAAACATAGAGGCTTAAAACAAAAATTATTCTCTCGCATCATTTTCTGGGTTGACTGGGTGGTTCCACTCCACATGGTGTCTGCTGGGGTGCAATTGGGCTGGAACAGTGGTCGGCAAACTGCGGCTCACGAGCCACATGCGGCTCTTTGGCCCCCTGAGTGTGGCTCTTCCACAAAATACCACGGCCTGGGCGAGTCTATTTTGAAGAAGTGGCGTTAGAAGAAGTTTAAGTTTAAAAAATTTGGCTCTCAAAAGAAATTTCAATCGTTGTACTGTTGATATTTGGCTCTGTTGACTAATGAGTTTGCCGACCACTGGGCTGGAACGTCCAAGTTAGCTCATTTTTAGGCTCGCTGCCTGTTGTTGGCTGGGAGCGCAGCTGAGGCTGTCAATCAAAAAAGGCCCACACGTGAACCTCCACAAAGTCGGGGCTTCTCACAGTTTGGTGGTTCGGCTGCAAAAAGTAGACTCACTAAAGGAGAATTCAAAAAGCCCGGTGGAAGCAGCAAGGCTTCTAATGGCCTTGCCTTGGAAGCCACCAGTGTCATTTTGACATCCTATTGGTCAAGCAACTCGCAGGGCTAGCCTTCACTTCCCAGTGGGAGTGCTGCTATTTTTCCTGTGTTTTTCAATATGTAATTGCTAAAGTACAAATTTATTGAAGGATAACTTTTAGTCATCAGGTATTTTTTTTAATCAACTTATACACCGTATAAGCAATCTCACAAAATGATTAAGAATTTAAGCTTTGGCCCAAGCCAGCTCAATGGTTGAGCATTCACCCATGAACCAAAAGGTCACTGGTTCAATTCACATGCTTGGGTTGTGGGCATGATCCCCAATAGGAGGCATGCAGGAGGCAGCCAATTGATGATCTTTCTCTCTTATTGATGTTTTCTATCTGTCGATCTCTCTCCCTTCTTCTCTCTCTTAAAAAATCAATTAAAACTAGTTTTAAGAAAAGAATTTAAGCTTTGTCATCACTTTCCAAGCACTGTGAGACCACACTATATGATCAAATGTTGGTCATCAAAGCATCCTTTGGATTGATGTATGACCAAAAGGGGCAACTGTGGACAAAAAAAAAGGGGGGGCGGGAGGTTCTGTGAAAAGTAACATCACAAGGTGATCTGATCATAAATTCCTAACTGGGCAGGTCATGGTGGATAGTCAGACCCTTTAGTAAAGGCTTATCTTTTCCTCAAGCAAGCCCTGTCCACTGCTTCTGTGAATCCACATTAACACACCTTTGAAATAAGCTATCACCACCTTCAAGAGTGCACTGTAAGCTTGTTAACACATCCTGTAATCTAATCCCTGCCTTGCTTTTGTTCACCTTCATGTGAACTTCCTTACTTTTTCTCTTTAATTTCAAATTCATAAAAGAAGCTACAAAACTCTCTGGAGATCTTGCTCCTAGCATCTGTCGTCACCTTGGCTCAGATAAACTCTTAAATATTAAAAAAAAAAAAAAAAAAAAAAAAAAAAAGCTTTGTAGTCAGACAGGTCTGAATTTAAATCCCTATACTTATTGGTTGTATAACCTTGGGAAAATCACTAAGCCTCAATTTCTCTACCTCTAACTTGGCTACAGAAACACACTTCACAGAGTAGCTTCAAAAATTGCATTTAAAAATGTGTGGCAAGATGCATAGGACTCAGAAAAAGTTAGCCTTGTAGTTACTGTAACGCCAGGAGGCAGTGCTGTAGCTGCATCTCCGTTCTTCTACGGCTCCCTGCTCCACCCCCATCCCTTCCCTCACTTCATCTTATATTGTATTTGAATGGATGCATTGCTACAATGCCTGACCCGTGCTCTGGCTGGGAAGTGTCCATAATTAGAAACTCACTGGAAAGATGGATTTTAACATTTGTTTAGGCACAAAATTTATTAATGACAAACAACTTAAGGGCCAACCTGTTGATAGCAGAGAAGGAAAAACTAAAAAAGTAGCCTTGTTATAATCAAATACCCTTTTTTTGAAAAAAATCTTACAAGTCAGAAACTGACTCCTACATATTAATCACGTGGTGAGTTAGTGCTGACCCACTTGCCACATTTCTTGGGACAAACTGACCAAGAAGCAGGAGTGGGCTCCCGTGCTTAATGAGCAAAAGGTGGCCTCTGAGCGCACAGTGGGCACCAAGTCAAGGAAAGCAGGAGGGGCTGCAGGCCGAAGCAAAGCTTATAACTGGGAACCCAAGGAACTGAACCCAGGCAATGTGGTGAGGGCAACAGGGCCGACTAACGAAGTGAGAGGCAGGAAGTCCACAGAAAGAATTCTGGTGGCCTCCTTGTGGCTGTTCCTCCTACTGCCTGTTCCAAGCAACTCTCCCCAACCTGGAGTGCAAAGCTGCACCGTGCGGCTTCCGACCAAGCCTAGCCCAACCAAGTCCAAGGTTAGCCCAGCCCAGTTCATGGTAAACAAAGGACTCAATGCAGATTTTAAAGTGGAAATTTGGTTCAATTCAAATATTTTATTGGAAGGAAGGAAGGGAGCTCTCTGGCCCTGAACTATTCAAGTGACTATCTTATGAAGAAGTGAATGGCCCAGCACACATAAAGCATGAGGTTTCGCTCCCATGTTCTGAAGCCAGCAAGAGCTGTGCACATTGGAAACTCTGAGGGTGAAAATGTTTGTGGAAGTTAAATGGACCGGGTCTCTCTCTGGGTGGCATAGCTCTGCATGACATGAGTGAAACAAGCTCTCCTCGTGTGCCCAGATAAAGCTTTTTTTTTTTTTAAGGCTGCTAGAAGGGTCTGCCTACTTCTCTGCACTGTAGTCGATCTTGTTATATATTAGGACCCCACTGGATAAGGCCTTCTCAGTAATGGTTTTCTCCCAGTTCTTGGACTGTACCTACAAATTCACCCAGCTACCCAAGTCCATCGTTCTCATGCTCTGCTCCATGTTAACAATGCTGAACAATGGATTTATAGGCAATACATTAGCCATTGAAAACAGACTCTCCCGGAGACTCTCACATCTTATCACAGCATTTGGTATACTATTGAGAAAAAACTCTCAGATGCTAACCCAGGCGTCCTCAAACTACGGCCCGCGGGCCACATGCGGGTGTTTTTGCCGTTTTGTTTTTACTTCAAAATAAGATATGTGCAGTGTGCATAGGAATTTGTTCATAGTTTTTTTTTAAACTATAGTCCGGCCCTCCAACGGTCTGAGGGACAGTGAACTGGCCCCCTGTTTAAAAAGTTTGAGGACCCCTGTGCTAACCCTTTCTTCATTTATAAGCTAGAAGGGAGAGCCATCACTTAACATTCTTGGTGGTGCATCTCACAGGCTGTGAGTGCCACCAAAGAAACAGCTGGCTAGGACTGCCATGTCTCTTTGAGAATGTCTCTCATACACTGATAGTCACAGCATCCATCAAGTCACTACTTTGACATGAATTGTTCATTTATTTTTATTTAAACTCAAGAGATTGTCATCGGATGACCAAGTGGTTCCAATGAATCTCATTGTTTTTTGCCCCTTTTCCCACCCAGAAAGATGCTTTTCCCAAACTCCCCATTGGCCAGACTCTACTTTCATTGAAAAGAAGGGCCTACCTTCTCTCATCCGTCATAGAAGTCTGCCAGCAATTCATGGATGATACTCAAATGTTGCCGCACACCTTCAGGCAGCCATTTATTACTTAAAACCGTTATATCAGAGAAAACTCGGTTTATATCTCACAGAATTAAATTCTTCTGACTACACCCTGCCGACTACTTGCATTTAAATGTAAACTTAATTGGATGGGAGTTTAGCCAGGCGAAGGTGACAGATCTGTGGCCACCAGGCCATGTGGAATTGACTGTCACTCATTAAAGTTATCCTTAAGATAAAGATTTAAATCTATTTCATTTCCTTGCTCAGGATCAGTAAAGTAAATAGGACTAAGACACGGGAATTAAAGGAGATATTCTAGCCGAGAGCATTGACAGCTGAAATATAATCAGTTTCTAAGATTTATAATGCTATTGACTTTTCTTTTGCATCATAAATTCCACTGCTGACTCTCTGCCTGGGCTTTATTATAATATCATATCATATTAGGGAGATCAATTTTGCTGGTGACGAATGAAAACCACTGATATGAAAAAAATTCCCATTATCAGCTCATCACCTAATTATATTAGCATCTTTG
This sequence comes from Eptesicus fuscus, assembly GCF_027574615.1. Lineage (NCBI taxonomy): Eukaryota > Metazoa > Chordata > Mammalia > Chiroptera > Vespertilionidae > Eptesicus > Eptesicus fuscus. The sequence goes on along the minus strand of NC_072479.1, from coordinate 65,768,868 downwards.
TATCCTATTATCAACTCTTTTTATATAAAATAACATTTCCTAATGACAGGGATTTCACTAATGCTATATGAGTGATGCTAATATCATTTGCAAGTTCTCATCATGCATGTCCTGCTTGAAAGCAGAGTGTATTTGTTTTCTACACAGACTTCAAAATTGCAAGTGGTGTCTAGCAATTCAAGCAAAAATGGTGCTTTATGGAAAAGCTCTCCTCTTGCTTAGCATTGAGGGCCCTTCACAGTTTGGGTCCAACCTTCAATTAATAGCATGATGACTCAAAATGTGAAGGTGGTTACAGCAAAAGGAAAGAAATCTGCTAACCTGTGCGGAATGCAAAGTCGAATATATCTACCTTCTTTAATTATCACTCATCCTATTCTCAAAGTCACATCAGGGTAAAGTTCAGCCAAGTGCACTATTATCCCAAACCACGAATGTTCTATATCAACTTTTCGCCAATGCCACTGAATAAGAGATTTTTACCCATTTCTTGGCAAACTCGCAACTTTCTTCGCTGGGTTGAAACCTGATAAAGGCAAAAAACAGCATTTCTAAACTTCATGTTTTAGAATGTGATCGAGTCATTGGAGTTTCTGGCTCTAACTCTGAGATGCTGAACCAGTCAATCACCTCAGCGATTCAGCTTGACAACCAGTCAATGCAGTGAGAAAATCAATTTTATCAGTTCATTGAACTGAACCGATGCCTGTGGACACATGCAAATCCAAGGCCCTCCGCGGCCTCCCATCGCCAGGGTGGCAGCTGCTTCTCTCTGGCCATGTGGGTAAGGCTCTCACCTAGCCAAAATTGCCACACGGGGGGAGCCCGGCTCTTTCAGGTGTTTTTAAGTTCCCATGGCATCTGGCACCGAACTAGGAGACACTTGCTGGGCAGTACCAAGTACGTCTCCTGGCCAGCGCCAGCCCAGGGCCCGGTGGAGCAGGCTGGGCTACTCAATAAGCTCCATGATGACTCTGCTCATTCCTTTTAGAATTCAGGACTTGACATGGACCCTGCTATCCGAGTGCTCTCCCACCGCTCCACAGACTGGCCGTCAGAGCAGCGTCTCTCCAGCCTGTCTTCCAAGAGCCTATTTACCAGGTCCTCGGGGTGGAGCCACGGACCTCCAGGGCCAGTCCTGAGATTGCAGAATTCCTACGGTGGTTAAGTAGCTTGACTTCTTGAACCCTCCCTACAAGTCACCAGCAGAAATGTAAGTCCTTGAAATGGAAAATTCAGGTCTTTATAACCTGTGCAATGAATGGCAGATCGCAGGGTGTATTAAATATGGAACAACTGGATTAATTAATTAGTTAATTAATTAATTAAAAGCAATGGCTCTCAAAGTTTAATTGGCATTTTTTTAAATCACCTGAAATCTTGTTTAAAATATGGATTCTTGCACTCTACTCTCCCCCCAAAAAATATTCTTATTTAATAGGTTCTGAAGGGTGCAGGCATCTCAATTTTAACAAGTACCTTAAGTAACATGCTTCAGTTCAAAGTATCAATAGTCTCCCACACATCTGACTCATCCCTTACTTTAAAACACAAACACCAGCCGGTTTGGCTCAGTGGAATGAATATCGGCCCATGGGCTAAAGAGTCACGGGTTCAATTCCGGTCGAGGGCATATTTCTTGGTTGCACGCTCGATTCCCCGGGGGATGTATCTCTCTCACATCAGTGTTTCTCTCTCTGTCTCTCCCATCCCTTCCACTCTCTTTAACAATCAATGGAAAAATATCCTTGGGTGAGGATTAACAAAAAAAGGAAAAAACCACGAAACTGTGTAAATGTTTGCTGCAAGAAAAATGTTGTAAGTTGGCCCATTTCTGCAGCGAGTTGTTTTGATGCATCATTTACTGTATGTAAGCCTGGGAGAATGGTCAAGCATTTAAGTCATATTCCCAACTCTTCGTTTCAGAGGAAATAAGTTGGGAAAACATCCCTAGTAAAATGTATGAAAATATTTTCACGGGGAATGCCTGAAAATCTTAAACAATGTCTCTCCTCGCGTGGCTTTTTTTGAGTTACCTTAGCCCCAGCGAATTTCCAGGAACCCAGCAGCAGGAAAAAAAAAAAAAAACACCACACCAGGTCCTGAGCATTAGCTCCCACCTTTAAGGAGAGGTGAGAGGAGTCCCGAGAAGCCTAATTATGCTGTCAGGCTAAAGAAGAAAGTGCGGGAAAGCCAGCTTCTTGGGAAGCTGCGTAGAAGCTAAACAATACAGGGAGGGTGGGGACGTTAAACTGTCACATCTCTGAAGGCTTCTAGCTGCTCCTTGCAAGGGGACTTGCGCCCTGTTCTGTGCTCCTATTCTCAAGTGGGTAAGCCTATATGACTGTGCTTTTTACAGCAGTGTGAACTTAACAGCTCACTGTCCCTGGGGGCAGTAAACTCCTTGGCGTGGGTCCTATGATTGCCAGTGTCAAGGTAAAGAGCTTGTTTTAGAGCTAGACCCCAAATTCAAATCCCGATCTACCCCTATCGACTGTGTGAGCTTGGCAACTTATCCTCCAAGCCTCAGCTTCCTCATCTGAAAAATGGACACAATAATAACTTCCCTGGTAGAATGGGTGTAAGTGAGATAAGCTGTGAAAACGCTTAGCAAACTTGCACTGTAAGCATCCCCGATAAATGTTAGTTTATATAAGTTTTGATTCATTTTGGGTCCCCAGTACAGCTTGTGATAAATGGAATGGAAATGCCTCTGATACCCAGCCTACCACAGCCAGCCTCTCTCTCCAGCTGGGCCCCTGAGGGAGACAAAGTCAAGGCCAGACAAATGCTCACTGCTGATTACTTAAGTACTCGCCATAAGCTTTATGTGAAACGCTAACCCTCGTGCCCTTGGACCAAAAATTCCGGAGACTTCCATGGCCCTGTCCTCTGGGTCTACCCTTTGATCTTAGATCCTGAAGGTTCCCACTCCTTGGAAAAATATACAGAAAAAGGATGTCAATGAAGAGAGCACCAAGACCAAGGCCTTCCCCAAACCACACCCCGAGGGAGAGTGACCCCCTGCCTTGGCTTGCCTGGGGCAATCCTGGTGTGATTGTTAACTAGACACCCTCTCCCATGCCGGTCCAGGTGTGGTTATCCAGCCCCTAGGCAATGCAGAGCCGGGGTCCCTCCAGGTCACTTGCAGGTGTTGGAAGCAGATGGAGCTTTGGATGACAACAGCCTCAGGGGCTAACAGGGAAGAGAAGCAATCAAGGAGGAAGAAACCTCCAAAGACAGAAACTGCGGGCCCCGCCTCCCTTCCCAAAGCCCCGCTCTGGAGCCTTGCAGCCCAGCTGTGTCCCTGGGAACCCCTTTGCTTGGACTTCCCTCAAAGCCCCTCTCCCTCAGGTGGGGGAGCCCAGGGGAAGTCTATACAGTATTCCAGGAAATTTTTAAAGAGGCCTTTAAGCCCTACCGGTTTGGCTCAGTGAATAGAGTGTTGACCTTCGGATTGAAGGGTCCCAGGTTCAATTCCAGTCAAGGGCATGTACCTTGGTTGCGGGCACATCCCCAGTAGGAGGTGTGCAAGAGGCAGCTGATCAACGTTTCTCTCATCGATGTTTCTAACTCTCTATTCCTCTCTGTAAAAAATCAATAAAATATATATATATATATATATATATATATATATATATTTTTTTTTTTTTTTTTTTTTTTTAAAGAGTCCTTTAAACCCTGTTCCTAACAGGGTCCCCAACCAGTTCAAGAAGCTCAAAAGGTGAACTTTTACTTTAGAAAGAAACCTTTATATGGACTTAAAAGCTAACATGTTTTTGATGGTCATAACATTCTTGGATAAGGGACAAAAGACCGTCTAACAAGTGGTCTGTTAGCCAGCACAGGGTATTAAAGATACAAGTCCAAAAAAATCACTATCAGCCATAATAACCGGTTCCTGACAAACAATTTACATTCACAGTGTGCTTCCAGACACAGCCTCGCTTCCGCCTTTCACAGCTCCGTGAGATCGGCATTGTGACCCCAAGGTTTACAAGTGAGGGGCAGGACACTGGGAAAAGCTGACTGACTTGCCAAGATCGCAGACCACCGAAGTGGCAGCGCTGGAGCCGGGAGCCCAGGCTTGTGGTTCTCGCCAATCCAGCCAGTCACATCACAGTCAGACTAAACCTGAAGTCAGTTATACAGGAAAAAGAGAGAAGAGAAAAACACAGAGAAGGAAAAGTCCAGGAGGAACCATGTAAGTAGTGCAGGAACATCTCTGCCCCATCCTCTTCACAAATCGCATGCCACGGAAGGAGAAAGGACTGGAAACAGGGCCACGTGATTCACTCAGCTGGGCTCTGTTCTCAGATGCTTCCACAGGAGGGCATCTCACTCACTGACGTGATTCTAAGATATAAAGGCTCGTGTTTTCTCAAAAATATATATACAGAGAAGAGTAAATTATAAACAAATAAATAAATAGCCCTGGCCAGTTTGCTCAGTGGATAGAGCATCAGCCCACAGACTGAAGGGTCCCAATTTGATTCCGGTCAAGGGCACATACCTCGGTTGCAGGTTCTCTGGCCCTGGTCCAGGCACGTGCAGGAGGCAGCCAATCGTTATGTCTCTCTCTCTTTCTCTCCCACTCCCTTCCACTCTCTTTAAAAATCAATGGAGGAGAGAACCAAGATGGCAGCATAGGTAAACGCCTGTACTTGCTGCCTCCCACAACCACATCAAAATTACAACTAAAATACAGAACAACTGTCATCCAGAACTGCGGGAAAGCTGGCTGAGTGGAAGTACTACAGCTAGAGAGGTAAAGAAGAAAGCACACTGAGACTGGTAGGAGGTGTGGAGGCACAGAACAGGCTGGTGCCGCTTTTTTAATCGGGAGGGAGATGGCTTCTTTGGAGGCCGCCTGGAGGAGCAAGGAGTCCCAGTCCCACACCAGACCCCCAGCCCAGAGTTCCAGAGCTGGGGAAAGAAGTCCCTTTGGGCAGTAAGAACTATGGGCTGTAAAAACCAGTGCAGATTGGAGCTGAGTGACACACAGGCTGCTGGAGACCCAGCTGCTCCTCTTAAAAGGCCGGCACCGCAAACTGAACTTACAAGCTCCCGCTTGCTCTGAGCTCCAGTGCTGGGCGAGGCTCTGGGAGACTCAGATACAAGAAGAAACTGGACTGTCTGGCATTGGGGCAGGAACACGGAGGCAGCTTTCTTCCAGATGGAGGTGCTCACAGCGGTCATAGTTCCCGTGTTGAGACCTACCCAGTGCAGGGCTGACTGGCAGACATTTCTGTTTGCTCCACCCTGGAGATTCCCTGAGGCCCCGCCCCACCCAATTTACAACCCCACCCAAGCTGTGCTTAGCAGCTTTTGCATATGAACGGCCTGTCCTTTCTCAGCCTAAAACCTGTCAAACAAGCTGCAGCTGGATCAGGGAGCCCCAAAGCTATCAATAAAAGGCTCAAGGCTGGCACCAGCACCCAACTGCCTTGCTTCACAGCTCAGCCTCATCTGGGCACTTCAAACCCGATACAAAGAGGAGGAATCTGCAGATCTCTCTGTAGCTCCTGCTGGGTGGCCCCAGGCAGTGGCTGACTTTACACCTCCTTGGAGATCCAAGAGCCACTGTACCCAATGGTCAGTGTGAGACCATACCAGATTATAACTCTTCACATCCATAAGTGACACACTCAAGGGGCAGACTCAGTGAGCACCAAAGCCCCACTGAAGCAAGTCCTGCCCCATAAGGATGTCTCCTGCACAGCAGCTCTCCCACTGTAGTCACAGCTGGTCCCCACAGCCAATTGGCCTGGAGGTCAATTCCTCCCAGTGATACCAACAACAATCAAGGCTCAACTACAATAAGACTGCTCACACAGCCCACAAAGGGGTGCACCAAGAGTGATTGGGGAGGCTGAGCCACTGGGCCCTATAGGACCTCTACTACACAAGGCAAATCTATCAACTCAAGGAGACATAGCAGCTACCCAATACATAGAAACAAACACAGGGAAGCAGCCAAAATGCAGAGACAAAGAAACATGTCACAAATGAAAAAAAAAATGGAAGAAAGCAAACTACTGGATAGAGTCCAAAACCACAGTTATAAGGTTACTCAAGAATCTTCTAGAAACCTCCGAGGAACTTAGTGAGACCTTCAAGGATCTTAGTGAGAATGCCAAAAACATGGAAAAGGACCAGCCAGAAATTAAGCATACACTGACTGAAATAAAGAATAATATACAGGGATTCAACAGTAGACTAGAGGATTCCAAGAATCAAGTCAATGATGTGAAATATGAGGAAGCAAGAAACACCCAACCAGAAGAGCAAAAAGAAAAAAAGAATCCAAAAATATGAAGATAGTGTAAGGAGCCTCTGGGACAACTTCAAGCATACCAACATCTGAATTATGGGGGTGCCAGAAGAAGAGAGAGAGCAAGATATTGAAAACCTATTTGAAGAAATAATGACAGAAAACTTCCCCTACCTGGTGAAAGAAATAGATTTACAAGTCCAGGAAGTGCAGAGAACCCCAAACAAGAGGAATCCAAAGAGGACCACACCAAGACACATCACAATTAAAATGCCAAGGGCAAAAGACAAAGAGAGAATCTTAAAAGCAGCAAGAAAAAAAAACAGTTAGCTACCTACAAGGGAGTACTCATATGACTATCAGCTGATTTCTCAACAGAAACTATGCAGGCCAGAAGGGTGTGGCAAGAAATATTCAAAATGATGAACAGTAAGAACCTACAACCAAGAATACTCTACCCAGCAAAGCTATCATTTAGAATTGGAGGTCGGATAAAGAGCTTCACAGACAAGAAAAAGCTAAAGGAGTTCATCACCACGAAACCAGTATTATATGAAATGCTGAAGGGTATTCTTTAAGAAGAGGAAGAAGAAGAAAAAGGTAAAGATAAAAAATTACGAACAACAAAGTGACAACAAATACATATCTATCAACAAGTGAATCTAAAACTCAAATGAATAAAAAATATGATGAACAGAATAAACTGGTGAATGGAATAGAATCAGAGGTATGGAACAGACTGACGATTCTCAGAGGAAGGGAGTGTCGGGGGGTGCAGAAAGAGATTAGACAAAGATCTTATATGCACGTATGCAGTACCTATGGACACAGACAATAGGGTGGCAAGGGCCTGGGGTGGGGTGGGAACTAGTGGAGGGGAGCTATGGGGGGAAAAAAGAGGGACATCTGTAATAATCTCAACAATAAAGATTTAAAAAACCAATGGAAAAATATCCTCAGGTGAGGATTAGCATAAATAAATAAATAATAAATAAATAAATAAAACAGAATCTACAAAACAAGCTGATTTTTAAATAAATAAATAAAGGCTTGTGTTTTTGATAACACAACTCCTAAACACACATGAATGCAACTCGTTCATCTGCTGCTCAACCCCAGGGAACATACTATGTCAGAGGAAAACCCTAGTGAGCAACAATGTCAGCTCCTACACACACACACACACACGCACACACACACACACACACACACACACGGCACCATCCTCAGAGCCGTGGCTCCTCCACTGTCCAGCAGGCACAGTGGAGGAAATGCTTTGACAGACCCCACCTCACCCACTCCTGTCAACATCCCTGAGAAAGGGGGCAATAGGAGAGATGTGGTTGTCCCCATCCTGTAGGTAGGGCAGGATGGTACATTGTGTGGTTGTTTTCTCTGTATCTAAGCCCTATGGGGATAGAAGTGGACTCATGAATATCTTTCAGGGCTGGGCAAGGTTCTTGGGCCCAACCTTGGTCCAAAACCCACAGAGCTGCCGGCCTCGAAGGCACAAGTCTTGGACACTGCAGCTGGACTGAGGCTGGACTGTCCTCCCCATAGAGCAAAGCACCACGGAAACTCCTGGGCCCTGTACAAGCCAAGGGAGATGGGAGGAGCCCCAGTAATAACTATAAATAAGTTTCTTGCTCACCCTGAGAACGTGGTTAGTTTTGCTTTTGCTTTTTTTTTTTTTTTTTTAGAGCAATTTAAAATTCACACCAGAATTACAGGGAAGGTACGGAGATTTCCCATATACCTCCCGCCCCTACAGATGCATACCCTCCCCCCAACACCAACACCCTTCAGCACAGTGGTATATTTGTTACAGCTGATAAACTGATATTGATTACCCAAAGTCCATAGTCTACATTAGAGCTCATTCTTGGTGTTGTGTCTTTTATAGGTTTGGACAAATGTATAATGACCTATATTCATCATTATAGCATCATACAGAGTATTTTTACCGCCCTAAAGGTCTGTGCTCTGCCTAGTCATCTCTGCCTCCACCCCTGGCAACCACTGATCTTTTCACTGCCTCCATAGTTTCACCTTTTCCACAATGTCATGTAGTTTAAATCATATATTATGCAGCCTTTTCAGATGGGCTCTGTTCACTTAGTAATACGCATTTAAGTTTTTTCCCCGTCTTTTCATGGCTTGTACTCATTTCTCTTAGCACTGAGTAATATGGAATTATCTGGGCGTACCACAGTTTAGTTATCCATTCACCTCCTGAAGGACAGCTTGTTTTGTGTTGACTTGTTTTAAATGAAGAAAGACGACATTTCTTGTGGATCTTATTTTGTGATTGTAAATGTCTTCTCACCGTGTGAGTGAGAAAAAAAAACTAAGATGCCAAACATCCAGAAAAACATGTTTTTGAGGTGTAAGAGCAGCCCTAGTTTGTAATGAGACACTTGGTTTATTAGGCAACCTGTTGGCTAACCTATGGTTCTCTCCTTGTTTCCTACACAGTCCTCCACTGTTTAAAGGGACTTTGGGGTGTTCCTGTCCTTTACTGACTCACTTGACTGGTAATCTCAACACCAGTTACCATCCTCAGGATGTGTTGCCAAGACACACAGTAGAAGGGGTTCCTGAGGCCGACCGTCATTAATCAGCTTTCCGTGCCCTGATGCCCGGGCCTTTCGTTAGGATATAGAAAGTAGCTGGGTTTAATGGATCCTTGTCATACAAGAGTCTGTGACTATAAACTCACTTGATATTCATCTAGTTGCAGATGTCTCCTCCACATGTCCTGTTCTGCTCCCACTCTACATTTTGGCGTTTCCTTGCTTTTTAGCATTTGAAGATTTCTTTTTCAGTTTTTCTTGTTTTCCAGCTCAGAGATACAGTTATGGGTTTCTCTTACATGTAATCCGACAAAAGTATATGGATGTGTTCAGAGCCCAAGGAAGACTTCCCATGGCACCCCAGTTTGCCATTCTCAGGGTATTCTCTGTAAAAAGTTCATTCATTCATTCATTCATTCGACATTGTTGAACCATTATGAGGTGACAGGCACTGGGATGAAACAAACATGAGTGAGACAAAATGCCTGTTCCCCACAACCTGACAGTCTAGGGAAGACAACAAACACAAGTGCCATGGGGCTCCTACCCGGCATAGGTGTGCGCCAAAGGGAACAGGAGCCAAGAATCCGGAGCCCCTCACTCGGTGGGAAAGCCGGGAAGGCTTCGCATGTACGGCCAGGGGTGATGAATGTGACCAGCCAAGACCCATCCGTGATCAGCACGTCAGTAACACAAATCAACCTTGGCATTTGTGATCTGCACCTGTTTTAAAATGCAATCGAGCATAAGGTAAAGTGGGTTGTTGGACTAACTCATGAGACCTGGGTCAGAGTTCTCACTCCGCCTCTGTGTGAGCAGGAGCATTTCTACACATCTCGTTCTCACCATATTATTTAACCATTTGGGTTAAACTATCTCTGCCGTCTTCTCTAGCTGAAGATTACATGGCTATTATACTGAACTGTCATCATTTTCCCACCAAAAGCATTTTGTTACATTAGTCAAGGAAATGCAGCTACAAATATCTGTTTCGCCAATGTCGACAAATGCAAATTTAGCTAAAGCAGCAGACCCGGAAGAAGAACACAGACGAACCAAAAAACCTAGAGAGAGGCGAGATGGCTGGTGAGCCTTGGATGCAATTAGCACAATGATGCTGGAACACAGCAAAATGACACTGTGGTTGTTCAGCGTGGATGGCCAGAACGTCGTTTTGACAATTTCTGGTTCACCTGCTTAATCACAAACTTCTCAGAGTTACAAGTCGCATCTTCGCCTCGCAGCCCACTACCAAACACCAGGGGACCCTTAATAATTACAAATTGGCCGTGAGGAAGAAGACACCCGTCTTTTGGTATTTGTCCGGCTGCTGAAAACATGCTTTCAACCTGCCGCAGCAACAAGCCGGTCCCTCCTGGCAAGCGGCCCCTTTCCTACCCTTAGCATGATGGACAACGGTTAATGCAACGCCCAGAGCCCCTGCCTAGATCAAGGATAACAAAAACTATGTCCCAATTGGTATGAAGTGAGGTAAATTGTGATGCTAAATGCGTAGCTTCAGTCGCTCACCCAATTCCGAATCTGTTGTTTACAATCTTTAGCTCAGCTCTGCCAGAGTTGGGTTCCGGTCCCAGCAGCCCAGGCAGACAAAAGGGGAAGCGCAGCGCCACCTGCTGTCCGTCCGCGGGGAGCTGCGGAGAAATTCCTTCCAGAGGGACTGCGACTGCATTTTTGTATATCAATTCTCTCTACTGTAAAGGAATACATGACATGTAGTTGTCGTATGTTTCATTATCTTCTATTGTTTGTTTTTGTCGGATATTCTGCATAAGGATCTCAGACAAAAATGAAATTTTAAGTTTAAAACCTAGTTTATTTTAATATATGTGCTTTATAGAACCACAACATACATTTTTTTTAAATCATCTGACCTTTTCTTTGCATTCATTTTAAGTACCATAAAATTAGAGCCATACACACAGGGAACTATTGGTGAGGGAAAATGTATTGAACAATATTATTTTTTTTTTAAATAAAGGCCAAAACTTGCATCGAGTTCACTGATCTTTTTATAAGTAGTCTTGGTATATGACTCTATTTTAATAAAGCCTATTTTCAGAGCTGACAGTGGTACCCTGGAATTCCTTCAACTATGAATAAAGAAGTCCTTCCCCGGCCAGCATGGCTCAGTGGTTGAGTGTCAACCTATGAACCAGGAGGTCACAATTGGATTCCTAGTCAGGGCAAATGCTTGGGTTGTGTGCTTGATCCCCAGTGGGGGGTGTGCAGGAGGCAGCTGATCAATGATTCTCTCTACTCATTGATGTTTCTATCTCTCCCTTCCTCTCTGAAATCAATAGAAATATATTTTTTAAAAAGAAGCCCTGGTTAGGACTACATATTGGCTCTCCAGCTTGGATGATTTGGGGCTTGTGTTTTATGACGAGAAAAAAATATATGTGGTGAACAAGAAGTCAAGGACAGCCACAAATGTCTCCGAACCCTTACCTGCCACACAGCCATCCCTAAGACTCTGTATTGCTCCCACAGCAGCAACCTGGCGAGAAGCCCAGAGACAGCTTTCTCTGGCCCCTTCTCCCAACATCTCCTACTTTTATTAATTAAGCTTCTCTTCCTATAACTCAAGGTAGGAGTGACAGCAAGAGAGAAACGGTGCTTGTTTTTTTTTTATTACAAATACTAGCGGCCCGGTGCATGAAAATTCATGCACTGGAGGGGGCGTCCCTCAGCCCGGCCTGCCCCCTCTCACAGTCCAGGAGCCCTCAGGGGCGGGAGGCAACCCAGCCATCAGGGGAAGGCAATGCCCCCATCACATCTCTGCTGCTGCCACTGCCAGCAGCTCAAGCCTCAGCCGGCCCTGGCTACCTGAGCCTTGGGCAGCCCTGGGAGGCTGGGCAGCCACCATCCACGGCTTGCCTGCACCTCGGGCCAGCCCTGGGCTGAGGGGACTGGGGGACTCTGGAGGCAGGCGTGCAGCAAGGCCGGGCCCGGTCTTGCCGCGCACCTGCTGCCCCGGTGGTGGCAAGGGAACTGGGTGCCGCCATCTTGTGGCTGTGGGTGCCACCATCTTTGAGGGCGTGACAGTCAATTAGCATATTCCCTCCTTATTGGCTGTGGGCACCACCATCTTTGAGGGCATGGCAGTCAATTAGCATATTCCCTCCTTATTGGCTGTGGGTGCCGCCATCTTTGAGAGCATGGCAGTCAATTAGCATATCTCCCCTTATTGGCTGTGGGCACCACCATCTTTGCGACAGTGTGAGGGTCAATTAGTATATTCCCTCTTTATTAGATAGGATTCCCAAAAATATTGAGCAAGACCAAGATGCTAGTAACAGAATTCATGAAACAAATTATAGATTGAGCCATAAGAAACTGTTGCTACTTTTTACCTAAAATAAAGCAATTCTGCATGCTACCTAGGAAATACTTAGGAAACTCAAGAAATGGAACACCGTCATGGATATAACATCCCGTGGAAGTGCAGTTTTTAACTCCACAGAATTGGTTTATGACTCCATCCATGTGTATGTGACCTGAGGTTGGACAAATGCTGCAGCTTGCTATACGAGTTACAACGTAGCACCATCACTTAGCAGGATGCACATGTGCAAGCTTGCTTCCAATAGGGACAGTCCATTTGGGCATTAAGACTTAGTTTCTCATCCTTGTTTAGCAATTAAGTCTCTGTCAAACTTTTCTATGTTATAATATAAATAAGAACTACATATAAAATTAACATCTTCATACATCCACTAAAGACATGCTCTGTTGCCAAAGCCCATTTTTAAGGCAGCTGCTTAAAAGTCAGAAAGCACCTCCTCAAAGAAATAGCAAGAAGTTAAGCTCCCAGGCCAGCTCATGAGAGTCTGCATAATTCGCAGTGCAGCTCCACTATGATGTCATTTTACAAACCTGAATTGCAAGCCCAGGAAGCAGAAAGACAAAAAGAAGAATGAAAAGGATCAGAAAGTGGCATTGTGATACTTAGTGCTTGTGACACAATTTATTGTTTTTAAGTACTGAAATATGTATTTCGTTCTGGATAATACTGTTGTTTTAATACTTGAAAGAATGTGAATTCTAGATCATTTATGAATTCGAAGGTCAATGACTCAGTGGTTCCATTTATACCACAATACAAAGTTATGCTCATTTTTCCCAGCGAGGCAAAACCGTACCCATAAAGGTTGCAATAAGCAACCAGATGTGCTACCGCACAGTTCCCACTGAAAGGATGAGGCTTATTCCAATTCAAAGACTTTCAGAACAAGTGGGATATAAAAGCACCGGTATTGAAATTGACAAAGGTCCCTCCATCTCAGTGTCCACATGATGAAACTAAGAAAGACAAAGGCAACTCCAACATGCTTGCTTCAAAACAAAATATTACAGCTTCCCATGATAAAAAGATTGTCACTCTGAAAGAGTTCACAAATTTTCAAAAAGTACTCCTCAAAGAGATGGGGTTATTTGAAGATGAAGGAGTCAAAAGTAAAACTCTAGCTTATAGCTTGCCCCTTCACTTCTGGACCTATATAGAATCAGAAATAACATTGTCAGCAGCTGGAAACATTTGTACAAAAATATGCTTGTAACTGGATGATGATGCCATTGACTTCATTTTGTTTAGGTTGCTACTTCTTAAGAGAACTACAAATTACGTCAGATATTTGACTTTACATTTGTGGGCAATTTTCTTCATTTCATAAAAAGGCCATTATGATAAGGAATTATTTTATATATTTCATCTCTTAATGATTTATACTTTTATAATAAATGTTTATCTTCAGAGATTTATCTTTTACTTGAGGTTTTCTAGGTTTATACTTTCTATTTTTGAAATGTGTGAAGTTTGTAGTCCCACTCAAATTTTTTTTTCAGGAATTCTGAAAGTTTGTTTTAAATAAATTATAGATAATACATGTATTTCAGTGTTTATATCACTTAAAATGAAAATAAATACTGAGGTGCCAGAAATACCCTTTTTTTCTGGTCTGTCATAATACCCAGCGGTGCTCAAACAAAGATGGCATGTTGAGGAGGATGGAAGAAAGAACTAGCACTCAAGAGACCTATATGTCAGGTTTAAACAGAACCTACCGAGGCCATAAATAGTGGATGGAACCCCCTCGCCAATATGTAATTAAAAATTAAAACAATACTAAGCCATAAGTCTAACAGAATCCTAATTTTTCCCAGATGAATAATAAATGGTTTTTGTTAAATATTTCATTTCCCCAGCCCCCTAGCCCCCCAAAAAATGTAATGTGTTGGTTCCCTACACATAAGACATGGTCCATCTCTCTGAAGGAGCCCAGTCCTCTCCTGTTCTCCTGATTCTGCTCCTATCCCTCAGTGGCTTCACCTCTCTGGGCTTCTTCCTGCTTAAAAACAAAATTCAACCAAGTAAATTTGAAGATCTAATTGGCTTTATTAAGAGATTCAAGAATGAGGTAGCATCCCATCTAGCAATTAGAAGGGTTTGTATAAAATGGAAGGTTTCGCCCTAGTCAGTTTGTCTCCATGGATAGAGCATCAGCTTGTGGACTAAAGGATCCCGGGTTCGATTCAGGTTAAGGGCACATACCTTGGTTGCAGGCTCCTTCCCAGCCTGGGGCCCTGGTCAGGGCTCATGTAGGAGACAACCAATTGATGTTTCACATCGATGTTTCTCTCTGCCTTTCCCTCTGTCTTCCACTCTTCCTAAAAATCAATGAGAAAATATCCTCAGGTGAGGATTAACAAAAACTTAATTTAATTTAATTTAATTTAATTTAATTTAATTTAAAAATGTAAGGTTTCTACAGGACAAGGAAGCGATTAGCAAAAGAGGAAAGGATTCTTTGTAGGCCAGGACATTTCTTTTCGGGGTGGAGGGGGCCAACAAGGGTTTTACATGCAAATTTCCTCTTCCTCCTTTGGGGCTGGGAGGGTGCGCATTTTGAGGGTCCATGCGACAGATATCTTACTGGTGCTAGCCCAGAAAATTCCACATTGGCAGATTAAGATAACATTTCTGATGAAGGTTAAAACTGCAGTTAGGTCAGGTATTCAGTCTAGGTTTGGTATCATGGGCTTTAGCACAAGCAACACCCTTTTGGGCCTATGTTTTTCTCTTTAACATTCATCAACACAATAAAGATGATATCCAGCCTCCCATGCAACTCTAAAGAATTGCCCTAGCCAGTTTGGCTCAGTGGTTAAAGTGTCAGCCCAGGGACTGAAGGGTTGCTGGTTCGATTCCAGTCAAGGGCACATACCTTGGTTGCAGACTCTATCCCTGGCCTCTATCAGGGAGCATGCAGGAGGCAACCAAACAATGTGTCTCTCTCACATCGATGTTTCTCTGTTTCTCCCCCTCCCTTCCACTCTCTAAAAATCAATGGGAAAAAATATTCTCAAGTGAAGATTAGCAAAATAAATAAATAAATAAATAAATAAATACTCACTACAGAGTCAGTCCTTGGCAACAAACGACAAATGCTGGCAAGGATGTGGAGAAGAAGGAACCCTCATGCACTGCTGGTGGGAATGCAGCCACTGTGGAAGACAGTATGGAGTTTCCTCAAAAAGTTAAAAATGGAACTCCCATTTGACCCAGTGATCCCACTTGTAGGACTATAGCCCAAGAAACCAGAAACACCAATCAGAAAGGATATATGCATCCCTATGTTCATAGCAGCACAATTTACAATAGCTAAGATTTGGAAACAACCCAAGTGCCCATCAGTAGATGAGTGGATTAAAAAACTGTGGTTTATCTACAACAGTGGTCGGCACACTCATTAGTCAACAGAGCCAAATATCAACAGTACAACGACTGAAATTTCTTTTGAGAGCCAAATTTTTTAAACTTAAACTTTTTCTAATGCCACTTCTTCAAAATAGACTCGCCCAGGCCGTGGTATTTTGTGGAAGAGCCACACTCAAGGGGCCAAAGAGCCACATGTGGCTCACGAGCCACAGTTTGCCAACCACGGATCTACACAATGGAATACTATGCCGCTATAAAAAAGAAGGAATTTTTACCATTTGCAACAGCATGGATGGAACTGGAGAGCATTATGCTAAGTGAAATAAGCCGGTTGGAGAAAGATAAATATCACATGATCTCACTCATATGTGGGATATAATGATCAACATAAACTGATGGACGGAAATAGATCCAGAGATAAATGGCGGGGGCAGAGGGGGATTAGAGATCAACCAAAGGACTTGTATGAATGCATATTAGCATAACCAATGGACACGGACACTGGGGCAGTGGGGGCTTGTCCTCGGGGGTGGGAGGGGCCAGAGGGTCAATTGGGGGAAAAGGAGACATATGTAAAACTTTAGAAAATAAAATAAATAACAAGTTTTAGAGTAGAGATCTAGGATACCCTAGATCTCTACTCTAAAACTTGTTATTTATTTTACTGAGCACACCTTCATATCTAAGACATACCCAACCTCCTCCCAAGTCTATGAGTCTCTGTCTATGACTGAAAATATAATCAGAAATGCAAAGAGATATTGTGAGACTTTAATGTCATTATGGTGATGTGAGAAAGAGAAACCCACTTTTTGCATTTTGTTGGAACAACAGAAGGAAGATTTCATAGTCAGATGTGCTTTAATGTTTTGCTAAGGAAAATTACAATATTAATAAGAGGAACTTAAACTTTTCTGTGAGATCAAGGGGTTTAGTTCATGATCAAACGTGGGGCATACTGTATTACTGGAATAATGTCCACTGTGCCAGGGACAAGGGAAATGAGTGCATTCTCCAGGGGAGAGAGACCGCCACCTCTACCAGAGTGTATTGTGTATGTAGCCTTCAGGTTTCCTTAATTAATGCTCTCCCTTGACCCGTTTCGGAATCTCTGGGAGCAACATGAAAGAGGAACTTACAAAAAGGCCTTCTGGGGCCTCGCTACCTTCTTAATTAGTCCAAGAAGTTGTCTAAGGTTTTTGAAGTGACTCCAAAAATATCCAAGCAGGATATGTCACTCTGGATTTGGTCAGAAAACAGGGTCACTACCAGTATTAAGAAATAAGGAGTTTAACATAGGAATTCAAGTCTGCAGCTAGAAAAGAAGGAAAACAGTCACTGACAACCTTACACCAAAGGCACGGAGGAGGGGGTGGGGGCAGCGAGTCTCCCAGGGAAGCCCCAAAACTGTTGCACCTGCCACCACACCTGCCCGGGGGGAGCTCTGGGGACACCGGCAAAGCTGTATCTGTGGCCGCCACAACTTCCTGTGAAGAATGGCTTTTGCTTCCATTTCCACCCTCCAGATCTCCAAGTCTCTCTCTATTGTCCAATTCTAACTCAGAGCCATCCCTTGCGTCACCTTTTACCTAGTTTCTCCTTCTCAGTCTCTTTTCATGGTTCTTCTTCATCTCTCGGAGATCAGTCCCCGGGACGTCCTTTCTCATTTCATCTCCAGTCTCATGACTTTAAACAGCATCTCTGTTCTGATGATGGACCCAAACATATACCTCCAGCTCAGACCCTGCCCCAAGCTCTTGACTCGTGTCTTCCGGTGCCCTCTTGATTTCTCTGCCCAAATGTCTCATAGTACAAACCAAACCCTTGATTTCCCCTAAGAAAAACGTCTCCCTCAGTCTTCCCCATCGCAATAAATAGCAAGTCTGTGTGTGGGTTTTTTCAGTTGCTTGAATCAAGTCATCTTGATTTTTCTCTTTCATCCTAAATCTAATTCATTGCCAAATCCTAGCAGCCCTATGTTTAAAATATTTTCAAGTACATGTACCACATCTTACTACCTTTCATTATCTCCACCTCTGTACCTTGTGCAAGCTTCCATCTGGATTTCTGAAATGGTTTCTTTGCCCAACACACCTCAAGTTTATTTCCAATACCACAGGTAGAGGGATCCAGCTGAAACATTAGATCACATCACTCCACTCTCAGGATTCTACAGTAACACTCCATTTCACTCAGAGTAAAGCCAAATATTTTACAATGTCACATTATCAGAAAGACCTGTCCTGATAACCTTATATAAAATGGCAATCCCATACATACTCTCCTCTATTGACTCCATTTTTCTCCGTAGCACATATCACCGTCTGACCTATTATGTAATTACTAGTGGCCCAGTGCATAAAATTTGTGCACGGGGGTGGGGGGAGGTGTCCCTCAGTCCAGCCTGCACCCTCTCCAATCTGGGACCCCTCGGGGGATATCTGACTGCCAGTTTAGGCCCAATCCCGGATCAGGCCTAAACCGGCAGTCAGGCATCCCTCCCACAATCTGGGACTGCTGGCTCCTAACCACTCACCTGTCTGCCTGCCTGATCACCCTTAACCACTAGGCCTGCTGACCTGCTCGCCCCCAACTGTTCCCCCTTGCTGACCTTCTTGCCCCCAACTGCCCCCCCCTTCCAGCCTGATCTCCCCCAACTGCTCCCCACTGCCGGCCTTCCCACCCCTAACTGCCTGCCCCACCCCCCCCCCCCCCCCGCTGCCTGCTCGCCCCCAACTGGACCCCTGCCAGCCTGCTCGCCCCCAAGTGCTCCCCTGCTGGCCTGATCACCCCCAACTGACCCCCCGCTGGCCTGCTTGCCCCCAACTACCCCCCCGCCAGCCTGATCTCACCCAACTGCCCCCCAATGCCGGCCTGCTCACCCCTAACTGCCCCCCCACTGGCCTGCTCACCCCCAACAGCCCCCCCTCCCCCTGCTGGCCGGATCACCCCCAACTGCCCTCCCCTCCTGGCCTGATCACCCCTAACCGCCTCTGCCTCGGCCCTGCCACCATGGCTTTGTCCGGAAGGACATCCAGAAGTTCTCCTGGAAGGTCTCCCGGTCTAATTAGCATATTACCCTTTTATTAGTATAGATTTAAGATTCTATGTAGAGCCTGCTATAGACCAAACTGTGTTCCTCCAAATTCACCCGTTGAGGTCCTAGCCCCCAATGTGACGATATTTGGAGATGGGCCTTTGGAGGTACTTAGGTTGAGATGAGGGTAGGGTCCTCATAATGGGATTAATACTCTTATAAGAAGAGACACCAGCCTGGCCAGTATGGCTCAGTGGTTGAGCATCGACCCATGGCTCAATTTCTGGTGGGGGCACATGCCGGGGTTTCGGGCTCCATCCCTTGTAGGGGGCATTCAAGAGGCAGCAGATCGATGTTTCTACCTCTCTCTCTCTAAAAAATTAATTTTAAAAATATTTTTTATAAAAAGGAAGAAGAAGAAGAAACACCAGAGAGTTTGCTTCTTCTCTCCACCATGTGAGGTCCTGGCTTTAAAACCAAGGCAATGCTTTCCTCGTTCCCTGAGAAGGAGGGCTGTCTACAAGCCAGAAACCTCATCAGGAACCAAATCTGCCTGTACCTTGATCTTGAATTTCCCAACCTCCAGAACTGAGAGAAAATTAATTTTTGTTGTTTAAGCCACCCAGTCTATGATATTTTGTGTGGAAGCCTGAGTAGGCCAGGACACTCCCACTCTTCCCAACTAGATTATAAGATTCGTAAGGGACCAGGTTTGGTTTTGTTCACTACTGTATTCCCAGCACCTACTTGCCACTCAACATGCAATGTATTCAAACAATGAATAAACTACTGAATGAACGAGCTGCCCGGTCTTAGCTGGAATGTGGCCGAGGTTTGGCTAGCTCTGAGGCTAGCTGATAACTACAAAAAGAAGCGGGAATAAGCTTTCTATCCTAATTGCGTGCATTTAATTTGCAAATGACAATTTAAGCAACCCATCTTAAATATCCTGTAACATTCAGAAAACACAAATACAAATTCTGCCTCTCTGGTTTTCTCCTGATTGAAGGGAGTGGTCATCTATTTGAGAAAGCCTCATAGCGTATCTATCCTGCCACAGGCTTCATCCGGTGAACAGCATTTAGGGGTTCAGAAAGCACAGCATTAAATTCCACTCCCCACCCAAACCACAAAAATGTGTTCCTTTCTTAAAAGCTATTGCAGGGCTAACTTTCAGTATAAGGGCCAACACACTTGAGGTCCTGACTTTGAAACCAAGGCAGTCCTTTCTTAATTCTCCAAGATGGAGTACATGTTGTTACAGAAACGTAATTCATGATGTGAATTAGCTTTTGATAGTCATTCATCCGGTTCCACAAACTCAGAAAGCTCAAAGCCACTCAGACGCGTTTCCTTCAACTGCTGAAATGAGAGTCCTTTCCAAGCCGTAAATTGTAATTGTCTCTGAAAACCAAAGCCAAATGGGCCAGAAATGAGAAGCAGTTTGTAAATCCTGAGTTTGGACCCACCAGAGCCAATTACTCTAACAGGGGCGATTTTGGTGTCTTTATTTGAACGATTGAGATAGCCTGCTTACGGCAAGGTAAATGAATTGATGTGCTCTGACTGTGTAATTGAAGAAAAGCCTGTTGGATCACAAATTCACCCAGTGATTACTTTAGGATTCCTCTGAGAAGGTGCTTACATAATTTCCTTTGTATGGGTTTTCCAGGAGGACATATGTCTCCTATCCAGTGTTCTCGAGACCACAAATGTACCCCATTGATTTTCTCAGTCTACAGTGTGTTGATTTTCAGCCCATAGTGTGTAAGGTAAAAGGAAACAATAACTGTATATAGAAAATATTGATCTGCAACCATTGATTGAAGGCCCCATGTTGTCAAAAGATTAGTTACCTTTAAAAGAAGTACTAAAGGTGACTTTCAACTACTTTTTATTGACTAACACAGACCAGATAAACCCTTCTATTCAAAGCCATAGACTCTTCTCCAGAAGCCGTAATGAATAAACCGTTTTATTCCCTTGCTTGTGATCTAAATAACACTGTCTACGTATTTTCCAAGTACATACAGACATATGCATGTGCTGTTACCAAATGTCAGACAGATAGATGGACATATAGAGCTTCTCTTTTATAGTAATCAAAGGCATGAATACTGGTCTGTACCATCTTTTCTTATCACAACAAAATAGCTTAGAGATAATTCCATATGAGCACATTACTTTAAAAAGTTGCTTGACATTCTATGGTTGGGGATACTATAATTCATCTAAGCTACCTGTTAGCAATGATCATTTCATTAACTAGTTTTTTGTTACAATAGGCAATGCTGCAACAACAACAAAAAATCCTCTGAAATAGAAAATACACAATAGTTCCTGCATTAATCAGGATGCATCATCCGCGTGTTACAGCCTCCCTCCTTAATCACCACTTTCCACCATCTCAGTCCAGAAGTGGCTTCGTAGCTCTTAGCCAGAACTAGGATTCAGCTGCTCCCTCCCAACTGAAAAGAGGCTTAAAAATGTAGGTGAATAAAATGAAATATTTGATGAGTGTTATGACTATCTCTTCCACACTTCAATCACATAAATAGAAATCATTTCCTTACTACAGATGAATTCAAAGTTTGCCAATTATTTATGGAAAGCTTCTTAACTCTCAAGTGGTTATATTTCATTCAACAAATATTGATATCATTCCTACTTCATGCTGAGTACAGGAACATGGTAGGCATTCGATACATGTTTGCTAAGTAAACAAAGGAATGAACCCTAATTATACTAGTAATTGCTGCCATTTCTCCCAGAGCAATCCAACAACTAGAAATGGGTAGAAAGAGCAAATAAGAAAAGACTTCTCTGTCTTCCCTCCTAGTCACTTGGCTTGAGCCCAAATTACCCTCACTTCCGGTTTGAGTCCAAACCTTGACCGGCCGGAGAACGAGGAATCTTAGTGAGCTGTAAACTACAAGTAAACTATGATCATTGCCCAATTCAAAATTCTCATTGTTTCAAGCTCAGTCTACAAGCCTCGGATGGCACTTAAACATTTCAGCCTACAGCTCGCATTTGCATTTTGTGCAAACATTATGCAGGGGTAAAAGAAGAGAATGCGAGGCAGCCTAATCCAATGGCTAATTAGCAACACCTGCACCGAGGCACTCCTCGAATCTTGCTGGTAGGTTACCGGTTGCATTAAAGGATAAGTGATTATGCCTGTCAAACGATGACAGGGCTTGCTTCGTTTTTCAGCGCATGTATAAATTAAATGCCATATTTTTAAATATCCCACATTTTAAAATGACATTGCTAGTTTTGATTTTCAGTTAACAGATTTCAAACATCAGTGACAGAATTATAATTCAATTCCTATAAAATTAGAAAGTTGTATTTACATGCATAAGCATATCCATTTAATCATCGGCATCAGAGTACCTTCTCTACTTGGTCTGATGTTCATCATTTTACCCCTATGCCTAGCAGAACACCCAGGATGTGTAGATACTCAATACGTATTTGCTGAAATAATTCAATTTCTGCCTCAATGTGGATGACTCCCAAATCTCTCTAGCTCCAGGCTGCTACTCACTAAATATCTTTCAATATGTCACCATTCTAAAGACAGCACATGCTCTACTACAATAAACATTGACATTATTTCCTAAATGTACAGTCATTCAAATCAAGGTTAAAAAATGCAGTGTTCCTTGCCCACACATGAGAAAAATCGTTCTTCCTCTAGTCCTGGGGGGCAGTGTCATGGTGGGAAATGGGCGTTAGACCAGCAGTCCTAGCCTGGGACCACAGAGAGTCCTGTGGAAATCTAGGAATCCCCTAAAATTCACACAAAATTCGTGTCGGGTGGATTTTCTCTCTCCCTCTGGGAAGGAGCAGGGTGGCTGCAGGATGACGTGTGTCTGCAGCATGGACACGATGGCAACCCCAGGTGCAGTGGAACCCCTTCGTGTGTCAATGTGGTGACAGTGGTGGTGGTTCCAGACCCACATGAATGGTGTCCGTGTAGGACCGGTGGTAGGTGCCATAAGACTTAGTGTGTCACCCGGCCGGTGTGGCTCAGTGGTTGAGCATCGACCTATGAATCAGGAGGTCAGGGTTCAATTCCCAGTCAGGGAACATATCCGGGTTGCGGGCTCGATCCCCAGTGTGAGTGTGCAATAGGAAGTCATCAGTGATTCTCTCTCATCATTGATGTTTCTTTCTCCCTCTCCCTTCCTTTCTGAAATCAATAAAAAAAAAAATTTTTTTAAAAAAGACAGTGTGCAGTCAGGGCTGGCCACATAATTTGTAGGATGAAAATGTGGATCCCCTCATTCAAAACTTACCTAGATGAGGGGTTGTAGGTGGGGTAATGGGGGAATAAGGACAGATATGTAACACCGTAATCAATAAAGACATTTTTTTAAAAAAAGAAGGTACCCACCCGAGGGAAAAAAAAACAAAACTTACCTAGAATTTCAAAATGCTGACAGTGGGCACTAAAGCAAGTGTGGGCCCCTCTGAGCCCAGGGCCCCATGCAACTGCCCTGGTTCCAGGCCCACGGAGCAGGCGCTGGGCAGTGGCCACGTGGTGATGACGGCGGCTGCTATGCGTCCACGTTTGTTATGTCAGCAGGTATCAGGCACTGCAGCTGCAGGACCAAGTTTGTGGGGTTGATGTGGTGGCAGCAGAGGTTTCAACAGCACTGAATCCCAGAAACAGCAGTGCCAGCGGTAGCTTCTAGTGTTCGAGTCCTCACAAGACACTTCCACGGGGTGGGCCTGGCCTTTATCCCTGGCTGACTAATGTCATTCCTGGTCCTGCAGCAGTCCCAGGGACTCAATGGGCTACCAAGATCTCAAGAACATAAAGCCTCCCCTCCTATTTCACAACCAGATTTGCTTCTGTAGCTTATAACAGAGAACTCCAACTGATTCGTGGCTTATGTGCATTTACTGGGAAGGGAGCTATGGCTTTTACCAGTCTCTCACAGGGGCTCTCTGCCTTAGACACAAGCCTAGTTGAGTCTCAATCCCAACTCTGTCTGTCCCATGCCTCAAGACGGACTTTCCTCTTCTATAAAGCAGGATTAATAAAATCTACTTGGCAGTATTGTCATGAGGAATAAGCAGTAATGCAGAGGACTGCCTATCATTCATGTACTTAAGTTTAATTCCCTTTTGTAGACTCCCTCAAATTATAAATAAAACTTAAGTTTCACTTTAAGAAATGCGGTTGTAAGGTGAGTTAATAAACAAGGATTGGGGATGACTTAGATGTGTTTAATATTTGTAAAAAAAAAAAATCAAGTATTCTATGTTTACTAGGGATGTTTTGAAAACATAAATCAAATCTACAGAAAACTGAGATATTCTATAACAATACAGGGAAAGACAATGGAAACGCTGGATGGAAGGATTAAATGCCATTGTACTTTAAGATCAACACTGGTGCTGTGTTCCTGGGACTGACAGGCCAAGGGCAGGCCCTGTGCCCAATATTTCTGAATTTCAGGCTGGCATCCGGCAGGGCTTCACGCTATTGCACGGTGCCCTGTGGACATGAAGAGATGAGAGGTGTGTGCTGGGAGTGACTGAGCACGGGGGCCCGTAACTGGTTAAATGAGCACAGCCTAAAACACGCATTACGGAGTGAGGGAGCAGGGTTTCAGAGTGTACATCAGAGGGCAATTTCCTTGGTCCTGTACACAGGCTTATTGTTACTCGGTGAAGCCAATTAACTCATCTAGCTATTTATTCGAAAATAATAATTAAATAAATAAATGTATATACTATATGCTATATATACTATAGACACTGAAGATAACGGCTGAACAAATATATATTCCTGCATTCGAGGGTCTTATAGGTTAGTGAGCCAAAGAAGCCGAGACTAGACCATGAATACTGTGGTTTGATAAATGCTAGGACTGAGTAGTATGGCAGCTCAGAAGTGAGCTAACTTGCCCAGTAGTAAGAGTCCTGGAAATGTCAGTCGAACCTTGAAAAATAAGAAAGAGTTTGCAGATTTAAAAAAAAAAAAAAAAGAGGAAAGAGGGGATAAATGGTGATGGATGGAGACGTGACTTGGGGTGGTGACCACACAATACAATGTACAGATGATGTGTTGTGGAATTGTACACCTGAAACCTATATGATTTTGTTAACCAGTGTCCCCCCAATAATTTCAATAAAAAGGAAAAAGAAAAGTGTCACGGAACAATACGTGCAATGACTCACCTTGAGATAAAGCGTGGACTGTTCCAAGAATTATATTCCTGGCTGTGTGTATGGAGCAGAGTGTGTGAGGCGGGAGCAATGAGAGGTGACAATGCAGGTGACATACAGTGGTTGAGAGGATCACTAGTGACACGATATTATGTGAGAACCCGTAAAGATCCTGGTAAGCCAAATGATAGGCTAAACACAAGAAATTTAATTGGGAGACGTGCAAGCTTCCAGATCTAACTACGGAAGAACAGGGTGGAGCACGTGAAAAAGACAATCGGATTTTAGCTGATTACAGGATCAATATGATTCAAATGAGGGAGGGGGTAACCCATAAAACAAGCTTCTTCAAAATTCAAGTCCTCGAAGGGGGACGTCAGAATCGGACTTCGTGGTGCGGTGCTCGCCATAAATGTTGTGTCATCGTATTTACCTTCAAACGCCCAAAGCGCTTTAGATATGGAAGAAGGATCAGACGTGTCCCGGGAGGCCTCAGCGGACAGGCCGGGCCTGGGGAAGTGAGAGGAGCGCACACGTTCACTCGGGAGAAGAAAAAGCCTCCGCTTGTCAAAACCGACACAGACTCGCTCACACGTGTGGTGGGAAGTTACTGTGTCGAAACATGTCCAAGCAGAGGCTTGTCTGTCTGTGATCATTTGGATGAATGTCTCCAAAGACCGTCATCCCGCTCTGACGAGGTGAGAAGATAAAAAATGAACAAGCAATGCCTGCCTTCTAGGCACTCCCAACGATGTCATGCCCTGCATTCAGAGGTATATGCAAATTAACAAGCATATTAAAATCATACTTTCACTTGAAACTGTTCTATTTTTGAGAGGTTATTTCCCCTAAATATTAGCTTTTATACCTCCTTGTGTATAAAAAGAAATCTATATCACCACAATATCTTGTATTCCATTGTGATTTACAACATAACATAAGCAAAACCACACTCTGACCGTAAAGATTAAAAAGCTGTTCTCCGGGTGGGCCACCCTGGGAACCCCTCCAATAATCCAGGCTCCACGCTTTCTGTGAAATGGACTCGGATTTTGCCCCCAGCTGTATAATATAGAACCCTGTAGACAATACTTTTAAATTCACCATTAAAAGTCTAAGAACGTTTTCCAGAACCTACAGAAAACTACTCTTTGAGACGATGGGAGTCACTTTTTTCATAGCACTAAACTGAAAAAAGGCATGGTAGGTCAAAGTCTTTATACTCAGAGAGCACACCTATTAATTTATTTCCACTTCTGTCTGAGAATGAACCACAGCAGTGGTGACCTACAATTTCTTACAGACAGATTTATCCTGAAAAGATGCAAAATGGCCTTTCTACTCAGCATGCAGTATCTCCTCTTCTACTGGGAGACCTTCATTTTGGATGCATATTTTCTTCAGGTCATGGATATTCTTTGCAACATTCACTTGACTTTGATCACCAATTTGACAATTTAGCCTCTATTGCAGAAAGTAGTCTCCAGTTTAGAAATATAGTCTTAAATAGAAAACTAGTAGATTAGTCAAAGCAAGGCAATTTTTATCTATTTTAGAATCTTTAGAGACTGTTAAGAATAGGAAATAGTTTGCCAACCTTCTCTTTTCTATCAGGGAATTAGAGAAGTAGGGGAGGGAAGAAATAAAGCACAACAATATTAAATATTTCTCATGAATGGAGTGAGAACCAAAAATATAGTTTTCAAAACAAATGATATCTACACTTCAGAAATTAGACAAAGTATCATCTATAGGGTTTGGAAGTTTTACTCTGTCATGCTGACTCTATGAAATGTCTTTAATTCTATATAATATAAATCATCAAACACTATTAAAATGAAATATAATTTGAAATTAATGATGCAAAGAATTTATTTTGGTTATCATTTAATCAAACTACTTTCATAATTCAGCTATTCACCTTGGCTTCTTAGAAACTAATGAAATACTAGTAGCTTACCAAATGATGGGGGGATGGACTTTTGGATCTGCTTTTTACCACATGACTACCACTATAACCTTGGACAAGTCACTTCACCTCCCTGGGCCCAAGTCCTCATCTGAAAATACGCAAAATAATACCTGCAGCATAGATTACATTCATCTATGTGGCAAATGCTTCTCAAGTGCTCACAAGGATCTAGTCTCATAGATACTAGAAATTCAATGAAAAGCCAGGTAGGGTCCCTATCCTTATGAACTTACATTTTAGTGGAATAGGAGAATAAGACAGCACACAAAAAATTACATGTCATGATGACCACATCTAATATTCTGACTCTGATCCCACCTCTGATCACCAACTCTGCACCCAATTCCAACATGGGGGAGGGGGTTTCTCCACACCACCCAGCAATTCTCCAGTTCCAGCTGGGTGTCCTACAGTTCAGCTCAGTTCTGAAAGATCTACCCTGAGATGGCATCCGATCCCACAGGTTAAGGATTCAGTCCTACAAGACTGCCCCTCCCTCTTCAGATGCCAATCAAAAATCCAGGCTGTCATTTGTGCTGTCAGCAGCTATGGATTGGAGGTTACAATGACCCCCCTCATGGGTTCAATTAATTTGCTAGAGCGGCTCACAGAACTTAGAGAAACATTTTACTTACTACATGACTGGTTTATCATAAGAGGATGTAACTCAGGAGCAGCCAGCTGGAAGAGATGCCTGGGGCAAGGCATGGGGAAAGGTGTGTCTAGGAGTGCCACTCTTTCCAAATCTCCACACGTTCACCAACACAGAAGCTCTTTGAACCACATCCTTTTGGGTTTTTATGGAGACTTCACATCAAAGGCATAATTAATTAAATCTTTGGAGATCCGCAAGTGATTCAATCTTCAGCCCCTTTCCCCTCCCCAGATGTCAAGGGGAGTGGGAATGAAAGTTCCAACCCTCTAACCCCTGATTGGTTCTCCTAGCAGCCAGCCTCATCCTTAGGTAGGGTCCAAATGTCACCTCATTAACATAACAAAAGACACTTTTTAACACTCTCAACGCTTAGGAAATTCCAAGGGTTTTAGGAGCTCAATCGGGAGATATATATATATATATATATATATATAGATATATATATATATACACATTTATTTATTAAATATATATTTCTTACTAGGGGCCCAGTGCATGAATTCATGCACCTTGAAAGGAACTGTGGGCCGAGAGGCTGCAGTGGGCACAGGGGCAGGTCTCCGTCCATCCTCCGCGCCCCCGCCCAGCCCCTCCTGCCACGGCCCCCGGCCCCCTGTCTGCCGGCAGCCCTGCTCCAGCTGCTGCCGCTCCCACGCACTGACGGCGCCAAGTGATCAGGACTGGTGCCCTGCGCCAGCAGGGGGTGTGAGCACCGGGCAGGACCACCGCGCTCGGGAGCAGAGAATTTTCAGTAACCACCAGAGGCTCGCCCCAATGACAGCGACCAGCGCCCTGCCTTAGTCTGGCACCCCTACTCCACCATCCCGCCATGTCCGGCACCCGCCCACCATGTTCCACACTCTGCAACCTGCTGCCGACGCTTCCCCATGTTTCACGTACACCACCTGGTGGTCAGCGCACATCGTAGTGACCGGTTGTTTGGTTGTTCAATTGTTCTGCCATTCGGTCTATTTGCTTATTAGCCTTTTATTGTATAGGATTATAAATCACAATATCACCCCACTATATAGGATACACACAGGGTAAATGCAGAGACTAACAGGGTCCTATTTATAGAGAGTGATTAGTGTTACAGTAAAGATAACAACAAAGTAGGATCACAGATATAAAGCACTTGGCACATAAAAGACATTCAATAAACAGTAGGTTTTATTATTACATTGCTTCAGAACAAAGGCAGGGAGAAAACTCTGGGACACAAGTAGGTAGGATTTGAAATTTAAAGGAATAGCAGGCCAGATCATTACAAAAATTCTTTTATAAGAAACCCAGAAAAACTAAGTGAAATATAACAGCCAGCCTTTGTAATGCATAGCTGAATTCATTAAAAATTAAATAAATAAATAATAGCCCAGCTGGTGTTGGCTGAGCAGTGAACATTGACCCAAGAATCAAGAGGTCACTGGTTCGATTCCCAGTCTGGGCACATGCCTGGGTTACAGGCTGGATCACCAGTAGGGAGTGTGCAAGAGGCAGCTGATTGATGATGTTTCTTTCTCATCAATGTTTCTATTTCTCTATCCCTCTTCTTTCCTCTCTCTCTCAAAAAATCAATAAAACATATTTATAAACAAATAAATAAACATATGTATGTATGTTTGTATGTATGTATGTAAAGGAAATTTCCAAGGGTCAAGACTAAAAAACAAGCGATAACCCACAGTTTTAGACTGACACCAAAAAACAGTTGGCCTCAAAGTATTTCCACTTTCCATTATCTAAAGGTTTGGGTTTTAATGGTTGCCTGGGGACAGGAAACAAGGCTTTGAACTTGCAAAAGGTAGAGATTTGGAATTGAAGTTCCACATGAATTGCTCACCCTCAGTGAAAAAGAAGTCTAGAAAAAGGCTGCCCATCAGCAAAGAGGGAATACACGGAGATCTGTATTGCCCTGGCACAGAGCCAGGGTGTTTGAAATAAAAATCTCCCCCTCCTCCCCCACCCAGATTCATAAGAACAGGCCTACCCTTATGCACTTGGGATTAAAATTCAGTCTCTGACTTTGGAAACTTCAAAACAATAAATTAACATATAAATTTCAGGCAAACATGCTCTCATAATCCAAAATTACAAAACAAACCACCATGAGCAAAAGTCAGCAGAAAGAAGAAATTAGGCTCTCAATGACTTCAGCTATTGGAAATATCATTTAGAGAATGAAAATGAGAATAAGTAAAATAAGAAAATGACCCATAAGTAAAAATTGAGAAGAGATTACACTGATGATGGGGTAGAACACAAACACAAAAGTTAATTGGAAATAAAAATTAAACTAAAAAAATTGGGGAGCGGATGACTATAAAAATGTACAAAATTGTCTGGAGGATCCCTGAAATTGAGACAGATATTCCAAATTATAACAAAATGAAATTTATACATCAAAAATTTTAGAAAGTTTAGCCGAAACCAGTTTGGCTCAGTGGATAGAGCGTTGGCCTGCGGACTGAAGGATCCCAGGTTCAGTTCCAGTCAAGGGCATGTACCTTGGTTGCGGGCACATCCCCAGTGGGGGGTGTGCAGGAGGCAGCTGATCGATGTTTCTCTCTCATCGATGTTTCTGGCTCTCTATCCCTCTCCCTTCCTCTCTGTAAAAAATCAATAAAATATATTTTTTTAAAAAATTTTTAGAAAGTTTCAAGACTAAAAATAAACTGCTGGAATAGTCTCTTTCTTGGTGAAATGAATAACATATATGGAAATAATTCTCTGCTTTATAAGTCATTAGATAGAAGTGGCATACATTTTTATGCTTAACTAGAGGCCTGGTGCACGACATTCGTGAACTGGGGGGGGGCGGGGGGCACGTCCCTCAGCCCAGCCTGCACCCTCTCACAGTCCAGGAGCCCTCGGGGTATATCTGACTGCCGCAGAGGTGGGAGAGGCTCCCGCCACTGCCACTGCACTCGCCAGCTGTGAGCCCTGCTTCTGGCTGAGTGGCACTCCCCCTGTGGAAGCACACTGACCACCAGGGGGCAGCTCCTTGCATTGAGTGTCTGCCCCCTGGTAGTCTGTACGCATCATAGCAACCAATCATTCTGCCGTTTGGTCGATTTGCATATTAGCCTTTTATTATATAAGATAATTATTGGATGACAGAAAGCCCAGTGTATAGTACAGGCCAAACAAACACAATCAAGATTTTAGAAAGAGTTTCTTTTCATCGGCATGGAAGCAGATAGAGCAGAAATTATGGGAATTTTTTAATGTCTGTACCAGTATGACACTCCTGAGGCATATTTGTAACTTTCAGATTGCTCCTTCTGTGGCCAGATGAAAAACAGAATAACAGGACACCAATTGCATGTTCCAGGTTCAAGGGGGATGACCCCAGTATAATAAAATAAGGGATAAGTCATATGTTTTGGAACTGGCAGATGCTCTGACAATAATGCTGATGCATCCAGGGAGGCATCAAGGTCTTGCAGGATGATTCTTCCTTAGATCAGCACTGCCTAATTATGAATAATTGAATTATGGGCACTGCTTGTGAGGCTCTCATCATTTGTCTTGTTGAAAATAACTCCAAAACCCACCCACACTTGCATTAATTCACTGGGAGTTATTGAAAGAGAAGTAAAATGGTTCAGCAGGCTAATCAGAAGGGCTGGGCGAGTGGACCTGACAGCAATGCAATCAATTGCATACCATGGCCCAGCTCCGTTGTATAATATGTTATTTATATGTCAGTTGATCCTTCTGCCTCGTTTTCTTCACAATGGAGCTGGAAAACATGTGCAGCTCAGACCTACAGAACATTCTGCTCATCTCAGCAACCCAGAGTGAACACCAGTGTCAAAATATTGGCCCAGCACAGCCGGTGTGTCGCAGTGGTTGAGTGTTGACCTATGAACCAGGAGGTCATGGTTTGATTCCCGGTCAGGGGACATGCCCAGGTTGCAGGCTCCATATCCAGTGTAGGGTGTGCAGGAGGTAGCTGATCAATGATTCTCTCTCATCATTGATGTTTCTATCTCTCTCTCCCTCTCCCTTCCTCTCTAAAGTCAATAAAAATATATTTTAAAGAAGAAAAAGTATCTGTTTACATGACAACATTGAGTAACAACCCATCTTTATCCACTTGTTAAACAGGAGCCATAGTATGAATGAATGGGACTCAGCCTGGTTGACATCAATATGAGAACCTTCTCTTCACAATATGCAGGAGAAAGTACCCAATTTATTCCCCGAGACAACTAACACATCTCTGAAAATATTATTATTTTTAGATGAGACAGAATAATGATAAATTTTCAGACTTTCGACCACCTTCATATTTCTTCATTGATTCTTTTCTCATCCTGGAAAAATTGATATATAAATCTTAATTCTACAAAGGGAGAGACTGACATAACAAGCCTCAAAGTGATTTCCACTTTCCATTATCTAAAGGCTTGGGTTTTAATGGCTGCCTGGTTCAGTTGGTTGGGTGTCATCCAGTGTGCAAGATGGTTGCCAGTTCAATTCTCAGTCAAAGGCACATGCACCAGTTTCTAGCTATATCCTGGATTGGGGGTGTGCAGTAGGCAGCTGATCAATGTTGCACTCTCACATTGGTCTCTCTCTCTCTCTCTCTCTCTCTCTCTCTCTCTCTCTCTCTCTCTTCTCTCTCTAAAAAGTCAATGAAAATTAAAAAGAAACTTATAATAAAAATTTTATATTTAATGTTTTCTAAAACTATCTATATATATAAAAGGATAATATGCTAAGTGTCCCTCTGCCCATCTGACTGGTTGCTATGACACGCACTGACCACCAGGGAGCAGACGCTCAATGCAGGAGCTGCTGAGCTGCAGTGACTTGGCAGCGGCAGTTCTCAGGTGACGCACCCCAAAACTAGAGAGGAGGGAGCCTGATTCCTCGTGGGGCCAGGCAATTCCACTTTTGGCTGTGGGTTATGTTGTTGCTGGGGCACTGTTGGCCCCAAATCTGGTTTATTGCACACTTGCATTTGCGTTTCACACCCTGCATGACAGCAACTTTGCAGAGTGCCCTCTTGTACTCCACAATCCCTCGGGTAATGTTGGAGAGCCAATTTCGGCCCAATCCCTGCAGGCCAGGCTGAAGGACCCCACTTGCCAGAGGGACCTTGCTCACTCTGCCAATGCCCTTCGAGCCATGGCGCCACCCCAGGTGCAGCCAGCCAGGGAGGGACCGCGGGAGGTTGGCTCCAGGACATGTCCAGCCTGCCTCGCCCAGTCCCACCTCACCGACCACCTTCTAATTAATTTCCTTTCAATGTGCACAAAGCCGTGCACTGGGCCACTAGTTCCAAATAAAGATCAAAGGTATTTGTGACCATATACAAATCTATTTGGTTAGTCTTGGGTGGAAAAGTGGTTACCAGGGGGGTTTTTTTGTGTGTGTTTTTCGTTTTGGTTTGGTTTTTTAATATATTTTTATTGATTTCAGAGTGGGAGAAAGAGATAGAAACATCAATGATGAGAGGGAATCATCGATCGGCTGCCTCCTGCATGCCCCACAATAGGATCAAGCCCACAACGCAGGCATGTGCCCTTGACTGGAATCGAACCTGGGACCCTTCAGTCCGCAGGCCAGTGCTCTATCCACTGAGCCAAACCAGCTAGGGCACCAGGGCTTTTTTTGCTTTGCGGGAGAGGTTGTGTTCTTCTGTAGACAAGTGGGCACATGTTTGAAATAATCTATGTAAATGTCAGAAATTAATTTTACAGATGATACTTGTTAAGTCTCTTTGCTTCAGACAAATAACATACTGTCTTTCTGTTTCTGCCTATGTAAAATGGGGATAGTACTATCTAACTCCTAGAACTATTAAAAGATTTCATGAGATGATAAATAAATATAAAGCAAAAATATCATACTTAAAGCTCCGTATTAGGAAAGGCTTAGCTCCTTGAATAAACTCATGTGTGAGGTAGGGCAAGGAGCTTCCTAGCAGATAGAGCTTAAAACTGCCAGAGTTTAGCTAAATGTGCCTCCTACATGTAATTAAAAGTCACTAAAAATGTACAGGAAGTAAAGTGAGAAGCACAGATAGAAAAGAGAATTTAAATTTAAATTCCTTATGTTAAAAACAACAAATTGCTGAATTAAACAGTGAATTGAACTAGCTTGTACCTTTGCTTCCTCCACAATGACATAAAACAGGAGCCATAAACCCACAAGGACAAAGGGCAAAGAAAACAGGAAAGAATGAAAACAGCAACAAAAAATGAAAGCAAATGAACAAGAAGTTCTGACTTTTTTTTTTTTTCTTCTTTCTGAAATGTAAGCAGGCAATGGGAAAAGCCCAGAAATAAACTATCTGAATCAAAGAATCCTGGAGAAATATCGGGAACTGAGTACAAAGTGCAAAGTAGGAGAACTTGTAGACCCCACAAGTTCGAATTAGCTGAAGCTGTTAGACCTCACCACCACACCACCACCACCTCCACCTTCAAGTCCTTGTTTCTTACACAATGGCGGAAGCCTGGAGGTTAACTGGCTACAGAGTTTGAGCAAAAAGGCTCTAAGACTCTGAATTTGGGTACGTCAGGCTCAACTGATGGTGAGAGGCACATAACACACAAAAAAAAACGGGGAAGGATGAATTAAGTCAAAGGCAACAGTCCCCTTCCCCAACTTACCAGGTAAATCAGGCTCTAACTACATAAATGAGAGTTCCTTTCTGAGAAGCCCAATCAGGCCAAGAAAAAGGATCTATCTTGACTGAATCAGGAGTTCCTAGTAAAACAGCACAAATTACCCTACAGTAAAGCCCATCCGCTGATAAATCCCAACCACCCTCAGAATTTCCACTCAACTCCTAGGGCCTCATATTAAGTATGATAAAGATTATCAAGGAACACCAGACATTAGGAAGTTTCCACCTGACATGAAAGACCAAAACAAAGACTAAAAAGAAACTTTGTGACTGAGATAATGCAAAAATCATTCATGTTTTTGGGGTGATAAAACAGTGCATCTTTGAAACAAAACCAAGATGCTATTAAAAGGAGCATTCAGAGAGCAAACAACTGTTTTTTGGATACTAAAAATATGAAGACAACTGAAAAACAGAATAGAAGTGTGGAAGATGAGTTAAACATAAAAAATAGGAGAAAAAGGACCAGATTATTAGGGAACTAAACCAGGCCATACAATGGCTGAAAAATGGGTGTTTCAAGAAGGAAGACAAAAGGCACAAAGAAAACACTCAAGACAATTTCCTTCAAGGAATGAAGTACCAAAGGTCCAAATCAAAATATGTAAGTACCCAGCACACTGAAGGGGAAAAGGCTCACACTGAAGTGCATCTCCATGAATTTCCAGGACTCCACGACTTCCCCAGCAGAATGAAACAAAAAGAACCCCAGGAAAAAAGAGATCAGTTTCAATAAAGAAATTCAGGCCACACACAGGAGCTCAAGAATTAGAGTTCCATCAGATATCTCAACAACAATGTGATGGTTAACGGTATATGTACACAGTTACTGGGCCAAGGGGTCTCCAAGATTAAACATTTTTGCCAGGTGTGTCTGTGAGGGTGCTTTTGGATGAGATTAGCACTTCAATTGGACTCAGTAGACTGCCCTCCCCAATGTCCATGTGCATCATCCAAGCCACTGAGATCCTGAATAGAACAAAAGGTGGAGGAGAGAGGAATTTGCCTTTTTATCCCTGCCTTACTGTTTGAGCTGAACATCTCATCTTACCTTCTGCACACGGACTGGGATTTTTTGCCCCCAGCTTTACTGAGGTATAATTGTATATATTTTATGTGTACAACATGATGTTTTGATACACATATACATTGTGAAATGGTTACTACAATCAAGCTAACATATCCATTATCTCACAGTTACCATTTCATGTGTGTAGTAAGAACGCTTCAGATCTACTCTCTTAGCAAATTTCAAGTATACAGTATCTCTAACCATAGTCATCATGGTGTACATTAGACCTGCAGAATTTACTTTTTTTAATTTTTATGTTTGACTTGAGGAACACTGACTTGTTGTTCCACTTATTTAGGCATTTATTGGTTGGTTCTTGTATGTGCCCTGACTGGGTATGAAATCTGCAACCTTGGTGTATTGGGACAGTGCTCTAACCAACCCATCCAGGGTGAATTTACTCTACTGATAACTAGAATTTTGTACTCTCTAACCAACATCTCCCCATTTCCTCTAGCCTCTGGTAACCACCATTCTATTCTATGCTTTTGTAAGTTAAACTTTTTAGATTCCACATATAAATGAGATCATGCAGTATTTGTCTTTTAGTGATTTTTCCATGTGGTCACAAATGGCAGGATTTCCTTCCTTTTGCAAGACTCAATAATATTCCATTATATATATACTAGAGGCTCAATGCATGAAATTCGTGCAAGAGTAGACCTTCCTTCCCCCAGCTGTTGGAATCGGCTTCCCTCTGGCACCCGGGACCCAGGCTTCCCTCACAGCCCTGGCTTCGTCCGGAAGGTCGTCTGGTCTAATTAGCATATTATGCTTTTATTATTATAGATTATATATACACTGAGTGGCTAGATTATTATGATCTCTGAACGCATAATAATCTGGCCACTCAGTGTGTGTGTGTGTGTGTGTGTGTATTGTGTGTGTGTGTGTGTGTGTATTCATGCACTGGGCCTCTAATAGATAGATAGATAGATAGATAGATAGATAGATAGATAGATAGATAGATAGATATTAGAGGCCCAGTGCATGAATTCGTGCAGGGGTGGGGTCCGGCCAGGCTGGCCAGGGGGAGGGGACATGGGCAGTTGGCTGGCCTGCCTGCTGGTCGAAATCTTGGTCAAGGGGAGAATTTGCATATTAGCCTTTTATTATATAGGATATACAGCTCCTTTATCCATTTATCAATCCACAGACACTTAGGCTGTTTCCATGTCTTAGCTATTGTGAATAATGCTGCAAAGAACATGGGAATGCAAGTATTGCTTTGAGATACTGATTTCATTTTAGATTGGGATTTACACCATCATTTCCACTGGTTCTCAGGCCTTTGGACTTGGAGTGACTTACAGCACCAGTTTCCTGGGTCTCCAGCTTGTGGCCAACTGATCATGGGACTATTCAGCCTCCATAATTGCATAAACCAATTCCTTATTTTATATAGATATAAATATATCCACACACACCTTCCCCGGAGAAACCTAATACAAACAATATAGGAAATTAAAAAAACAATAAACCAATGTTTTGCAAATTTGAAAAACAAATTGCTCAGAGTTCTACAAACAGCCAAATTATTCAATAGGGCAAATACAGACTGAAACATTTTCAGATGTGCCAAGTGTCTCAGTGATTGTTTTCCCTTAATATGTATTATTTTCTTCTTCAGCAGCAGCAGTTGACATGACAAATTTTATCTGGGCCCATGTGAAGAACATGTAAAAATATCCCAACCTCCATTGCAGCTAGAGAGTCCATGACTAGGTTCTGAGCCTAAGGAATGTAATCTGTGATACTCCCCAAAAGTTGTATGAAAGCTGGAGACAGGCTCTTTTCCTTCTAGTTCTTCCTCCCTGCTACCTGAAAGTAGACATGCTAAATGGAAGCAGAAATACTCTTGTACCACTGGAAGAAGCCCTTTACTGGAAACGACAAAGGAGCAGGCAAGAGAGAGATTGAGTCCCTGAGCACAGTGGAAACTCCAAATTAGACTTGACAACCACATTGATGTGATAGAGAAATGAGCTTCTATCTTTAAGGCACCATTATTTTGGATTTCTGTCACTTGTAGTCAATTCTCATCCTAGGTAATCTTACCTAATACACAAGTTTATGAAGGTTTTCTTTGCAGGTTACTAAATTCTATAAATATGGATATAAAACATGGTATTTATTTATTACATTATTCAAATCCTCTGAATACATGATTATTTTTGGTCTTGATGTGCAAATTCAGAAAGAAGTTTATTAAAGATTGACAAAATGATGGTGGCTTTAACAATACCCTATTTCTGGGAGATTTTGCTATATGTAAACTATGTTTGATATATAAGAATTATTGTGTCTTTTGGTAGATTACTGTACAAAATTGTTTAAAATATTACCATATTTTTCCGTGTATAAGACGCCCCCATGTATAAGATGCCCCCCACTTTTCCAACCCAAAATTAAGAAATCAATATTTTAAACATTTTGCTGGTTTTCCTCTTAAGGCCTTCTTTTTTGGCATCTTAAGAGTTGTTCTTCCAGTTTTCTCCATGTCTGATCATACACTCAGTGGGAGGAGGTCCAAATTGCCTCTCTGCAGCTCTATTTCCATGCTCTTTTGCATAGCTGATTACATTCAGTTTGAATTTTGCAGAGTAAGACAATCGCTTATCGGTATTTATCTTTTTATTTTTGCCATCTTTATGGGCTCAGAACACTCAGGTTCCTGTTGCATCTGCGCACTTTCCACCTACACCTCCAATTACGCATCAACAGACGTCAGTAACAATAAGGTTTGTGATTGGAGGACGCCTGTTTGACAAGGTATGGGCAGCTATGCGCTCACAGGGCTCCCTCCTCAGCTGACTTCCGTGAATAAGACGCCCCTTGGATTTTCAGTCTAACGACTTTAGAAAAAAAAAAAATAGCATCTTATACATGGAAAAATACGGTACCACGGGCTCTGCTTCTCTGCCCCCGTGCCCACCCACAGCACCTCCTCCCGGCGCAGATATGGCCTCAGGTGCCACCCCTACAGCTATGAAGATTGGAATCATTGGTGCAACAGGCCTGGATGATCCAGAAATCTTAGAAGGAAGAACCAAGAAATATGTGGATATTTGGCAAGCCTTCTGATGCCTTATTTTTGGGGAAGACAGAGAATGCTGATTGCGTCCTCCTTGCAAGGCATGGGAGGCAGCATACCATCATGCCTTCAAAAGTCAACTATCAGGCGAGCATCTGGGCTCTGAAGGAGGGTTGTACTCCCGTCATAGAGACCACAGCTTGCGGTTCCTTGAGGGCGCAGATTCAGCTGGGTGATATTGTCATTATTGACCAGTTCATCAACAGGACCACCATGAGGCCTCAGACCTTCCATGATGGGAGTCACTCCTGTGCCGGAGGAGTGTGCCATATCCCAGTGGCTGAGCCATTCTGCCCCCAAACCACAGAGGTCCTCATAGTGACTGCTAAGAAGCTAGGATTCTGGTACCACTCAAAAGGGACAGTGCTCACAATTGAAGGACTTTAAGTTCACAGACAGAAAGCTTCGTGTTTTGTACCGGGGGTGGGGGGATGAGGGGGTGAGAGGGTGAGAGGTGGGGGGAGGGAGGTGGGTATTATCAACATGACCACAGTTCCAGAGGTGGTTCTCACTAAGGAGGCTGGACTTTGCTATGCAAGTGTTTATGGCCATGGCAACAGATTAGGATTGCTGGAAGGAGCACGAGAAGGTAGTTTCAGTGGACCAGGTTTTAAAGACCCTGAAAGAAAATGCCAATAAAGCCAAAAGTTTGCTCCTTACTGCCATAGCTCAGATAGGTTCCATGGAATGGTCAGAAACCCTCCACAACCTGAAGAATATGGTCCAGTTCTCTGTTTTATTACCAAGACATTAAAATATGGCATGTTGCCCAGAAGATAACTTTCTAATTCTAATCATTTGGGGAATTCCTGCTTAACTTGAAATGTGGAAAAGCATCCATGCTTTTGCTCACCGAGAACATGTGATAAGACCATGCCAATGCGAAGGATGCCTTCTGAAAGACACTGACTGCTTCAAAAAACAAGGAAAGCCACTGACCAGTAAACATGTGGAAAATTCCTACCCTTTAGAAAAGAGACAAGACACCATTCACCCTTCCCCCATTAAATTCAAAACAATAAAAGGTGGGAGGTGACAGTTTCCCATATTGCCAAGGAATATGAAGACAAAAATTAATAATAAAAATATTACTTTGTCCCATTTTAAACTTTGGATCTTGATTTTACTTTTTCTAATAGTACATTTTCTTTTGGTGTGTTTGTATTCTTCTATGCCTTTCCCCATTCCTTTGCTAGTATTTTCCTTATACACTTTGCTTAGGAATTGCAGGATAAACCTGAAGGCTAATTCTTTCAAGGGATGCTAGGCCTGCCTGGGAAATTCTTCATTCAGCCTCATGGTAAGCGTTTAGAAATATGTTGGGATTATTCTGCCCCTGCTGTGAGTGGCACCTGACTTAT
The DNA here is from genome assembly GCF_027574615.1 of Eptesicus fuscus. Taxonomy (NCBI): domain Eukaryota; kingdom Metazoa; phylum Chordata; class Mammalia; order Chiroptera; family Vespertilionidae; genus Eptesicus; species Eptesicus fuscus. Next base: position 65,729,259 of record NC_072479.1, on the reverse strand, counting down.
TGTGCTAAACCTTTCTATGTCAACAATTTAATTTTCAACTATCTTTTCTGGTCCTTTCTAATTTATCAGATTTTCAAAGGCACCCTTCTGATCTTCAACTTGTTTCTTAGGCCCAACTCTCTTTTTATCATTTCATTTTGAGGTTTACCATAAGGAACTCATGACCGTATCAGTAAGTTTTTCCACAGTACGAAGCACTTAGGAAAATCTATTCCTTAGGATACAGCTACTGGACTCGTAGTTATCAAGCATCCTAACCCTCAACATTCCAAAGCTATTTATGATTTCTAGAATAACTCAGACACATCATTTGGAGAAATTAAACATTTATTGAGATGGGGTTTTTTAGTAACAGCAACACAGTTTCTCAAGAAAAAGATGAGTTGAACTCACCCAAAACAAACCGAAGCAACTTTCCATTATTCTCAGGTAATAGTGGCATCTATAATCTTATATTCCCCTTTAATAAATGTCAAGATACATAAAATACTTGGAGGAAGACATCCAAATTATTCTAAAATCACAATATTTCAAGGTAAAAAGCAGTTTAAGGGTGGTAATCTCTGCATATCACAGTACACCAGATGCCTTCTGCAGCTTTACAAACATTCTACTCAAATTATTAAAACATTTATGCAAAATGCTTGTAAAAAAACGGAAACATCTGCAACCGTTCCCAGTGTTTGATTTCGGGAACAGGTGCAAACCATCTCCTTCATAGATCTTCTGTTATAGCACCCATCAAAAACCATTGGTCCAGCTCTCAAATAACGAATACGAAGCATGTGTGTTCTGCTAAATTTTGAATAAATGATGTATTCTACAGCTATACTACAAGCCCTGAATTATTTTAGCACGACATTCCAATATTCCCTGAAGAGATTTTATACAAAAGTTGAAAATAGCTATTTTCCATCATAGTCAAAGTCAATTTACTTTTTAACGCAACATACACGGTTGCATTGTGTTCAATTTTTACACGCAGTTGCTATGGTGTTGTGTGTGTTAATATGCTCACATATTCAGACTATGCGTATACTAAACATAATCAATGGCTCCACATCAGTTAAGTTTCATATCAAAATGTCTGACCACAGATCCTCCAAATACCACTCACAGTATTAGTAATGAGAGAATTTTTCATTTTTCTTCATATATTTTCAATGGCTCTCTGTTTTAAAACTGAGTCTACAGATAATTCTAAAGAAATCCCATTAGACACTTGGGATTGTTGATAGATGAGGTGACGATACATATTTTCCATTTAAAAATAAGTGTGACATTGATTTATAATCAACTTTAAATTGCCTAGTCCAATATGCTATTTCATGTTCTCCTCGTGATTCTATTGCTAGAGAGTTGATTTAACATCATATTCCTTTTCAGTTTTATAAAAGAACATTCTTGTACCACCTTTTAGAGTTGTCTTAAGTTTATGTAACTTTATAACTTAGTTTTAAAAAAAAATCTAGTTTCATGTTCAATGAATTAAGAAACAATAAACATCAGAACAGTTCGGCCAGAATTTAATAGGCAAACAAGGGTTGCTTTGGCAGTGTATAAAAAGGTAACTGTTACATACAAATCATTCTTTAATCTACTTTTATTAAATATTAAAAGGCGGTTGTTTTAAGACACTTAAAATTACATTTAATAAATGGATAACTCACCCCACACCTGACATATTGCTCCCCTACTTTTCTTCTTAATTTACTCTAAGGAACCAAAAAAGCTATTTTTAAAAAACAGATCCATGGTCATTCTAAACACCTCAAAGAGGTTCTGACTACTACTAAGGACACTCAGCACTACCGTCTTACTTATTAGTACAATATAAACTGCTGAAAAAGACAGTGAGTACTATCTCTTAAGGTTTTTCCCTTTCATGTATTTCTGCTATCTCCTGTTCTCTTGAATCCATTCATACCGGTTCAACTGAAAATATGCCTATTGAGGAATCAATAGATGTGACTGTTTAAGCTGCCACTCAAGGGAGGGCAGTGATTCCCAAACCTGGCTTCCTATCAGCATCATCTTGGGAAAATGATGCAGTAAGTTCCTGGGCCCCTTCACACCTAATGAAACCATCCCTCCACCCTAGCCTCTCCGGTGACTCTGTGCTGTGGTCTTGCATAATCCAACATTCAGGATGACTAAAAGGACAATGTTAAGGGAAGATGCTTGTCATTGTGTTTCCACAGGCCCTACCTCATAAACTGGGATCCAGAAAATAATAATAATAATAATGAAAATAATGTTCAATCATTAGCTCTAAAAGAGTGAGTAGAGTGACTGGGAAACAACTCCAGCATCAACAAATCTAACAAGGGAGCCGTGCTGCCTCCTGACCCTGAGGGCCCAGCACTGCACTGGAGGAAGGCGAGCGGGCAGCGGCACAGGGTGGGGGCGACAACTCCGCCAGTGACTGTTTCCACACCACTTCTCTCCATCGCTCCATCTCGATTCTCCATCGCTCCATCTCGATTCTCCATCGCTCCATCTCGATTCTCCATCGCTCCATCTCGATTCTCCATCGCTCCATCTCGATACTCGTTCCATCTTACTCTGCCTTTTGCCATTCTCACTCTCATTCCCATCTTTCCTCCCTTTTCTCACTTCCTCTCTTTTCCTTCTTTTTTTGATCATTCACTTATATCATTCTTATCTCTGCTTTCTCTTCCCTAAAAACTCTTTCTTACCTAATATAAGCAAATTAATACTGGAGATACAATGATGTCAGAAACCATTCAGCTGAAGGGGACGACTGGGCAAAGCAGAACTCCCACAGTAACGCTGATGGATGTACATGACAGACGCCATGCAGAACGTTTTCAAATCCATTATCTCGAGTCTCAAAACTTCCTAACTCATGACTGCTGGGTCTCATGAGTTTGGAAGGGCATATTGATTACTTGCAAACCCAAGGCACAGAGAAGGTTAAACAATAAACCTGGAATCCCTTAACCAGGAAGAGAACACAGCCCTAGTTCACAGTCTGATTTTCTTCCCATTACACCACTAACATCTGACTGGAGGCAAGATGCGAGAGCAACAGAAAGCAGTAATATTACTTCAGGCTCTAAAGCATCCAAGGTAACTGGGTTACCTAATACATTCTCAACTATTCTTCATGTGGGACAGATGTATTTTTTAAAAAATATTTTTATTGATTTCAGATAGGAAGGGAGAGAGAGAGATAGAAACATCAATGAGAGAGAATCACTGATCAGCTGCCTCCCACACGCCCCCTACTGGGGATCGAGCCCACAAACCGGGCATGTGCCCTTGACTGGAATCGAACCTGGGACCCTTCAGTCTGCAGGCCGACGCTCTATCCACTGAGCCAAACCAGCCAGGACTGTATTTTCTTAAAATGTAAATCACAATATATATTTCTAAAAGTTTTCCATATTCTTTTAAGATAACTTCTTCATATACATGAAGTGTGACTATATTTTAGTCAATCCACTTTGGTAATACTGTAGCCCAGAGATAGTTCTGAGGTCAGAATTGTTCTAATATATAGACTCAAAAAATATACAATGTAATTTATATAAACTGCATAGGTATACTATTTTATAAAAAGAAATGTAATATTCTCTATAAGTGGTTCTATAATTTAACCTCATTAATGCTTAGAGCTGCATTTCTTGAGAATCCTCAAGGAAAAAGTTACCTTATCTAAAGATAAACTCAGAAAACTCATTTTAATATTTTTATGGACTTTCTGTGATATTCTAAGTTTTAGGTACAATAGTCCATAAGTGGAAAGTTTTCACTATAAACCAATTTATGGTAAAATGCCCAATTAGGCCAGATCTGGATAAACCAGATGAAGAATCTTCCAACTGATGGACAATGTAGAATGTTTGACAGTGTAAATAAGCCACATGTGTGAGACCAGAGTATACAGCCCAGCTGGATTAAACTATGACCACACTCTACATGGTCCCAATCATATCAGAGCCCATGGGGCTGAGGTTCTCTGTTCACTGAGGAAATTAAACCTAAGGAACTTGCTTGGAATATAAATTCATATGCTGTCAATAACCCCAAGTACTTCGTCTAATATTTCAGAATCACAATTATAATCCACCAACTGTGCTAAGAATTATGATATCCTAATTTCAACCTTCAAGTTGGCAAAATGATTTCCAGTGGTTCCCAAACTAGCTGACATCAAAATCACCTGACGTGTTTATTAAAAATAGAATCATATAGGGGAGGGTGGGGGTAAAGGGGAGAGATCAACCAAAGGACTTGGGTGCAAGCATATGCGCCTAACCAGCGGTTGGGGACAACAGGGGGGTGGGGGCATGTGTGTGGAGGGGTGTGGGATGGGAATGGGGGCATGAGGACAAATATGTGATACCTTAATCAATAAAGAAATTTAAAAAAATAAAAATAAAATAAAAATAGAATCATAATGTGACTTATTTTTGCACCCTGATTCTAACATTGGAGACAAGCAGGGGAATCTGCTTAAGGACTGGAGATGCATTTAATATGGAGGAAGTATAATGTCACTGTAGTTACTGAACTGTTCACAGTGGTGTAATCACATGCTGTCTGGGATTTTCTTTAAGATACTTTAGAAAAAAAGAAAAAGGACAGATGATGCAAATATGGCAAGATATTGAGAAGTGCTTGATCCAGACAAACAGCACCATTGTATTCTTCCCTCTACTTCTGTGTAATTTTTAAATCCCTTCATAAAAAAAAAAAAAAAAAAAAAAAAAGTTTGCAGACCCCAATCCTAGACACAGTGGGCCAGAAAGGGGAAACCTCAGAATCCATTCTCAACAAGCTCTCCCCAAGAGTCTAATGCTGCCAGGCAGGCAATTGTCTTATTTGGGGACCATTAACAACAACCTTCTATATACCCTCCAAACTTAGATAGAGGTCAAGAACACTGAGAAATAATATTTTTTGTATTTTCAACATTAAAAAAAAATAACTGTCTTAAGTGATGTTCAAAAAGGGAAGCTATTCACATTGACCCAAACTACTTTCCTGTAGTCAGAGGTAACGGTTTTCTTAATCCCAATCATCCATGATAGTTGTTTAAATTAAGGCTCTATATATTTGCTTCTTCAAAAATATCTTGCAAAACTATTTTGAGGTAGAAGAAAAAAAGTTAAATGACCACTTTCTCCTGCTCTGTTGTAACTAAAATTACTGTTCACAGAAGTACAGAGCTTATGCATTTTGGTCCATCACATAGTTTACTATTTAGGTTTTCATTTTATTATCATATCTTTTTCTGCTTCCAGAATGCCCAGTAAAGCTGAAATTCTTCATTTAAAATGATAAAAAAAAATTTTTTTTCCAAAATATTTAACGATCTTAGATCTGAGTTTGGCAAGACAGGTTAAAAATAAACACATGAAAATACTATATTTCACAAGCAAACACACAGACTAAAACCCAATTTTCACTGTTTTCCCTCTTTCTTATACAGCGCCATTTTAAACGTGCAGTTTACTTGTAATCTAAAAATAATTTTAAACGTGATTGTCAAAAAAAAGATTTTAAAACAGAGATGAAATCTATGAAGGCACACATGGATTGTCAATGGTTACATCACATTTCTTTAGAAACAGAATCTTTTCTGCTCCTGTAAACGTTTTTCTCACACATTTAAAGTGAGGTTAGTGCTGACAAAATTATTGCTATACTCACAGTTTGCAACCCACTGTGTATGAGGTACATCTTCTCCATTCATACACCCCGTCCCTTCTACTATTCTTACTCACTTGAGTTTAAGAGTCAACCAAAGTCTAGAGGCTACAAACAATTTAGTATTTTCATCAATACTGGAATGACAGCAAACAACATTACAAAACGTCAGAGATGAAAAATGTCTTCTTATTGGAGTCCAAGACTTCAATTTATTCTTCATTAAATGAATATATTGCTCATTTAACTTCCTCAGGAAAAAGAAATTATTCTGAAAATGAATAATTCTTTCCTGAACACTTCATCCAAGACTATTCCTTCACGTTTCCTCTAATATTTTGTTGGTTTAATTCATTTGACTTAGTAGTCTCCAAGAATCACATCACCTTTCCTTGGGTGGTCTATCATAGCGGTCTTGGATGCTTTTGGTTAGCCGTTTGATAAATATTTTGTAAATTTTCCCACAGTATGTATGCACTGTCTTTTGCAATTCCAGTTCTAAAGGTTTTAATAAGGAATGGATGTGGTCATCTTCAAAAGAACACTAGAGGAAGAAAATAAAAAGACAAATATAAATATGTAATTAATTCTAAATAACTTCTTCAATCAATTTAATATTGACAAGCTCCATTTAAAATCTCATAAAAAAGAAACCCTGGCCAGTGTGGCTCAGTTGGTCGAGCACTGTCCCATGCACTGAAAGGTTGCCGGTTCCATTCCTGATCGGGGCACATGCCCAGGTTGCCAGCTCAGTCTGCGGTCGGGGTGTGTACGGGAGACAGCCATCAATGTTTCTCTCTCACATAAATGCTTCTCTCTCCCCCGCTCTTCCCTCACTCTCTAAATTCAATAAAAACTTATTTTAAAATAAAGTCTCACAAAAGCATTTTCTCAACAAATATTTTCAGTGAAATAAACAGAACTATGGTCTCACATTCTGGAGGAGGAGAAAGTAATGGTAATCACTGGGGCATCAGGGAGAGCTTTCCACAGGACAATGGAGGCAGGGCAAGCCAAGGCAGGAGTTCTCACATGTTCAGGGACAGAGACCACCCAGGGATTCTAACTACTGTGAGATGACATCCACAAGCTCAGAGAGAAACGAACAAAAGCCCCAAATCCCTCCGATGCAAACACAGCCTGAAGTCACTGCATTCTTCCATTCACGTAATGCGCAGTGCCCGTAGAGTTGTGCAGTACACAACTGGCATCTAGGTGTTCCCACGTGTGCCTAACCTGACTGCAGGCCTCTTCCCACACCGCAGGCTGTGCCTGGCTCACCTTCACCTTCCCTTTTCTGCCTGGTCCTCATCCTCACAGCTCAGTTCAAGTGTCAGCTCCTCTGAGAAACCTCTCCTGACAGTTAATCACTCCCTCCCTCGTCACTGGCACACCACTCAGTACACAGACTTTCAGGAAGGTCGTGCTCTGTATATAAGACTGCAGACTGGAAGGCAGCAAATAGCGAGACTATGATGACCACAAGTAAATAATTCAAGGCATTTTCAAAGAACAAGACATGTTTTTAAAATATGGCAGAATGGCAGTTCAATCCAGCAAATGCTGGGTACAACCATGGCTCTGACTAAGAAGGTAGGGTAGGAATAAGCACTCAACTCTCTTGCTGAGATAGTTATGCAAATATAAGCAGGGTGTGTGAAGTAAATCAAACTTAACACAGAAATACCAAGAAATATAATAATTCAGGATGATATACATTAAGCAGAAAATACCTTATAGAGCAATAAAATACTTTGTTCCCATTTTGAATTTGCAATTTTTAATCTTAATATTTTTATTCACTCAACAACTAATATTTAAGAAATATATGTGGACTGTAAAAATTGATTTGCTGGCAGATATAGCCATGCATTTACAATTTAAAAATGATACACATTCTTTATAATTCATATTGTTCACTGTATTCGATGGCTATGACTAAGTGTCTGTCTAAAACTTGCATAAATACCTTTGTCTGAATGCAATTCTTTTAAAAATTACACTTCTCACTGAATTATAGATAAGGGAAGATAAAAACACTAACCAAAAGCACCATAAAGGGTTGATTAACTTCATTAAGTTGAAAAACATAAAATCATTAATTCAGTATTTGAAATAATCTTAAAAGATTTATTTTTTAAAAATCAAGTGTAGTTAATCAGCTTAAAAACCAACTCAACATTTTAAAGGTATGTATTTATAAAAGATAAAAGATCAAATAAATTAGAAAGATTTAATTCTTTAATAATGCATTTTTAATGCTCAAAGGAAACAAAGAAATCACATTTTTATAAGTATGCATTTCTTTTCTATCCTGCAAAGTCTCAGATCCTCCAAAAGTCCTTTTGTTCATTTTTATCACCTTTCGACAATCCATGAAAAACATGATTAAAATACGATATTGATTTCTAAATACTGCATTAAATGAACATCAACACTAAATTTTATAATTCTCCAAAGAGTGTAGCTCAGTGGATTACAGTTAAGTACTTTTTTTCTAATTCCTACTGATGAGGCTGTACTAGACCAGAGGTTTTCAGTCACCAACAATTAATAAGAATTAGAATCCAGCGCCCACACCTAAGCCAAACTAGTACTCCCATGATTCATTTATGTCTTGTCTTCATATCCATAAAAGATTAGGCACAGTCTAGCCTGACAGCAGAACTACATGAGATGAGTGGTCACATATACTTCTCCCTAAGTATCAGTGAATTAGCTGCATGCATAGTGAGTGATACAACTCAATAAACAAAACCATAAATTCAACCTTCATTTGGATTTGCCCCAAGACTTGGTCCCCAACATATTCAGACCTGGTTCCATGCATCACCCTAGAGATATGTGAGGTATAATCACCTTCCCTTGTAAAACCACCTTAATTACACAAAAGGGGACTATAAGAACAAGAAAAAAGAGGGAGAAAAGATTATCTGGGGCAGGGATAGGAGAGGGAGCGTATAATTTCCACCCAAAACTCAATAAAAACAAATGCTTAAACAAGAAAACCCCATTTACAAAGGCAACAAAGATAAAATACTTAAGCATAAACTCAAGATATGTTTAAAATCTGTATGCAGAAAACTACTAAACAATCCTGAGACACAAATAGAAAGACATTCTTAAGATGTATCAACACAATCAAAATCTCAGCAGCCCCTAATATATGAAGCTGATACACTCCCAATAAAAATGACAAGATTTTTATGTAGTTAAAAGTGTTGGTATCTGTGGGAAAATAAATATACAAAATCTAGGAACACACTGAGGACAGGCTATGAAGAAGAAGTGACCCGACCAGATAATAAAACACAGCACACAGTCTTTTAAGTAAAATAGTGTGGCATTGGTGCACAAATGAACAGATCAATGGAACAAAACAGAAATGAAAATGCAACTTTAGTATATGATAAAATCAGTATCTCAAATCTTTGCGTTAAAGATAGACTTTTAGCCCTGGTCAGTGTGACTCAGTGGTTAGACAGTTGGCTCTCGCTGAAGGACCTCTGGCTCAATTCCTGGTCAAGGGCATGTACCTGGGTTGCAGGTTCCCCACCATGGTTGGGGCACATGTGGGGGGCAACCAATTGATGTGGCTCTCTCACACTGATGTTTCTCTCTCTCCTCTCTACCCCTCCCCCTCCTTCCACTCTCTTTAAAATCAATGGAAAAAATATCCTTCAGTGAAGACTGACAAACAAACAAAAAAGATAGACTTTTAAATAAATGGTGTTTGGACAACAAGACTGCCATTTGGAAAAAGATCAAATGCAATCCATTCCTCACCTAATACAAAAGACTAAATTCCAAACTAAGCAAAGGACTAAATTTAATAAATAAAACAATACATAGGTGAATATTTCTATAACCTAAGTGTAGTTAGGAAAAGGCTTTCTAATTTTGACTTTTTACAAAAAGGTTGATAAACATGATTAAACAAAATTAAAAACAGACTGAATAGCAAAAAATGCCACAAATGAAGTAAATTGGGAGAAAATATTTACAACAGAAATCACAGATTAAGTACTAACATCCCTAATATACAAAGAACTTACTATTGTCAGGGAGATGGTAAATAAAGACTCTGCAAATATGCAAAAATGATTGAATTAATTATATACTTTAAATGGGTGAACTTTGTGGTATATAAAATGTGTATCAATAAAGTTACTTTAGCCCTAACAGGTTTGGCTCAGTGGATAGAGCGTCTGTCTGCAGACTGAAGGGTCCCAGGTTCGATTCCGGTCAAGGGCATGTACCTTGGTTGCGGGCACATCCCCAATAGGGGGTGTGCAGGAGGCAGCTGATTGATGTTTCTCTCTCACTGATGTTTCTAACTCTCTATCCCTCTCCCTTCCTCTCTGTAAAAAATCAATAAAATATATTTTTAAAAAATAGTTACTTTAAAAACACTATAAATAGGTAAACTATCTGAAAGAAAATTCACCAAAAAAGATAAAATGGCTCTTTAATATATAAAAAGATGTTCACCTTACTCATAAGAGAAATACAAATTAAAACTAAACTAAGACTCCATTTCTCACTCACACGAAAGGCAAAATTTTATTTTAGTTTTTCTAGTTAATTCTCACCCGAGGACATTTTCCCACTGATTTTAGAGAGAGTGGAAGAGAGAGGGAAGGAGAGGAACATCAATGTGAGAGAAACATATTGATTGGTTGCCTCCTGCAAGGGCTGGGGAGGAACCTTCAACTAAGGTATGTGCCCTTGACTGGAATCAAACCCAGGACCCTTTGGTCCACAAGCCGACACTCTCCACTGAGCCAAACTGGCTAGGGCTGAAAGGCAAAATTTTAAAAGTTTGATAACACACTCCACTGAGGAGGATGTGGGGAACAGGCCTCCTATAAATTGTAAGGCAATCCCCATGCAGGGGAAATAAGCAGTATCTTCAATCCAATAACCCCACTTCCAGGAATGTACCCTGAAGGTACATCTCCCGACAACACAAACATACATATGGCACGGTTATGCATTGCTGCATTATTTATAATTCAAAATGTTGGAAAACAAAACATTCAAACACAAGAGGTGAGTTGAATAAACGCTAGTACATATACAAAATGGAATATTATACAGCTATAAAAAAGAAAGAGAAAGATATATATAAATACATGTATTTCCAGAATATTTTAATAAAAAAAGCAAAGAGCAAAAAATATATAAACAAAAAAAGGTGTGCTACCTTTTGTTTAGTAAAGGGAATTATAACACATACACACATCTGCTCATGTGTACAAGAAGGACAAACCAGAAGATAATGGAACTGGCAACCGATGGAGTGGGGGAAAGAGATGGGGAATATACTTTTTGAAGTATATTAACCTTTTGCACTCGGATGTCAAGTGTGACTCGACACGGTTAGCATCGGTAGCAGCTCTTTTTATACTCTTTGAATGTATCAATAATTTGAAATATAAAAAAATCCAAATAAATAAGTTCGTATGAAAAGAAACTCCAGTTTTTTATTCTACTGCCTCGCTTTGTAAAATCTGGGGTATTTAAAAAATTAAATCCCGAGTAAAATAAAGGAATCGAGAAAAAAGCAAGCGAGTGCAAAGGGTTAATATTCCACACATCCGATTAAAGTTAAATTAACAAGGATGAGGAGGAAAACGTAACACTAAAAGCATACTGAACAATGAACCCAATTGTATTTGAAATGAGTAAAATTAACTCACTGAAAGAGAGGATAAAAGAACTAATCCAAGTAACTTCTGAACACAGTAATTGAGCACACACCCTCGTCCAGGGCAGGGGCGGGGAAGAAAAAGGACTGGAAACAATCCTGAACAGGCTGTTTTTTGTGTGAAGAGAGAAGCAGAGACACAGCATTTTTCAAATTATTTTAGATGTATTGTAGGATTAAGTTAAATGAACAAATGTTTTATGTTAGGAGTCAGGATTCTATCTGTAGAAAAAGATAAAACACAGAAACATAGAGTAGGAAAAAGCAAGGAAGGGCCTTGGGGGGATGGAACTGGAGGCACTGGTGTGGGCGCAGGATTATAAGTGAGTGTGTGTGGGTTTACATTTTCTAGCTCTGTTACTGAAAGGGCTAAGAAGACACCCTTGAAGCAATAAGGATACCTAGCACCCAGAGCCCACCAGAAGGAGCAGAGCACCTTTGTCAGATAGTGAATTTCAGGGCTACAGCAGGGAAGGTGCATCAAGATGAGCCTGGAATAACTTGTTGGGACAAACAATGAGGTACTAAAAACAATGATGGGAATATGTCAGAAGGGCACAGGAGGTAGCCAAAAGGGACTCCCAAGAGTCAAATTTGGAACAACATAAATAAAAGGGAAAACCGCATTATAAATCATTGGAAAAAATACACACTAATTTCATACTAAGTGTGTGTAAAGAGCAATAAACAGGCAAAAAGCTGTATGTGGAAGGAGTGCCAGAGTTGGACAATCACCAATTTGTAACTACCATAATAAAGACTGGTTTGAGCAAGAACCAACAATGGCCACTAAATTTACTATGGACATTTTGATGAGCAGGGTATTTACATGATTTTAAAGAGTCTCCCCAAAAACTGCTTGCAAGAGGAAAAATAACTATACAGTGCATAAACTGAACAACATTTTGACTGAGTGGTTAAAATCAACGTCACTGGGGGAGGAACCAAGATGGCGGCATAGTTAAACAACTAATCTGCTGCCTCACACAACAATTTCAAAAATACAACTAAAAGACAAAAACGTCTACCACCCAGAACCACGGGAAAGCTGGCTGAGTGGAAGATTTACAACTAAGAAGAGAAAGGAGCACAATCGCTGAAAAGCTGAGGTACGGAGGCATGCGAATTGGGCCAGCGGCGGGTGGCGGGGTGCGCAGCTTTTCTTCAACCCGCAGGGAGACAAGCTCCCGATCACTCTGAAATCCAGTTTCTGGGGACACTTGGGGGACCCAGGCACCTACGGGGAGAAGCTGGACTCTCGGCCATCGGGTCGGAAAGTGAGAGTGACTTTTTTGCAGAGGTGCGCCCAGCAATCATTGTTTACTGCGCTGGAGCACGGGGCGCAGGGACTTGGAAACGGGAAAGGCAGAGACGGCTGACGGCAGCCATCGCCGTTGGCCACGCCCCAGCCTAGTGACTCCCTGAGACCCCGCCCTGCCCTGAGGCCCCACCCCGCACATTCTACAAACCCGCCCAGGCTCAACACAGGGCTTTTGGATATAAATGGCCTGTTCTGGGGCGGCTCAACCAAATTAACTGCAGCTCCAGTCAGACTGCTCCAAAACCGCCCAAGCAAAGAGGAGAAAACTAGCCCTTGCTGTAGCTCCTGCTGGGGGACACACAGTACACAAGGGTACACCAAGAGTGTCCACCTCAAGTAACTGGGAGGCTGACCCATTGAACCAATAGGACACCTAGTACACAAAACTACCTTACCAACTTAGGGAAGCAGAGAATATGAGAAGGCAAGGAAACAGATCACAAACCAAAGAAATGGAGGAGAACAAGCGACTGGACATAGAGTTCAAAACCACGGTTATAAGGTTTTTCAAGAATTTCATGGAAAAGGCAGATAAATTCAATGAGGACCAACTAGAAATTAAACATACACTGACTGAGATAAAAAATATTATACAGAGACCCAAAAGCAGACTAGAGGATTGCAAGAATCAACTCAAAGACTTGGAATACAAAGAGGTCAAGGACACTCCTCCAGAGAAGCATGAAGAGAAGAGAATTCAGAAAGTTGAAGATAGTGTAAGAAGCCTCTGGGACAACTTCAAGCAAACCAACATCAGAATTATGGGGGTACCAGAAGAAGAGGGAGAGCAAGATACTGAAAACCTATTTGAAGAAATAATGAACGAAAACTTCCCCCACCTGATGAAATAGACTTACAAGTCCAGGAAGCGCACAGAACCCCAAACAAAAGGAATCCAAAGAGGACCACACCAAGACACATAATAATTAAAATGCCAAGAGCAAAAGACAAAGAGAGAATCTTACAAGCAGCAAGAGAAAAACAGTTAGTTACCTACAAGGGATCTCCCATACGATTATCAGCTAATTTCTCAACAGAAACCATGCAGGCCAGACGGGAGTGGCAAGAAATATTCAAAGTGATGAATAGCAGGAACCTACAACCAAGACTACTCTACCCAGCAAAGTTATCATTCAGAATTGAAGGGCAGATAAAGAGCTTCACAGATAAGAAAAAGCTAAAGGAGTTCATTACCACCAAACCAGCATTATATGAAATGCTGAAAGGTATTCTTTAAAAAGAGGAAAAAGAAGAAGAATGATAAAAATTATGAACAACAAATACATATCTATCAACAAGTGAATCTAAAAGTCAAGTGAATTAAAAATCTGAGGAACAGAATAAACTGGTGAACTTAATAGAATCAGGCATAGAATGGGAGTGGATTGATAATTCTCAGGGGGAAAGGGGTGTCTGTGTGGGGAGTATGGGAAGAGACTGGACAAAAATCATACACCTATGGATAAGGACAGCGGGGGGGGGAGGTAAGAGAAGAGGGGGGGTGGGAACTGGGTGGTGGGGAGATATGTGGGGAAAAAGGAGAAACAATTGTAATCTGAACAATAAAGATTCATTAAAAAAATAAATAAATAAATAAAATAAAATAAAATAAAATCAATGTCACCAATAAGAGGCAGACAGACAGCAGACAGAGGTGACTGAATGTGACACCCTGAGAAGAACACAACTCCACTTAAATAGTATTCTGACCAGGAGGGCATACCCTGAACCTAATCATAAAGAAACATCAGGCAAGCCATTATGAAGAACTTTCTAATAATATCAGGAATTAAGGGGCTCTATTCCTCCCAAAATGTCAATGCCATAATAGACAAAAAAAGATTGAAAACCTGTTCTAGATCAAAGAAGAGTAAAGCTCATGGATGGTAGATTAAAGTATTGTATCAATATTTTATTTCCTGAGTTTGACATCTGTCCTGTCAGTTGGTAATAAGAAAATATCCTTGTTCTAACTAAAAACACACATAAGTTTTTAGGGACAAAAGCACATGATTCAGAAAAAAAACAATGTATGTATAAAGAGAACCAATGATAAAGCAAATGGGGTAAAATATTAACAGCATATCCATATCCTTCAGTAAAGGACATAGAAATTTTTTGTACTATTCTTGCAAGTTCTCCATAAGCTTGCAAGTATTTCCACATAAAAACATTTTAAAATGCTTACATTTCTCAGTGCTTCATAAATAGCTCTAAATGCTGGCTGCTTATCATCATGGTAAACACCTCTGTTCCCATGAAGAATGAAGATTCCTTCTTCCTCTGCTTCTTGGCAATTGCTTCCATATATACAATGATCTGGTCGATAATTCCATTGACATGGAAAAATAAAAAGACTTTCTACATGAAGAAAGACAAAACAATTAAGTAAATAGCCCTAATCCCACAGAATTATCATTTTGCAAAAATTTTAGTTTAAAACTAGTCCTTACAGAGTAAAATTTAAAATAGTAAAAAATACGTTTGGCATTTAGATCTCCTCCTACTAAATCAATATTCAAGAAAAGTTTTACTCTGTCTTTAACATAAATAGTACTTACTATTAATATAAAGCCAAAATCAAATAAATGCATTTCATTTTGACTAAATAATACCTGTAATTTTTTTTTAAATGCAAAGGATCAAAGAAATTAAATGATTACCTGGGTTATGAAAAAATATGATATTCAACAGATCTTGATCACCCCACGTGATATTCAGTTTGTATTTCTTGAGCAATGGCATAAGTATGTCTCCCCATCGCATCCGTACAGTTGTCATATCATTCTGTTGGTAAACACAGTAAAAAGGTCCTCAAGCTTCCAGGCTCAAAATGGTGGCATGATGACAGTTCCCCATTCTTCCCTTAGCAATCATTACAGATCAGGAAGAAATAGCAACTTCTTTTGTTACAAAACCCAGTGACGCCAATGTAAACCTTAATGTGAGTAAGGCTGCCCAGCTGGAGCGGGAAAGGTAACAAAAGAAGCTATCTGAAGCTGCATGTAGAATTGAGAATACTAATAAAGCTGGGAAGGAGATGGAAAGAGAAAGCAGGCAATGGTCTGACTGTAACCTCATCTGAAAATGCAGACCACTTTAGTACCATATGTCTGGACAAAGTACCTCTGTCTATGTCTATGTCATAGAGTGGTTGAGGATTAAACCTGTTACTATATAATTAAAAAGTACCTGGAACAGTACCTGACACACAGTACACATGCAGTTAGCTATTACTATTGTTGCCATGATCACTATTATTCTTAGACTGATGCTAATCTTTTGTAACTGGCATTTCAGAGAGATCATTCAAAATTGATATCAAAAATAGATACTGAATTTCATCAGTTGCCTTTCAGCCTCATAGCTCATTATTTTAAAACACTAGAGGCCCGGTGCACGAAATTCATGCACGAGGGGAGGGGGAGGTGTGTGTCCCTCAGCCCAGCCTGCATCCTCTCCAATCTGGGAGCCCTTGAGGGATCTCCGACTGTCCGTTTAGGCAGTCGGACATCCCTCTCACAATCCAGGACTGCTGGCTCCCAACCGCTCGCCTGCCTGCCTGCCTGATTGCCTCTAACCGCTTCTGCCTGCCAGCCTGATCACCCCCTAACCACTCCCCTGCCAGCCTGATCGACGCCTAACTGCTCCCCTGCTGGCCCGATTACCCCTAACTGCCCTCCCCTGCAGGCCTGGTCGCCCCTAACTGCCCTCCCTTGCTGGCCTGGTCACCCCTAACTGTCCTCCTCTGCCAGCCTGGTCGCCCCTAACTGTCCTCTCCTGCAGGCCTGGTCGCCCCCAACTGTCCTCTCCTGTAGGCCTGGTCGCCCCCAACTGTCCTCCCCTGCAGGCCTGGTCACCCCCAACTGCCCTCCCCTGCAGGCCTGGGTCCCCCCCAACTACCCTCCCCTGCAGGCCTGGGTCCCCCCGCAACTGCCCTCCCTTGCAGGCCTGGTCGCCCCCAACTGCCCTCTCCTGCAGGACTGATCGCCCACAACTGCCCTCCCCTGCCAGCCATCTTGTGGCAGCCATCTTGTGTCCTCATGGGGGTGGACATCTTTGACCACATGGGGGTGGCCATCTTGTGTGTTGGAGTGATGGTCAATTTGCATATTACTCTTTTATTAGATAGGATGAAGTCAAATACCTGAGGAAACAACAGAATTGAAAGAGGGCTCTGGACCACAGAATCTGGAATGTGAAGGGATGGAGTTGAATAGTAAGCTTCTTATACTTCTGTGACTCTCTTAAACTCTCCAGACTTAACCCAGTATTTCTCAAAGTGCAGTTTGCATCATGCCAATCAGTGAATTTTTTATGACCTCAATAATACTAAGTACAAATATTAAAAGTGAGGTTTAGAAACTTTTATAGAATTTAACAGAATTATATCTATGTAATCTTATAATTTAGTAATTTATTTATATAATTTTTTTAAAACATGTTTTTATTGATTTCAGAAAGAGGAGGAAGGAGATAGAAACATCAATGATGAGGTAATCATTGATCAGCTGCCTCCTGCATGCCCCCTCCTGGGAATCGAGCCTGCAACACAGGCATGTGACCTGACTGGGAATCGAACTGTGACCTCCTGGTTCTTGGGTCAACACTCAACCACTGAGCAACATCAGCCAGGCTTATTTACATCATTTTTAGAAAAATATTGGCTCATGACAGATTGCAAGTTAAAAAAAAATTTTGATCCTTCTCCAAAGTTTGAAAAAAACATTGTTGTAAGCTATTCTAGGATATACATAAACTTAGTGGAGGTATAAACAATCTATCCTTGAAGAAAGAGAAAGAAAAGCTAGAATTCCTGGGGAAAAAACCAAAACATTTAAACTAAATATGATCTGCTCAAATTGTTTACCTTTGTGTGAAGTTTGTCAGAACGTAGTAATCACAGTAATAAAGGAATCTAAAGTCCCTCCCAAAATAATCTGGAAAATGACTGAAACTAATTTTACTTAAGGAATTAAGAAAATACTTTATTGAAAAAATTACTGTGAAATAAGTCACTGAGCAGGTTAACAAAATATTCTTAGGATCTGAAAAGGAAAATATAAACTGCACAAGGATAAAGACCAGCAACACCTTCAATAGGCAGGGACTGGTGGGCCCATTGTACCAGGCCATGTCCAACTCTTCACTGGGTTCAATCTATTCAAATAGACAGATAGATAGATTTAAACACACACACACACACACACAACACACACACACACACACACACACACACCTATTCAAAGAAAAATCAATGAAAGATATACTACAAGGCCCAGCGTAGTCTTGGAAGGGAGAGTGAAGATCAAAGAGGAAAAAAACCTTTATGGCTTAAAAATCCCCCTAGGAAAATACTGGACAAGAAACAACACTAATATTATTTGCTGATGACATAACTAGAATATTCAAGACAACCAATGAAAAAACAATGAGAAATCAAGTCAACAGAATTAGAAAAATGGCCTAAGGATATGGACAGCCATTACAAAGGAGAAAAAGAAATGACTGAAAATTATAATCAGATTTTTATCCACACTGGTAGCAGAGTCAGAAAAACACAAATTAAAATATATGAGATATTTTTCAGCCATATAATTTCAAGTTCATACTAGTACATACAAACAATAAAACCCTATCATCCATTCTCTACAATACCACACTCACATTAAAAATAAATGTGACAGACTGCATGTACTGAGAAAAAGCAATTATATCTTTACTAAGTAAAAAAAGAAAAGTGAAGATACAGAATAGGACCCTACACTTATAGTGTTAATATACATGTGTATCAGTTTTAAATTCCGTTTTTTAAAAAGTCTGAAGAATATGGTACATTGCAAAGTTTGTCATTTTGGCAAAGAAATGAAATTGGGGCCCTGGACAGTTTGGCTCAGTGGATACAGCGTCGGCCTGCAGACTGAAAGGTCCCAGGTTCGATTCCGGCCAGGGGCATGTACCTTGGTTGCGAGCACATCCCCAGCAGGAGGTGTGCAGGAGGCAGCTGACTGATGTTTCTCTCTCATCGATGTTTCGAACTCTCTATCCCTCTCCCTTCCTCTCTATAAAAAATCAGTAAAATTAAAAAAAAAAGAAATGAAACTGGGGAAAGCGGTGTGCAAAGGGGGAACTTGTTTTTTGATTCTACATACAATGAATTGTTTAAATTTTTATAAACATGACTGAGCCCAGCCGGCGTGGCTCAGTGGCCAAGCATCAACCCATGAACCAGGAGGTCACGGTTGGATTCCCAGGTCAGGGCACATGCCTGGGTTGCTGGCTTGATCCCCAGTAGGGCGCGTGCAGAAAGCAACCAACCGATCACTCTCATTGATGTTTCTATCTCTATCCCTCTTCCTCCCTCTCTCTTTAAAATCAATAAAAAGATATATTTTAAAAAATTTTAGTTTTATAATTTAAAAAACAGTAGTTGGCAAAAGTAGGTTTATAGTTGTATGTAAAACAAGTTTATTCTTGTATTATTATTTATCAATTATCGTAGTATTTTCCATACGAACAACTATAGACCTACTTTTACCAACCTCATACATAGTTTTAATTTACTAAATTTAGCAAACCTACTACCAAAATACACATGTATTATATTAAGATCAATTACCCTTTTAGAATTATGTATGCTTTTGAAAATTCATAGGCTCATTACCATTATCAGTCTACCTTATAATATAAAACTGACAGGTGGCTATTCATATTATATTCCAGCAATGCTAGAAACTGAAACTCATCAATTCCCCCAAATTAGTTACTCCACTAATCTCTGAAAAGTTCTATCCCTTTGGGTAAGATGTTCATTGATATTCTGTTCTCATAAGGTATTATTTTTATTTATATATATATATATAACAGTAAATCCTCTTTATTGGTGCAATGGGGTCCGCCAGACCCTGTCACATACAAATTACAAATAATTCAGAGCTCTAAAGTTTAAGACCTGTGCCAGGAAAAATCAAGGTAATGTTTGCTACAGATATAGCCTGGAAAGCAACCCAGAAAACAAAGAAAGATTATAAAAAAGGAATTAAAAACTCAGTAAGTTTTGTAGAAGCATCCAGCAACCATAAATGTAATAATATTTGAAAACAAAGCAAATTTGTATTGTTCTCACTGAGCAAGAGTAGGGTTGTTTGGAACATAGAGACAGTAGGTATGAAGCAAACAGTACCTAATAAATTAATGTACAATGCCTCTTATATTTTTCTTCGTTAAATAGTCATTAATATACAAAAGAAAGCTGAAGTTTGAAAGTTTAGCAATTACTTCAACTTCCATATCTACATCTCCAGCTGGTTTAGAACATGCCACAGACAAAAACAAAAGGGGAGTGGGAGAAACTGTTAAAGTATTTAAGAATGACATTTAAATAAGTAAAAAATAATCATAGATTTGAACTATATAGCTGTATTTTGAAATTTTTAAAAAAGTGAATAATGGTGTTACACTAAATTATCTCTAAGGTTCTTTGCAACACTAAGTTTCTCATAATTCTGTGAATTTCAAATGAAAGGTTACTGAGAAGTCACATTATTCCTTAGCAGATAATCTTACAGCACCATCTTCTGGTATAATATTACTATGCATAGAAAAGGAAGAAAACTCATAGTTTGAAATCTTATTTAGAAAAATTTATGGTATGTGAAATTTTAAAACTCAAGATATATTAACAAATTGGGTAACCTTTTAAAGATGTTCACTTTTAAGTAAGAACACAGTCACACCAGCCTCATTCGTTCATTCAATTGTAAGAGACAAAGGTAAAATGAAATCAAGATTTCAGAAAGGTTCAGAAAATGGAAAAGATTTATTAAAAAAAAAAACACGAACACCTAGATTTACTAGTACTAGATCTACAGAATGATGGGTATAAACTGTCTGTGCTAAGACTGAAATGTCAAGATGTGGCGGGAGGGTGGCTACAAGCATCACTGCTGCCTATACCCAAAATAAGAGGGAGGTTTAAATCAGACACGTAGAAAGGAGTATTAAATAATGATGTAAATTCTGTTCCACCAGAAGCCATAAGAAAAAGATCTGACAAATAAACGTATAAAACATACATATATACTCATATCAGATATGACTTAATATCTCTTAATGTTTATTTCTGTCCTAACTAGATGTAAAGGGATAAACAGTAAGTCTATATGGGTGTTACAGAGGTCACTGTTTTTAGCTGACATTTAAGTGCTTACTTTGTGGCATACTCTGTACACTTACTATGAGTTAGCCACTGTTCTAACTAATTTCATCCTCACAAAAGCCTATAACATAGGTACTGTGTTACCTTGCCATCCTCATTTCACAGATGAAGAAACTAAACCCCATAGATGTTCAAAACTTACCCAAGGTTCTAGCATTTGAACCAAGCCAGCAGGCACCAGAGTCTTAAGCTCTTAACTGCAACTCTGTGTTCCCCCAAGATGTCTCACACTTTAAATTCAAGTATTCTACGGCTGCGGCTGCACAACTACAGAACGACTGCTGCTGCCTGGAATAACAACCTAAGAAGGTAATGTTCGCTACAGTGCATTAGTTCACTTCATTGTAATGCCATCTCGTTTGAGCAATGCTCTAATAAACAGAATACTAAGAACAAGCATTTCTTCAAATACTTTAGATAAATAGAAATATTCTGAATAGTTCGATCTAGTTTTTAACAAAGCAAAATTAAATCGGAAACCAAACACTTCAGAGGGAAAATAACCAACTACCTATTATCAGGGACTTACCTTGAAATACTTCCTTCTTATTCTAGTCATGTTCATCAACATAACTCCAGAGTTTACTCCAGTTTTTCCATAGTATGGATGTCTGGCAAAGCGATTATACCATCCTATTCGAGGCTCTTCATGTTCTGGTGCCATTCCAGCAATTTGTGTGGAATTAAATTTCTTGAGTAAAGACCAAATGTCATCAACGGGCCGTAAAAAAAGGATATCAGTGTCGACATACAGTAGTGAGTCAACTTCTTTCAGGATTAACTATAAGGAGAGATATTTGAATCATTAACTATAATTCTATTTATTTAGTATAAAACATAAAAGAAGATTTAATTATCAAAGAAGTACTTAAGAGATAAGCTAACTTACATTAACTTTTAAAGCAATTTTTCCTCGATCAGTCATTTTTTGCAACAGCATGTTAAAGATACTATGCTAATCTTTATATTAACTTTTAGAGAAGAAACACTATCAAAACAAATAAGAACAAAAACTAACAATAAGAATAAAATAAAAGGATATGCTCATAGATTAGGGAGAAATCTTAATTAAAGAACATTAACTTAGGTGAATTTCTATCTCAAATTTTAATTTCTTGAGATAAATATAGAAATAAACCAATATAAATAAAGATATGGCCCTAGCCAGTTTGGCTCAGTGGATAGAGCATCTGCCTGTGGACTGAAGGGTCCTAGGTTCAATTCCGGCCAAGGGCACATGCCTGGGTTGTGGGCTCGATCCCCAGTAGGGGGTGTGCAGGAGGCAGCCGATCAATGGTTCTCTCTCATCATTGATGTTTCTATCTCTATCTTTCTCCCTTCCTCTCTGAAATCAATAAAAATATATTTTTTTAAAAAGATATGAATTTGTTCCCTTGGCCTGCAACACTAATGCCTGGCACCTTTACATCATTTTGGTCTCAACTAGCAAACGGTAGAGCCAAAATTGAAACCCAGACCACTTAGCTTAAGTTCATGCTCTTATTTCTATGCTTACTGTCCACCAACAAATCAAAGAAAATGTGCACACACTTAGTAAGAGTAAAAACAAAACTTGTCTTGCAAGACAGATCAGCTATGCTGCTAC
Source organism: Eptesicus fuscus (assembly GCF_027574615.1). Taxonomy (NCBI): domain Eukaryota; kingdom Metazoa; phylum Chordata; class Mammalia; order Chiroptera; family Vespertilionidae; genus Eptesicus; species Eptesicus fuscus. The sequence goes on along the minus strand of NC_072479.1, from coordinate 65,706,725 downwards.
TTCCAGAGAAATGTTAAATCTCCAACATATCTTCTACAGGGATTCCCAAAGGCAATTTTTGTTTTTTATTTCTGCCTTACCCATGAATTTTAGAATTTGACTCCTACAAATTTAAATTTATTGCCTATCCAGTGTATCAGTAAGACTCGATAATTAGGTTAAGCTAAACCTTTTTAGTTAAGAATGAAAATAAGAGCTTGTTCTTCATTCTGCTCCTTTTCAAAGATGCTACCTCCTCCTAGAGCTAAGGTTAAGCAATTACCTTAATGAGCAGCTAGGAGGTTGAAAACACCCAATTCCCCCCACCAGCTGGTTTAATATCAGGCTGAAAAAAATCTGATGGTTGACTGGAGTGCCTGTATAAAGCCCCCAATTAAAAGAGTATGTGTACATGTGTCTGTAGGTCTGTCTGTCTCTCTGTTGTGGGGTCAAAAATGAGGGCAACTGGTTTTATATCAACATTCTGCTTCTGTACCACGATACAATGTGTATTTACAGATTACTGGATTGTTGCAGACTAGGAAGACTGCATAAAACTCCAAGTTCACTGCCAACTGGAAATCAGACATAAGGTTAAATAATAACCACATCAGTATTTCTCGTGGAAGAAGTCGACAGAGCCTACATTAGTTCTTTTCATCCATTTTAAAGGAAGAGAAACTCAGTAAAAAAAAAAAAAAAGTTTATCACTTAGAAAAATAAAGCATCAATCTATTAAAATCTGAGTATTTTAGATTTAAAAAATTATAATCAAGGTTTATCGCCAGACATTACCAAAAAACAGCCCCACTGAATAAATGGTTCCCATCTCCCTGTGAGTTCACATGCCTTAAATTGTCTTTGTGTTAAAATATTAGTTAGAAAAGGTAAATTGACTTGGTGTAAGACAAAAACGGTTAATGATGCAATCTATTTCCCAAATTATAATGAAGTCTGCAACTTGAAGGTGACATTACCACCATATTTCTGCTGGCAAAAGATGACCTCGATTTCTTCTTAGAGATATAACAGTTTATAGCACTGAATAAATTAAAATGCAAGGAACAGTGTTTCAATAGAAATTATTTACTGGTACAGTTTTCATTTTAACAGAGGTTTCTATGGAAATGTTTTTTATTCCTTGTGTTCGTTCAAAGGAAAAGTCATACTGTGTGTGTGTGTGTGTGTGTGTGTGTGTGTGTGTGTGTGATGATTTAAATGCAACTCTTCATTAATTCATGTGTATAAAAGCAAGAGTCAAAAAACAAACAAAACACTGGGGGGAAAACTTACTGGCAAGAACAATCTCTGGGAAGCACATGGTTTAAAGAGCTTTTTCCACTCCAATGCATTCTCACTCGGAAAACTTATTGGGTATAATGAATAATTAAATGTTTGCAAAAATGACCAGCTGTCGAGCTGAAAAATATAAAAAAATAAGAACTCAGTTTAATTATTTTTCACTTTCAATTTTCTCTGTAAGATCATATACCAACATTTTTTAAAAACTAAAAACTAAGATATTACACATTTTACGTTGGACAAAGTTAAGACAAAGTCAGAGTCTTCTTTCTCATCATTTTTTTTCATTCAGAATTTTAAAATAATAATATGCTAGAGAGAATCCACCACAAAGATCTGAGGCATAATAAAAGTTATAAGGAAATCAATCACAAAATCAGAAAGTTGTAAAAGCCTTGTAAATTGTTGATCTCCTTCAACTTTACCTGATATATAAATCTTCTCAATCTCTAAACAAATTAAACTGAGAAAAATGAAGCACTAATTTTATTGCATCATATCATACTACAGGCCTGGTGCACGAAATTCGTGCATGGGAGGGGTGGTCCCTCAGCCTGGCCTGCATCCTCTCCAATCTGGGACCCTTTCGGGGGATATCCGGGCCTAAACAGATCCCACAGGGATCGGGCCTAAACTGGCAGTTGGACATCCATCTCGCAATCCAGGACCGCTGGCTCCTAACAGCTCACCTGCCTGCTGACCTGACCCCCTAACTGCTCTCCCCTGCTGGCCTGATCCCCCTAACTGCTCTCCCCTGCTGGCCTGATCCCCCTAACTGCTCTCCCCTGCTGGCCTGATCCCCCTAACTGCTCTCCCCTGCCGGCCTAATCACCCCTAACTGCCTCTGCCTCAGCCCCGCCACCATGGCTTTGTCCGGAAGGTCATCCAGAAGACGCCCAGTCTAATTAGCATATTACCCTTTTATTAATATAGATAATATATTTACAAAGTCAGACTAATATGAAACTAATTAGAAAGTATTTGTCTATTTATGTGCTTTTAATATGCATAGATATTCCTGATAATAAAATGTTCTGATAAATACATATCCAATGCGAACTTCTAAAAAAAAGATTACAAAAGGCAAAACAGACCTAAAAATCTATAATGAACACGTTTACTCTTTAGCATCCTGAATGCATTGCAAGACACTGTATTGTTTCAAATTCTGCTTAAGTATTACCTATCATTGTTGCTTCAACAAAATTATTGACTCAAATTTCCTACATTCACAATTTATAAGGAGGGGGTACTAAGTAGTTTATGTAAGAAGCTAAAAATGTTCTCTTTTTGAATGACTGTTTACAAGTAATTTTTTTTTAAATCCTCACCCAAGGATATGTTTAATTGATTTTAGAGAGACGAAGGAAGAGAGACAGAAACATCAGTCGGTTGCCCCCTTTACGTGCCCCAACCAGGGATTAAGCCCGCAACGTAGGGATGTGTCATCTCAACGTGAGAAATGTTGCTGCTTTAAGGCAGGGGTGGGGAACGTCCAGCCCTCGCGCCATACAAGTCCCACGAAATCATTTGGTCTGGCCCTGCCAAGGCATTAGGGGTGAGTTAATTAAATGTTTGACCAAATATAGCAGGCTAATTTTAAAGCTGATAATTTTGCACAGCCCTCGAATGATGTTATAAATATCCAAATGGGCCTTGGCAAAAAAAAAGGCTCCCTACCAAGCAGTACACCATTAAATATTTAACTCTATAGACTTAAGTCTCAAATACTTACTATGCCTTTGAAACTATCATGTAGTTGATCTTCAGCAAAAATATGGAACTGAAGAGGTTTGATGCTGAAAATGATCGCTGACTTCAACATGGTTACAGTTTCTTCCAGTCGTTCACCACAGGCAACTACAGCGAGGTGCATCCTCTCCACGGGCTGTACTTTCAGACCATATCTAATCGAAAAGAAAACCACATGTTCAAACAGTTTTAGCATAAAGTTAACATATTAACAACACGGCATTTTGACCATGTTCAAAAACTGAAGTACGAAACTTCTATTTAAAAGGCAAAGAAATATCAAATTACAAAACAGTACAATGCTGAATCAATCATACAGTTCTATACCCTCAGTCAGCCTTTCTTGGCCAACATTCCTCACTAGGAACCATAAAATATTAAAACACACACACAACTACTTACTTTCTCACGTCTCTCAAGAGTGGTATATAATTAAAACCATTCTAGATGCACACAAGAGAAGTTAATTCATTACTCACACTGAATGCATTAGCACATTAGGGCTCAATTCTCTCAAGGAACCTCCCCAATTGAAAAGGAGAGCATCAATTTTTAAAGCTTTTTTATTTTTTAAAAATCACAAACACACATAAAGGTAGAGAGAATACACAGACGTTCCCCATGTGCCCATCTCCCAGCTGCAACAATTACCATCCAACATTATTATTTCATCTAAAACTCCTGCCCACGCTTTTCACTAACCAATGAATCATTGTGAAGCAAACACAGACAGAAATTCACCCATAAATATTTCAATATTATATCCAATCTTCACCCACGTGACTACAAGAAGTTTTCTTCACCTAACTTTTGTCACTGACATACCTTCAGTCCCCTTTACCAAGTAATCAGTGAGTAGTAAAAATTTCTGAGGTGGTCTAAAACATACAAGTCAAACTCTAGGATTGCATCTTGGAAGGAAAGACTCCCTAAACCCCCGTTATTGGCCTAGGCTATGTTAGACCATATTACTTCTAACACAGAGCAGCAGTGTAACCTTTATAACCTACCAGTACCTAAAGAACAGAACTAATTAAGTGTGACTGTATTGTTATTAAATAAAATAACATACTTATAACATAAAATAAAGATCCCATCTGTAATTATGACATAAAACAATCTTTTTGGAACTGACAGCTAAAGTAATGTAAGAATGGAAGATAACAAGACAAAACTAGTAACACATTGAAGTATTATAATACAAACAATCCACACTAAAAATGTACAAACTTGATTTTAACTCAATTTTTGCTTACAGAGATCATTTCTGGAAAATGTGTAAGAATTAGGAATTATAGTATTTAACATTACCAGTTGTATGTATACATAACTGAGATTTGCAGTAGCAGGGGATGAGAAATTTAATTATTTCTCTTAAATTTACAAGCTAAAATTACTGTAGTTATATTCTTTAGCATAGGACTTTGGAATCCTAGAGTATTCACCCACATGTTAGAGTGGTCCCAGACTGTTTTCTGAGGAAATGCTTGATCTTGCACATGGGTAATCAGTCCCTCAACCAACCAGGCTAATAGAGAACAGAAAATCACATTAAATAACATTAAATACAAGCAACTGACTATGTAAAACATATTTGGAGAAGTTGCTACATATAAAATGGTGTTCTTACAAGATTTTTACTATTCCAGAAGTAGTGGTGATATTCTTCAGCAAATTCATACATCTTAATGTTAAAATGACATTCAACATTTGGAATTTTTCACAGTAGTATAGAAAATTAAGTCTGAGTCCTGTTTTTGCTGTGCTTCCTACTAACAAGCCTGTTTTGCTAAAGGCCTGGAGATATTTAAAACAGCGGTTGAAACTGCTGCTTTTCTGGTCTAACTGGGTTCTTTGGGCCTGAAAATGGGTTCATTGCTCTTACATTGGGATATCTCACATACACAGTTACGTACTGGTAACTGGCTGTCAGCCTTTATTCGGAAGAGCAGAAAGCTCTTCAGCCAAATTACTTGTCTCCTAGAAAACATAGGGACCGTTTTCTTCCCTGAGCCCTCTACTGGGAGGCTGAAACTTAAGACTCTTCAATGCCTCCCTTTTGTTCAGGCTAATGGACCAATTATTCTATAGATCAGTGGTTCTCAAACTTCCTAATGCCGCAGCCCTTTAATACAGTTCCTCATGTTGTGGTGACCCCAACCATAAAGTTATTTTCGTTGCTGCTTCATAACTGTAATTTTGCTACTGTTAGGCGACTCTGCTAACGGTTCTCAACCACAGGTTGAGAACCGCTGCTGTAGAGCCTAAGACCATTGGAAAACACAGATATTTACATTACAATTCATTAACAGTAGCAAAATTACAGTTATGAAGCAGCAACGAAAATAATGTTATGGTTGGGGGTCACCACAACATGAGGAACTGTATTAAAGGGCCGCGGCATTAGGAAGTTTGAGAACCACTGCTATAGATGGATATGCTTTTTTTAAGAGAAAAAAATAACCTTTCCCAGATAAGTTATAAAGTTAAATGTCATTTAAATGGTGTTAAATGGAGAAGTTACATATAAAATGGTGTTCTTGCAAGAATTATTTTCACTATTCCAGAAGCAGTGGTGATATTCATCTAAGTATTAAGATCATCATTAAATTAAAACATAATATTAGGTACAGACTTTGCTTTTAATATTTAGATTCATCTGCCAGGAATGGACTTTATGAATGGCTTGAGGTGGGGACAGTCACATAATTTTGCACATGGCTATTCCACTGTGCAAGCACCAGCTATTAGTTACCCACCCACCTGGCCTGCCATGCCACTTCTTTCACATACTGGGTTAGCATAAGCTTAAATCTTTTTAAAGCTCTGTTCTTTCCCATGGACAGCAACAGAAAGCAGCAATACCTCTCCCCTTGTCTGCATTCTCTATCTGCCCCCAATTCTCCGTTGAGCCCCTCAGTTTGTAATATTAAAACCCTAGCAGAGAGAGGACTAGGTATCTACGCTTTCTATACTTATAATAAGGGGAAGAGGGGAAGGGTGGGAACCTCGTTCATCTCAAAACACAATGACACAATAAAAGACAAAGCAGTGAAGACCTACAACAATTTCACAGAGCTCTAATTATCTAATCTTTCCAGCAAATGCCTCCAGACCCCACTTCTCCATGGTATAAAGGCCCTCATTAAAGCACCAAGACTTGAGAATCTATAATGGGCTCTGATTGCTTAATTGGCCCTAACTAGATCCTGCCCCAAAGCTAAAGGCCAAGAGATTTTTAAAGTAAGCCATAATAGTCATGTGTTGCACAGAATTCTCTACATACAGAGACAAGAAGTATAACAAACCTTTTTAAGAAAAATAAGTTAAATGTTCAAGAAAAAAATAATCCCTCTAAAACCAGTCCCAGGGACTCCTCCTCCCAGGCATTTTAGCAAGGCTTATTTTAGTCACACTGCCAACACTCCTTCCACCAATTTCTATGGAAGGAGTACCATCAAATTGCATTTATTTTTCTGTTGAGTCCTTTTTTAGCGAAAGCATTATATACAGTACAGACTCAGCACCTAAACTGTGACAAGACAAAACATATTTTAACATGTCTCTGTCCACCACCGTGTCCCTAGACCCCAAGGACAGGAAATAATTGCAAGTGGAAGAAATCTAATATAAGCTTCTACTCTATAGGAAGGGGAAACTAAAACCATCTAGAAGTAACAGGGAAACAGCCATTCAAGTAATTTTGGTGACAACTGAATGGCATAATCTTATCAAGCTCTGTGAAAGTATGCTATATTTTAATCAGTGTAACTAAGAAAAAAAGGCCCTATGGATTAAAGAAATGTTATCCAAAAGGACATTTTCAAGTCAAATCTATTTTCCACAGATATGTGATTAGAAGAAAGTCTTCACATAATTCAAAGATAACACTTGAGGGTTCCCATGGCTAAATTTGGCATAAGCTGAGCATGAACAGGAATTATGAGAGTGATGCATGATAACACATTAGATTTAAAAAATGAATCCATGAGTCTACAATGACACCAAATAAAGGGATAAGGGGGAGGTGGAACTCTTTAAAGAAGAATGCCAAGAAATAAATGTAGAAAGAATAACAGAATTATGAAAATCACTAGTTTGCAATCACCATTATAATAGACTAGAGGCCCAGTGCACGGATGGGGTCTCTTAGCCTGGCCTGTGCCCTCTCGCAATCTGGGACCCTGAGGGATGTAGCAGTGCTGAAGCAGCAGGCAGCTGGGGAGGAACCCCAGCCGGGGTGGGCACAACTCCGCTGCTGCTCATCCTGGCCCCGTTGCTCCTGCCACCACCTCCGCCGCAGCTGCACTCACCAGCCGTGAGCCAAAGCTTCTGGCTGAGCAGAACCCCCGCTATGGGAGCCCACTGACCACCAGGGGGCAGCTCCTGCATTGAGCATCTGCCCCCTGGTGGTCAGTGCACGTCACAGCGACCGGTCGACCAGTCGTTCCAGTCATTCAGTCGTAATGGTCGCTTAGGTTTTTATATATATAGATAGATGATTTGAACAAGAATAACCAATGGGCCCTAACAGGTTTGGCTCAGTGGATAGAGCATCGGCCTGCGGACTGAAAGGTCCCAGGTTCGATTCCGGTCAAGGGCATGTACCTTGGTTGCGGGCACATCCCCAGTAGGGGGTGTGCAGGAGGCAGCTGATCGATGTTTCTCTCTCATCGATGTTTCTAACTCTCTCTCCCTCTCTCCCTTCCTCTCTGTAAAAAATCAATAAAATATTAAATTAAAAAAAAGAATAACCAATGGATGTTAAAATCACGTATCAAAGTATTATCCCCACACATTACAAAGGGGATAAAGATACTTTTACAAGTTTAGAAATGTAATATCAACACCTTAATCACATGATCAAACTTAACCAATAATATTATTTAAACTTATGACCTTCATAAGCCTCCTGAGAGCAGGCCCAAAGAGGAGTACAGTATCTATTATGAGTATTCCTGCCAAAAATCCTGAAACTAATCATGAGGAGACAGACAAATCTAAATAAAGGGATATTCTACAAAACAAAACACAACACAAATATCAAATCATGAAGGATACCATCCCTGCCCAAAAGGCTGAGGTACTATTCTATAGGGAAGGAGACTTTTAAAGAGATCTAATAACTGAATGCAATATATAACCCTTGAGTGGATCCTGAATGAGGGAGGAAAGACATAATATGAATATATATATCCTGTCAGTGTTAAACAACCTGAAGTAACAATTTTATTACGCTTATACTGAAGAATGTTCTTGTTCTTAGGAGCTGCAAGCTGAACACATGTAACTAGGCGGGTGTAACAAGGGTTGCAGCTGTCTCTCAAATGGTTCAGCCAAAAAAAAAAAAAAAAAAGGTGGCAAAATGTAATATTAATTAATAGATAAATAGCTAGGTGAAGGTAGGTAGTGTGCTTGCTATACTATTCTCATAACCTTTGTAGATTTGAAACTAATGGAAGTAAAATGCTGAGAGGGGAAAATCAGAAAAAAATACTATTTAAATAATACTTTACATGAGAAATTCTAATACAAACACTGTTAACAGATTCTAAGCCTTAGAATTATATTTATTTTACTGCTGTAAAAGGATCACAATACAGTTGACCCTTGAACAATATGGGAGTTAGGGGCACTGACCTCCATGCAGTCAAAAATCTGCATATAACTTTTTTTTTTTTTTTTTTTTTTTTACAGAGAGGGAGATAGAGAGTCAGAAACATCGATGAGAGAGAAACACCGACCAGCTGCCTCCCGCACACCCCCCACTGGGGACGCGCCCGCAACCAAGGCACATGCCCCCGACCGGAACTGAACCTGGGACCCCCCAGTCCGCAGGCCAACGCTCTACCCACTGAGCCAAACCGGCCTTGGCTGCATATAACTTTTAACTCCCCCCAAATTTAACTACTAATAGCCTAAACAGTTGATTAACATATATTTTGTATTACATACTGTATTTTTGCAATAAACTAAGATAAAGAAAATCATAAGAGAACATACAATTACAATATAGTAAGCATTTACTGAAAAAAAATCTGCATAAAAGTGGACCTGCACAGTTCAACCCCATGTTGTTCAAGGGTCAAATGTAATTTCTCTTCAATTTTTATTTAAACAGCATGAAAAGCTTCCAGTGTGTTCTTCTGGGCTTTTATTAAACTATGTTCTCGCCATAAAGAAAAATAATATATAATAATTAGACTAGGAATTAGCACTATGATTAAATATATAAAGTGAATCTAAACAATTACTCAAATGAAAAAATTACTGTCATGAACCATTAAAAACCTGCAGTTAACAAAATGGAAAACTATCTTCAGAAACACTAATGACAATTTCCTTAATATATAGCTTAAAAAATGTTTTTCCTCTTACTATAAAAAAAAAAAAAGTTGTGCCCTGACCGGTTTGGCTCAGTGGATAGAGTGTCGGTCTGCGGACTGAAGGGTCCTGGGTTCAGTTCCAGTCAAGGGCATGTACCTTAGTTGCGGGCACATCCCCAGTAGGGGGTGTGCAGGAGGCAGCTGATCGATGTTTCTCTCTCATCGATGTTTCTAACTCTCTATTCCTCTCCCTTCCTCTCTGTAAAAAATCAATAAAATATATTTTTTAAAAAAGTTGTGCCAAATTATCAAACTAGACAAAGCTCCTTTAAAGAGTTGTATATAAATCACTTTTGAAACAAAATACAATACTTAAAAAAACTCTTCAAGACATTATACAAGCATAAAAAAGGAAATCTAAAAATTCTACATTAAAAGCCCTGGCCGATGTAGCTCAGTTGGTTAGGCATTATCCCGTGCTGCAAAAGATTGCTGGCTCGATCCCTGGTTGGGGGCATGCAGGAGGCAGCCAATCAGTGTTATGCTTCCATATTGATGTTCCTCTCTTTCTCCCTCTCCCTTCCTCTCTCTTTAAAAAAATGAAATCAATAAAGTATTCTTTTAAAAATTTTTTAAATTCTATATTAAATATAACTATTAATTACTAAAACCTAACTTTAAACAACCTATAAAAAAAGTAAAAACATAAAAAATAAAATTACCTGTAAAAATATATTTCTTAAAATGAACATGTGACCACTCAAGAGAAGACAGATAACATTAAATTCACCTATAACCATAGATTCCATGAGCTGAAAATTGATTCCCACCATAAAGAAAAAGATTAAGTATTTTAAAAACTCAACTCTTAGAAAAATTATATTAAAACAATATTTATAATAATACTAAAATTAAGAGATTGCATAATAAAAAGATAACTAAAAATTAAAAATGCAACAAATTAGGAAGGTATTTGTAATCCATGGCAAAAGCAGAACACATTATTCTATGAGTTCATAAAATAAGCAATAAAAACTCAATAGGTAAAATATCAATACAGAAAAAATTAAAAAGCTAAATATGGAAATATATTCAACAAATAACCAACAAAATATGAATCAGTAACAAGTCATTATTTTACCCTAGTATTTGGTAAAATTATAACTCCCAGTAATGTTTAAGGTTATGGTGACACCAGTACATTCACACAATCCTGGTGCAGGCTTAAATCTATATAATTTTTAGAACATAATATAAAGCTTCATTCTTTGTAATGAATATGTGAACTCCTTTCATACGCCAGACATTGGGGATAAGTAGGAAAGCCTCAAATTTACAACCTTTGGTGAAAAGACAGAATTTTAAAAGATTTAATCAGAGCCGAAACCGGTTTGGCTCGGTGGATAGAGCGTCGGCCTGCGGACTCAAGGGTCCCGGGTTCGATTCCGGTCAAGGGCATGTGCCTTGGTTGCGGGCACATCCCCAGTGGGGGGTGTGCAGGAGGCAGCTGATCGATGTTTCTCTCTCATCGATGTTTCTGACTCTCTGTCCCTCTCTCTTCCTCTCTGTAAAAAATCAATAAAATATATTTTAAAAAATAAAATAAAATAAAAGATTTAATCAGAAATAATGGTAACTGCTTAAAATAGAAAAAAAATTGAGATTGCCCAAGAAGCTTACTACACAAACATGTAGGCTAGTCTGGAAATGCTGTGGAAAATCATTAGTTATTTACTGGTTGCCAAGCACCAGTAAAAAAAAAAAAAAAAAAAAAATCAGTAAACTATTCTTTAAAAAAATAAAAATTCTACATTAAATATAAGTATTAATTGCTAAAACATAATTTACATGATGAATATGATGTACTATCTATCTGTAAAGTCAGTCTACAAGTAGATTCAGAACCACAACAGATGAAATAGGTAAAGTAATACAGAAGACACAGAGAAGGCAGGAGCAGTGGGCAGGGAAGGGAGATCACTCTAGCTGGATAAGAAGCGATGAGCATGGTAGATAAGGCAACAGGAAGGAAGAGGCCATCAGGAGCAACTGTGAAAGGAAAAGGGTAGAAGTGTCACTGTGGACTGACATGTGAAAGTCAGTTGTAAACCAAGATTCAATAGCTGGATAAGAAGTGATGAGCATGGTAGATAAGGCAACAGGAAGGAGGAGGCCATCAGGAGCAACTGTGAAAGGAGACCAGTACAAGAGTCACTGTGGACTGACAGATGAAAGTCAGTGGTAAACCAAGATACAATCTACAGATGAGGGAAAGTGGGAGGAGCTAGACCCCGCGTTCAGGTCTGAACAAGAGTGTCTGAGGTATCTGAATCGGCAAGGTAAAATAACCAACATGCAGCTGGAAATACAGTCGTGGAGCTCAGAAATGAGATCTGGACTAGAGACACCAGTTGAACAGATTATCCTCAGTGGGGAGAGGAAAGAGCAGAGTTCTAAGGAACTTCGATGTTTAGGAGTCAGGAATAGAGAAAGGAGTCCAGATCAAAGAGCTGAGGACACTAGTCTCCAGAGCCAGAGACTGGTAGAGTTGAAAGAAAGAAAGAGGAAGTGGTCACCAGTGTCAAATGGACAAGAAAAGTGAGATGAGGCCCAGAAGAGAGGCAGGGGTAACTTCAATGAGAGGCAGGCACCGCTCATAGTGGACTGAGGTGTGAAGGGCTGGTTGGTTTACAGAAGGAAGCCAGTAGACACTCTTAAGAAGTTTGCTGGTAATGGGAAAGAGAATAAATAAGAGACAATTTTCATTTTTATGTTACTCTATGTTCATTGTATAATAAATTGGGAGAAAATAATCCTCCCAGATAAACTTTGATCAAAATAAAATTATATAAAGAACTAGAGGCCCTTGCCGAAACTGGTTTGGCTCAATAGATAGAGCGTCTGCCTGCGGACTGAAGGGTCCCAGGTTTGATTCCGGGCAAGGGCATGTACCTTGGTTGCGGGCACATCCCCAGTAGGGGGTGTGCAGGAGGCAGCTGATCGATGTTTCTCTTTCATCAGTGTTTCTAACTCTCTATCCCTCTCCCTTCCTCTCTGTAAAAAATCAATAATATGCACACACACACACACACACACACACAAAAAAAAAAAAAAAAAAAGAACTAGAGGCCTGATGCACGAAAATTCATGCAAGAGTAGGCCTTCCATCCCCTGGCTGCCAGCACCGGCCTCCCTCCGGCACCCGGCACCCCGGACCCGGGCTTCCCTCCTCAGGCCACGGGCAGGCACTCGAGACCCAGGCTGGCTTCCCTCCGGCCCCAGCTTCGTCAGGAAGGACATCCGGAATGATGTGCGGGAGACGTCCAGTCTAATTAGCATATTACCCTTTTATTATTATAGATTCAAAGCAGGGGCAGGCCTGGGAAGAAGAAAATGGTGCCAGCGAGGTGCCCACTGGTGCCCGGCAAAATATGAGACCTAAGGGTACAGTAAAAGGGAATTTCAAAGAAGCTTTACCTCTTTTAAGTAAGGAGGTGGGGCAGACAAGGCAACCTAGTGGAGTCAGGGAAAAGGGGGGTATTATTTAGAACAAATACTGAAATGGAGGGAGGGAAGGATGTGGCTATTATATGGCATTTTGGCTTGGCTATGTGTTTGAAGAGAATGAGTTAAGTGTGAGGGATCCTAAGTTCTAAGTAAGAAACAAAATGGTTACAGATATATACTATGGATTGAATATTACAAGTAGAGAGTATAACAGGGAAGTGTAACTTTTAAAACTTCAAATTCAGGAGAGTAACAAGCTCAAGGGTTTACATTATATATTCATTCACATGTAATTACTTCCAGGGACTGGGGACGCCAAATCAAAAGGAATAATAAACAGAGGCTCCGGGATTCAGACCAGGTCCACTTCCCTGGGCTACTCTTGCAGTTGAGGAGGAGGATTATTCCTCATGCCTTATGATTATAACTTACAAAAGAGTCTGGGTTATATAGATCAGAGCATACGGAAGTTTTCAAACTTACCAAGCTTCTAGAGTGAGGAAATTTATGACACAAGGCTGAAAACAGCAAGGTGACGCTTGTCAAGGCTCTATTCATTAGCAGACTTTTATAAAAATAAAAAATATGAAGCCCCAATTCTCCAAAATTATGATCAAGCTAAGGGTAAGATTAACTTTCAAAAGGATAAGATCATTTTTAAAAGTTTGAATAATCTGATTTGACCATCCATATTAGAATTTTAATCTTTCCATAGCAATGAGATATAATTAAAATATCTGATTTCAACGATTCCCTCCCAGTAGTTCCTGAAACACATAATGTATTGGGAATATAAGAATTGTAAAATATATACTATTACATATTAAAATGTGTATTAGTTCTTCCCACCTAGACTACTTCACCTCCTGTCCTTGAGCCTATTCATCTTGCAGGAGCTCCCTCCGGGAAGCCTTCCCTGATGCCTTAAGATGATCCCACCTGATGGACGACTCACCTGTTTCTCCCATCATCATAGCTATAATACATCACCCTCTGCAATCTCAGGTTTACTAGCTCCAGTCAGAATGTAAGCTGCAGAAGGATGAAGCCACATTAACTAGACTCACAGTCTGGTTCTCAGCACGCAGCCCTGTGCCTGGCAAACTGAATGAGTAAATGTAAATGACTCACAAGACACAGTAAAAGTAGGTGACTCTCAAATTTTACCTTAGGGAAGAGCATTTCAGGCTACCGCCGCTCTCTCGCCTGTCACTATCTCAGGAAGACAGGCTGATGTCTCATTCAATACTTGCTGCTTTCACTGAAAGTTAGGGCAGGAAAGGGACCCGAGAGGTCAGCCAATCCAGTGCCTTCCTTATCCAGAGAAGTGAACAAGGCCAAACTATTCAGGAATTTAAGAGATCAATAAACAATGCCATGTCATTTGCTCCTTCATTAAACCCTGATCTTTATCCTCCCACTCCCCAATATTCAATTTCTGCTAATAACCAAAATAATCCTTGTCAAGGTGTCCCCATCCACTTGCAAAATGTTTGTTTACAATACTAACTTTAAATTAAATAAATGTCACGTATATGTATGTATCTCTGTAAAAATCAGTGGAAGTCTATCTTAAACCACCTATTTATCACTTTATCACTCGTTACCTAAAATTAGATCATAAATTTTACTAAGAACAATGGTTTATCATAGCATCTAAAAAGATCAGAGCATTTTATATGCATTATGTACTTCATTCCTTTTCACAGCAATAACTACAAAGTAGGGGAAAAAACAGAAAATAAATCATTTACTTGTATGATGATATATTACAGGGGGGGAAACATTTTTACATCCTATTTATTATTAAAAAAAATGCATCTACTATCTAATCTTAGCTACACTGACTGATCTGCCAATTAAATATTAAGTGCCTACCTAAAAGCCGCTTCCCAAAAGCAGTTCATTCCACAAACATCAGAGGGCAGCATCCAATAGGGATTCCAGTAACACAGAGAGAAATCTTTACACCTAACAGAGTAAGACAGAAATAGAGTCCTAAGTGAGTATTTCAGTTTAACACTAACAAGGAATTTACCCTAAAACATAACTTACTGTTCTATTTTACAGCAATAAAACCGCAAATCCAATTTTGCAAATTCAATATTGCTACAGTAATTTGAGGATTTTTGAAAATTGATTTCTCCATTACTTAGGGTACCATTATTTTAAATAGAACTTTAAAACCTTAGGGTGGAATATACAACAGATTGGAAACCAGTTTCCTAGTCAGGAACTCTCCTAATATATTAAAATCCCCTCCTTAGACAATACAGAAAATACAAGAGTACATCTAAAATTTTCCTTCCGCCCTGGCTGGTTTGGCTCAAGTGGTTGGAGCGTCAGCCCACGGAACAAAGGGTCTCGGGTTCTATTCCCAAAGTTATGTACCTTGGTTGCAGGGGTGTGGGAGGCAATGAAGCATTGTGTCTCTCTCACATCTGTTTTTCTCCCCCTTCCCCACCTCTCTCTAAAATAATCAGTGGAAAGACTAACCTCCGGTGAGGATTAATTAAGAAAATAAAATTAAAATTTCCTTCATGGACTGCACATATTCCCCTTAGAATAAAATCCATTTTAGCCAAACAAAATATTTGCTTATCCTGAAGCAAAATTAAAATGCCACAATGCTGATGAAAAGGCAAGAGGAACTTTAAATGTTTTCAAATTAATCCTCAATCAAAGCTTCTTGTATGGTGTTTCAAACTGAAAAAAATATGAAATCATGGCTCAGTTTCATTATCTACATTATGTCAGTTTTTGCTATATTATACACGCTCAAATGGAGGCTCGAATGTGTTCTTTCTCCTTCAATTGCAGGTTGGAGCAAAAAACAAAACAATGCTTCACGTTACAAAAAGCATGTTTTTCATCGTTATTCCTTTTCAGAACAGTCTAGTTTGAAATCACTACAGTGGAGGCCTGGGTATTAAATTAACCAAGTATGAACTCAGAGTGAGGTACTAAACCAGGTCACCTCATATCCAATCACCCTGAAGCTTTGTTTTCTCTCCACGGATTCAATTATAAGTTACTGTTCTACAAGGAAAGGTTTATGTAATTTCAGATTCGAAAAGATCTCTGATCATACCTCTCACAAGTGCCAATGCCTCACACCAGACCTATTAAATCAATCTCCAAGCACAGGGTCAGGCACTGGTGGTTTTTAAAATGCTGCCTAAGTAATTCTGTACACTACTGCATAAAACTATAAAGTCTACATTTTAAAATCAATGGGAAAAAGATACATTGCAATCTGATTTTCCTTTAAAGGGACACCCTTTTCAAACATAACATGTTACATACCTTAATTTAGGTGGTTGATAAATCAGAAAAAAAGCAACTGTGGGCAGACAAGTAAAACATACAAGTTGATCAGGAAACATGTTTGCCCCCCCCAGGCATGGTTATGAGTTTTTTTAAGACTTGCATTTCACACTAGACACAGGCTCAGCAGTGGTGATAAGAGAGTTCTTTTCAGATGCAAATGTTTTCACATCCCTTTAAGCCTCACAACAAACTTGTTCAAACAGATATCTCCATCCTTCAGATTCAGACATCATCACCGCTTTCTTTCAACAAATTTATTGATAATCAATCCTAAAGTGCACCTTTGTTCCAAGAAGGAAATAACTAATCCGGTTATTCCACCTCTCCATGTCAAACCTTACAACAGTAGAAAATGGATAATAAACTCTCAAATTACTCCCTAATTAAATTTTTCTATAAAAGTTATTGCTTAAAATTACATAATAATACCATTTTTTTGCTTCAACTTACAATCCTCAATCCCTCGGCCGTAGGCAACCACAAATCTATTTTCTGTCTCCATAGATTTTGCCCGTTACTGGCATTTCACAAAAATGGAATCATATAATATGTGACCTTCTGAGTCTGATTTCATTCACTAGCGTACTATTTTCAAGGTTCACCCAGTGTAGCATTTATCATACACTTCATTACTTTTTATAGCCAAACTATATTCCATCTATGGATGGATATACACATTTTGTTTATTCATCAGGTGATAGACATTTGGGTTGTTTCCCAATTTTTTACTATTATATACAATGCTGCTGTTATGACTATCCATGCAGTTTTTCTGTGAGCATATGTTTGCAATTCTCTTGAGTCTACACTTAAAAGTGGAATTGCCAGATCATGTAATCACTGTCAAGTGATTAATGCAGATGAAGCTACACGTAAAAAAGCTAAGTTTTAGGTAAGTTTCTTGACTATAACTTAATCTCAGAAAACACAGTTTATAAAAGGATGTTTTTCTGCCTTTCTTTAATGGGAATGTAAAACATAAGTGCTAGTGAGTACACGTGCTTTTTTTTTTTTAATCATAAAACACTGAGGTGCTGCTAGCAAAAGGTGGCATAAAGTGTCTTACCTCCCAAATTTACATTCTCTTATGAAAAATTGATTTTAAAAATTAAGATACAGAGTAGAAACTCATTACATACAGTAACTGTTACTATAAGCAATAAATTAAGAAAAGCAACTAATCTGGAGACAGATAGCACTTGTAGTTTCAGGCCAGAAAAAAATAATAAAGCTTAAAAATACTGGAAAAGTAAAAGTAGTTATCCAAGTTCTGGTTATTAATTGCTTTTTCTTTTATTCCTTAAAGCTATTAGAAATGGATACTAGATATACAACATTCGAAAGGTAGTAATTCTATTAAATACTTTTAATGGAGCAAAACTGTAAGCTAAGCTAAGTGGGTATGTCTTCAGTAAACAGTGAGTGATATTAAAAATCAGACAAGTCCATAAATGCAGTATTTTCACTGTGGATCAAATTGAAATAAAATTTTTCTGTGGCTCATCCTCAACTTTCTTATGGCTTAAAGTTTCTAGCTCTAGATGGCTTGTCCATAGCAAACTGATCAGGCGTAGCACAAAAGATCTCTGTGGTGATAAAACAGTTCTGCATCCTGATTGTGTCATGGTTACATGAATTAACATCTGTAATAAAATTACACAAAATTGCACATACAAATGAGTGCATGTAAAACTGGTTAGAAGTATGGGTTACTCAATGTCAAATTTGGGGGTTATATTATATTATATTATACTGATACATATATATTCCAGATATAGTAGTATATAAGATTTCATGTACATATAGTGGTAAGGTTTTACTACTGAGGGAAAGTGAGTGAACATGGGGTATCTCAGCCACTTCCTGTGGACCTACACATCAAAAGTTTAAAAAAATAAAGCTGGCCAAAAATAAAATTCCCCAAAATTTCAGTACTTGAAAAATGTTACAAAAATTGAGACATTTCATGCTGTAAAGTGAGCATTTAACACAATGCTCACCACAACATCAGTTCTCAAATTTAAAGTTTTCTTTAAAAACTTAAATCTGATCATGGAAAGTCTTTTATACTTTTTAATTAAACTGAAAAAAGCTATTTTTCTTATCAAAATGTCTATGAGGCTTCAGTGAAAACCATGCACAACTTAGAGAGTCAGGGATAAGTCCAGGCATATCCAGCATGAGAATGTGGAAGCTTGAATGAGGTGCCACAAGCCAACGGTGCAGCTGCAAGGCACGGATCCGCCGTGGTAAAGGAGCCCAGGCCCATGAGACTGACACAGCACCCTTCTTTAAAGGTCAGAGCCTGGGTCACTCACCTTCAACTGAAACTTGTCTCCAGACAACTTCAATTCACTTTTAGCTTCTTTTTCCTTAAATCTCTAATTTCATGAATACACAGGATGTGGGAAAAGGATTACTTACATATAAATGGCACTAAACAATATTAATCTATATATATAAAAGCCTAAGCGACCGTTCGACCATTCGACTGGTAGCTATGATGTACACTGACCAGCTGCGGGGACTGGGCTGAAACTGGCAGTCCGACATCCCCCGAGGGGTCCCAGATTGCGAGAGGGCATAGGCCAGGCCGAAGGACCCCACCAGTGCACGAATCCTGTGCACTGGGCCTCTAATATTAGATAACCATTTCTAAAATAAGTTAGCATCACATTGCACCCCCCACCCAAAAAAATGCTGGATTAAAGATTTAAATGTAAAAAAGTTTGGGAGGGGGGGACCCTCTTGTTAGAAATGACAAAAGTAAAAATAAAGGAGAAAAACTGTCTATCTGAATACATAAGAGTTTTAAGCTCCACATGGTATACAAACTGAAAAAAAAAATAATTTAACATGGGGGGAAAGTACTTTCAACAGGTATGGCTGATAATAATCTTAATGTTTTAAAATAGGATTTCTAAATCAAAAGTACACATTTCTCATTAGCCTAATCACTTTCCCCTGCAAAAGCACAGAACAATATTTTAATTAATTAATTATTAGCCAGGTTTGTGCTAAACACTTTACAACTATGTGAAATATGATCTTCAGTGCACTAAAATTACAAGGTGCAGAGAATTTCTTTTATACAAGTTGTCTCTACATTAACAAAGTGGAGAATTACAGTCAATATTACTGTAATAAGTATGTATGGTGCCAGGAGAGTAACAGACTTATCAAGGCACCACTTCGTAAATTATGTGTCTAACCACTATGCTGTACACCTGAAATCAGTATTAAAAAAATACTGAATGTCAACTATAATTGAAAAAAAAACAAAACTTTTTTAAAGCAGAGATTAAGGTGACTTTAGTAATTCAACCTTCTTCATTGGTCACTTCCCCAACTCCTCTCTTCTTAAAAAATAACTTTACCTCTAACTGATGAGGAAATGTGTTCAAGGTTAACACAGCCCGTAAATGACAAAGCTGAAATATGTGTCTCCAAAACCCTTATACTTGCCACTCTAAATTCTCCATGAAACCTACTAGTGTTCCCAGGGCCAGCAGAAATAACAACTCGATGGCCTACCAGGGGTTGGCAAACTCATTAGTCAACAGAGCCAAATATCAACAGTACAACGATTGAAATTTCTTTTGAGAGCCAAATTTTTTAAACTTAAACTTTTTCTAACGCCACTTCTTCAAAATAGACTCGCCCAGGCCGTGGTATTTTGTGGAAGAGCCACACTCAAGGGGCCAAAGAGCAGCATGTGGCTCGCGAGCCACAGTTTGCCGACCACGGGCCTATCCAGATCTGAAAATCAGTCACACAAAGGGCATGGACAGTCCAGAAATGGTATCACTGAAATGCTTAGTATTTGTTGATTCCCTATGGCCAATATGCTATATAGTCACAACAGGATGAGATCTTGAAAATCACTGTCAAGATTCATCAGTGAAATGCGAGAGTTTAATCACCCTGAATAGCTAAAGTCGCAAAATGGCACATAACTCCTTCACAGAAGTACTGAGGCCTGGCTATAGTAACTGCTTTCGGTTGAATAACTTACACAGTTTGTCCCATACTGAATAGCTTAAGCGTTACTCTAGGAGGAAGAACCACTGCCCACCCACCATACTTCCCCTCCTTTGTGGCACCCACCACTCCACTCCAACACCAATCATGGGATTCTCTCCACCACAGGGATGTGCAAGCAACACAGAGCCAGACGATCAGAGGTCCCATTCCAGGCATTGCTGACTGGTCCACGGTGGACATGTGAAGAAAGCAAGAGCAATGAGTGCCTTTCCCTAGAATTTTCTACTTGAGATTAGAGAAGAAACATTGCAAGGAGCACTCCATGAACCAGGCCTGTCTACAGTGGAAGAGAATGAGAGCCCCCAGTCCCTGAGGTCCCTGAAGATGCCTGGGCATTTTTCCTTCAGTGTTGTTCCTTCCAGCAACCCATATAAGCCTATAAATATCTATTTTTGCTTAAGTGAGTTTTATTGGATTTTAATCACTGACAACTAAGAATCCTGATTATTACAAATTAAGTAAGGTGAGTATCCTATACAATTAAAGCCTAATATGCAAATCAACCAAACAGCGGAACGACCGGTCGCTATGACGTGCACTGACCACCAGGGGGCAGATGCTCAATGCAGGAGCTGTACCCAGCCCACAGGCCCCAGGCCAGCCAAGGCAGGTACCAGCGGGAGCCCTCCAACTGCCCCGTTGGTCGCCCCGCAGAAGGAGGCGACTGGCGGCAGCAGGGGGTGGGGCCGGCCGGTGAGCAGGTGGTGGCGGGGCCATCGGGGGGCAGGGCCGGCCGGCAAGCGGATGGCAGTGCCCCCCAATCGCCTCCAAGGAGGGTGCCAGCAAGCCCCCCCCCCCCCCCCCCGCATCGCCCCACTGGTCACCCTGCAGAGGGAGGCGACTGGCGGCAGTGGTGGGGGATGGGACCAGCGAGCGGGAAGCACCAGGCTGGTCAAGGTGGGTGCCAGCGGGCTCCCCCCCCCCCCATCACCCCACAGATCGGCCCTGATCGCCGGCCAGGCCTAGGGACCCTACCCGTGCATGAATTTCGTGCACTGGGCCTCTAGTTATCTACATATTACAGGTGAGAAAACTGAAGCAGAGAGGTGGTCAAGGTTGCACAGCAAACAGAGCCAGAATGAGAACACAGGCTTCTCTGACTCTAAGACCTTTGCATTTTCTAAATACCAAAATAATAGATTCAAATGGAATGCACTAATCAATAACAGATTTCACTAAAAAACTGTTCCTATCATTTTTGTTTTCACTCTGAGTACTTGGAAAGACCTTTCTAAGTATGTTGTTGTCATGGAATTCCATGCAACCAATATTTTCTGTAAGAGAGTTGACCCATGGACCCTGCTGGGTATCAACCTAGATCCCATGTATTAAATGAAAGAAAGAAATGATGGTCTTCATCTTTCAAGTAAGAGAGCCTCAAAAAAGGTAAGACGACAATGGTAATCGAGTCCTACAGAAAAAGGGACGATTTTGTTTGCCTCATAGCCCCATTCTCCACTGATGAAACACTACAGACTGGGTTCTTATCACAGCAGCGTCATAGAAAGAGCACTTGGAGAGCAATTAAAGGATATATAATTTTTAATCCTGGTCCAATCCAATGACCGATGCCCTATGAACCTTGGTCAAATGATTTAAACACAGGAAGGGAGGTGACGGATGCCTACTCCATATCCTACAATAGTCCAAGAAGTTGCCTGAAGTCTATGAGAAATATAAAAAGATGTTATAAGTGATAATATCTAAAATTAAGAGTCCTGATGTCTTAGGAATTCTCCTGACCTTAATCAAAGCATAGGGTAAAAACATGACAACACAGCTTTCCCACGTTGTCCCTCTGCCCAAACTTCTTATGCATGAACGTGTGGTGGAATGTCTTTCATCAGTTTTACAAAGACTTTAGTTCTTTTTAGTTACACCTTTATTTTTAACTTAGACGTTTGCCCCATTTAAAATGAGGAGTTCTGCTGCTCAGGGGACCTGTCATGTCCAGCTTTTTGGTTGCCTCTACTCTGACACATCAAAATTAAGATTTCAGTGATGGTTCTACAAAACAAAAATTTATTAAAATGCAGGTGCTTATTTTCTAAACGGCCAATAAAGACACTGTTAAAATTAGCTGGCTAAAGCAAATACAATTTATAAAAATCTGCCACAAAATAAAGTATAGGTGAGACAAAGCACTGAAAATGAATGTCACTCTATCAAACTGAAATGCTAATACCCATCGTATTATTTCATTTAATGGTTTGATTAAAATGATTTCGTTTCCACCAATTTACAATGCTTCACAATATTATAAACCGCTGCTTTTCACGGTTTATATACTCAGGATGAGTATTTTTCATGACCTCATCCTGGTCTTGAAGTCACTGCCTCTCCCAAGACAGAGAACTTGAGTTTACAAACCCGGCTCTGGAAGCAGTTCTGCTTTTAGGAATAGAGTGCTGATGTCCTAGGCATTCGCCTGACTGTCATCAAATCAGAGGGCAACAACCTGGCCATTTCCATGCTCCTCTGCCCCAAATGTCCCTTTCATGTGGGGAATGGTCATCAACTCTCAAAAGAAGGTTCAACAGCCCCCGTCTCGCGGCGCCCCCTCCTCCTTCCAATGCCATGCTTTCGCTATCCAGGCAGCCTCGGCCTGTCCCGAAGGGAGGGCTCCGGCCGGTCCCACACAGGCGCCCACCGCCATCCAGTCCGTCCCCAGGAAGTGGGGGCGCTCGGGGTTTGTTAAGCATTCACAACGCGCGGCATTCTCTTCTCCCTTAGATCGCACGTCGACTCCAACTCCGGCAGTGGTTTGTGTGCGCCCACCTCCATCATTCTGCTGCTCTTTAAACACCCATTTTTAAAGGGGACCTCCACCCCGCCTCACAAAAGACGCGGGCATGTGAAGTGTCGCTCATCTTTTTGAACTTGCTGCAAGTTTCAGAAGAGGCTGTTTCCTAAGGAAAAATCCAATCAGCCTAAGTGCTCGGTCCAGCTTTAACTAACCAATTAGTAATGACAAATTTAAACGTCAACACACAAAAATTAGACTCCCCATTCAGGAGGGGATAAAAAAAAACACAAAAAACAATTGAACTAGGGCGACAGCCTGTGTAAGATTTCAACCTGAACTCCATGGAAACAAGAGGGAATTCCGACTCACAGCAAGAAGGCTTTTGTGAGGCATCTCTTATTTTCAAAGAACCCTTTTTTTAAAAAAACCAACTGCCCATTAAAAGTTGAAAATTAATTTCTTCTGCATTAAAAGAGCGCAGAAGGCATGGGTCGGAAGGCAAACACAGAAGTGTGGGGCGCTCTCAGGCTGGAGCGGCGCCGGGCGCCCCCGAGGTGGAGGGAAATGGGGGAGAGGGGGCCGGAGACGGCGGCCCAGGAGCGGGCGGCGCGGGACGGACCCGCCGCAGACCCGGCCAGGCCGACCCCCGCGCCCAGCGCCCGCTCGCCCCCCACCCGCCTCGGCTCCCGCCACACGGGACACGACCCGTACCTGTGCGACCCGCCGGGGTGCGCTGCCGTGGCCGCGCCGCCCGCCCCTCTCGCGGCGCCCCGTCCTCCGCCCGCGAGCCAGGAAGCCGCTCGGGCCTGCGGCTTCCCGCCGCCGCCGCCCGCGCCCTCCTCCGGGGCCAGGGCGAGCTGGCTGAAGGCGTAGAGGAGCGAGCAGAAGCCGCAGGCCAGGCACAGCACCGCGATGCGCAGGTAGCGCCGCATCTCGCCGGCCCGCGCCTCCTCCCCGCCGCCGCCGCCGCCGCCGCCGCGCCCGCCCGCGAATTGGAGCGGAGGGAGCGGCACCGCGCAGCCGCGGGCGCAACAAGTTCCTCCTCCGCCGCGGCCGCGAGCCACCCGCCCTCCGCCCCCGCCGGCGCCGCCTCCGCGCCTCCGCGCGCTCCTCCCCGAAGGGCGGGCCGCGGCCGGACGCGCCGGCGCACTGAGCGCGCGAGGGCTGGGCGCGGCTCCCGGAGGCGCCGGTCCCGCGGGGCGTGGGGCGTGGGGAGACGCCCACCCGGGAGTCCCGGGCTCTCAACTGCACGGGAGACGTGTGGCGACAGGAACAGGCGTTGGAGACGGCTGACCCAAATCCAATGGACGGTTCTCTACTGGGTAGCTCGTGATGTTGAGCAACCTAAGTTCTATGAGCCTGTTTTTTCGTCTCTAAATGGAGAGAATGTTCTCCTCACGGGGAGGTTGTAAAGACTAAATTGCTCAACGCACATAAAACGCCCTTCCCTTAGAAGGCACATGACTAAGCCGTTTTTCAGCTCCCTCATCCTCAGCAGGGACTTCCCCAGACTCTTAAGTTTGTATAAGGCTGTCTATTAGAGCCATTTCACCCAGGTCCCTCTTGATCTTGTAATACTGTTGGGAATGCTTATTTTTCCCTCCCAAGGGTTGGGCAGCAAGAAGGGCACCAGGTGTTAGACCAGTGGGGTCAGACCGGACCTGGGTTCAGCAACCTCAATACTTTAGTCTTGCTAAGAAAGAATTCAGAGCCAAGACTCAATCTGTAAGAGAACATTTCTTTGTAAAATCATAGAGATGGAAGTGATCCATAGAAGAAATGGGTTTAGGAAACAAGTTAGAGGGCCCTTGGAGCTTAGAAGTGAGGAAGGTAATGGTAAGGTGTCTGGGGGTGGGGGGGAGGAGGTTGGGAAAGGGGGATGCTCCTCCTAAGGGTTTTAAGGGTGGAAGTGAAAGGGGAGGTCCCAGGAGAAGATCTCCAGAGAATATTCATCAGCTTTCCAGGTGTGCTCTTTCAGGATCCTGGTCTCCACTGATTGGTTGGTTGGTGCCAGTGCAGGGGGACAGTGCATTTGGTCCTGAGGTCAGCCATGGCCTTGCTCGTCTGATTTTGCTGGCTTTTCTGGGCCTGGAGCTGAAATACGCCTGAGGCCTAGATGTTATCCCTAGAGAGGAAAGGTCATGGGGTCCAAACAGCATGACCAGCAAGATGCTAGGGAGGCAAGGTCACCCTGGGTATGAGGTCCTACACTACAATTGTCCTTTGTAGGCGCCCAGGCCTTTCTGCTCTGGTGGCCTGTACCTGGCCCATCATCCTTGCTCTGCTCCTGTCAGTCTAACTGCCTACTCACAGGAGCGTAAAGCTGAGATCCCTCCTTTTACATCTTTTTGACCTTCCTCACAACTCATTCACACATCCAAAACAATTTCATGTTCTCCCTACAGAGCTTTCTCTTCAGCTATGTGTTTCTTCTTCCTCTTCCACAGCCATATTCCTACTCCACTTGCTCACTGAACATTTACAGAGCGCCACTATGTGCAAAGTGCTCTGTGAGTACCTTGGAGTATAGGGACGCCGTGTTGGAGTGTAGGGTGGAACAGTGGATACTTGTAAGTACAATACAGACATTCGGATGTAAGCCGGTAAAGGTGTGGACACACACACACACACAAAGGAACAATCAGTTCCACTGTGGGTGTGGTCAAGAGAAACTTCATAGCAAAGTTGGCCCTAGAGTCTTGGGGAGGATTAGGGGTAGGCTGGCAGGGGAGGGGGGGGGGGGGGGGGGGGCGGGCATTAAGGGAATTCCAGGCTGGGGGAATCAATGAAATAGGCTCTTGTGTTTAGTGAACTGCAAGAAGTTTGATACCACAGCTAAGTGAATGCAAGAGATGATATGATCAGCGATAAGACTGTAGAAGTTGAAGGGGCTAGTTACTTGAGTGCCTTGTTTAATATGCCAAAGAGTTTGAACTTACTCTGGCAGATAATGGTGAGCCAC
Source organism: Eptesicus fuscus (assembly GCF_027574615.1). Classification (NCBI taxonomy): domain Eukaryota; kingdom Metazoa; phylum Chordata; class Mammalia; order Chiroptera; family Vespertilionidae; genus Eptesicus; species Eptesicus fuscus. The sequence continues at coordinate 65,680,777 of NC_072479.1, read as the reverse complement.
TGAAGGTTTGTTTTTTTAATTAGGAAGTAACATGATCACATTTGCCTTTTAGGGAGCAGATTCTGGCTGGGACAGAGATTGAGACTGGAGCCCGAAAGCAGCTCCAGTACCGAAAAGTGAAGGAAAGGAAGCTTTACACACACAAACACACATTTCAGAGAGAGAAATCATGCTGTTAAATTGTTCAAATTGCATTTGGAGCTCTGGAGAGTTTGGCGATGAGAAACAAGGTGAGGAAGTGCTATGTAACTTAACAACAGTTCTCCATTTGAAATTCCTACACCAAAAAAGTGCTGGCTCTGTGACCAGGGGAAGTCACTAAACACTTTTTTAAAAAAATACATATCTTCTTTATTTCAGACAGGAAGGGAGAATGAGAGGGAGGTTGAAAAATCCATGATGAGCCGAGACCGGTTTGGCTCAGTGGATAGAGCGTCGGCCTGCGGACTGAAGGGTCCCGGGTTCGATTCCGGTCGGGGGCATGTACCTTGGTTGCGGGCACATCCCCAGTGGGGGTTGTGCAGGAGGCAGCTGATCGATGTTTCTCTATCATCGATGTTTCTAACTCTCTGTCCCTCTCTCTTCCCCTCTGTGAAAAATCAATAAAATATATTTTAAAAAAAAAAAATCCATGATGAGAGAATCATGGATCGGCTGTCTCCCACATGCCCCCTACTGGGGATTGAGCCCGAAACTTGGGCATGTGCCCTGACCTCCTGGTTCATAGGTCGACGCTTAACCACTGAGCCACGCCAGCCGGGCAGTCACTAAACACTAAGCCAGTTTCTTCCCCTATAAAAATAAAGGGTCTTGCCTTACCTGACAAAAAATGAAAAACTAGCATCCTATCAAGATGTGTGAATAGAATGAAAACATACACTTATTCATTCAATAAACATTTATTGAATATATTCTACATGCCAGACAAGGGGCTAGAGTGTACTGCCCTCAAAGGGGAGACAGGCAGATAAAAATGAAGACAATATTAAGTTATTCCTTCCACTACACCTTACAATTCTTAGAGAAATAAACGCAAGGAGATACAAAGAGCGGTAAGCATTTATAAGAATGGAAAATAGATTTTGAGAGGAAAAAACTAAATAATACAACACTAAGAAACTAGAGTAAGAATTAGTACTCAAATCAAGGATGTTTAATATAAAGGGATGGTAACTACAATTGTTCTCTATCTCAACAAAGAAATTAAATGTAGTAAAAATAAAAAATAATTTAATGACCCACAGATTGTTAAAATACTGGAATGGCAGTTTTCATTTCTGCAACAATTTATGGGAAGAGCATATCCAGAAGAAGAATAATCCATTTACTTGACATCAGGGTTCTGGACCATATCCTCCCTTTAGGCTCCTTTTAATCCTGTAATTAAAAAGGAAATTCTGTTGAAAAAGTATATAAGGTATTCCAAAAATAGAAATGATTTTTGTATTACTCACATACTATCTTATGTGGTTGTCTTGGAGTGTAAGGAGCTGTGTGCATGCCCTTCTGATCATTTTTAGGTTTCACATTACATTTTCATATTCCTAAAATTAAATTATTTTAGATATTTAGGATATTTTAATGTTATAATAGTTTACTATGTGTATGTACATATTCCTAAACCTATTTTTTCATGTTTAGACCATCCTCTTAATTTTCTAATAACAGGCTGGCTATATCCAAATTTTTAATCAATTTTGATCTTCCTTTCATCATGTCAAAAAGGTAAATTTTGGCAGATAAAAAGAAATTTAAAAGTAGCAATATCTGTTGTTTAAATTATGGATAGAGCTCTTTCCCATGATCTGGAGAAATCTCAGATCCAGATCTCAAGAATTATTATATTCAAAAGATTAATCTTGATTTTTCTCAGAGCTCCTAGTACATGTTGGATATATAATAGACATTCAATTCATGAGTGTTTTTAATTTTTTATGTCTTCTCTAAGTCTCTCTAGAGTAAACTTTAGGTTCTGCTCAGTATTTCTTTCTCACCTCTATTTACACTGAGTACTTGATTCTTAATAAAAAAAAAACAAAAAACATCCTATTGGAAAAAAGGTAAATTTATACCTTTTCAGAGGAAAGTTCAAGAACATTTTTATATAACTTCTACTTTATAAAGGTCTATGCATAATCTAATTTAATCCCTATGACATTTATATGAAGGAGATATTTTATTCTTTTAAATAACAAGGAACCTGAAATTTAGAAAAGTTTGTTAACCACATCGCTAATAATGAAATCCATAATTTGAATGAAAATCTTTGAGAATACAAAGACCATGTTTGTTTTTTCCATTAATACCATGTTGTCTCACTATGAACAAACAAATGCTAACCTGAGTGATGCAAATTAAAAAGAAAACAGAAACACAATGTTATATGAAAACCTCTTAGACTGATCTTGGAGGTTCAAATAAAATTTAAAATCAGAGAAAGACAAGTCAGATTAGTTAGAGCACAAAGAATCAGAAACTCTAAAAGTAAAAATTATCCCCTCCAGTAGGCCTCTAATGAAATTTCTCCATTTTTCACAGTCTACTTCCTAGAAACCTTGTTGGACTGAAGGAAAAAGTTGGAAAATAATATAGTTAGTTTAAGCAAAAAGTATTTCATTTTAAGTGTTCATTCAGACCAGTAAATGTGGGAAAAGAGGAGGGTCAGGAAGAGAATTAAAGAGTGCAAAACTAAAAAAGCTCAGCTACAGGCTACAAGATTGGAAAAAGTGGTAGTAGAAATCCAATGAATGGGGACACCTTAGCTCCTAAATGATCCCAGAATTTAGCTAGCATTTCTATCTACAAGGGAGAGTATGAAGGAGCTGGAGTGGGGAAGAAAGTAAAGACTGTCTTATGGACCATCCCTGTATTTTTCCATGGTTCAATCTTCACTCCCATTATTACAATAGATTATAATCTACTAGAGGCCCAGTGCACGAATTTGTGCACAGGTGGGGTCCGGCCAGCCCCACCCCAATCAGGGTATGGGGGACGATTTGGGGCAGGGCTGGCGGGGGGGGGGGGGGGGGGGGGCACAGGTGGTTGGCCCACCCTGCCCCCTGGTCAAACTCCTGGTCGAGGGGACAATTTGCATTTAGTCTTTTATTATATAGGATTACTTTAAAATAAATGGTGTCAGGGAAATTAAAAGCTAGATTTGCAGGGAAATTTACTCATGGGGAAAATCAGATTTAAAAAGCACATGCACGCCCTAGCCAGTCTGGCTCAGTGGATAGAGTGTCGGCCTGAGGACTAAAGGGTCCCAGGTTCAATTCCGGTCAAGGGCATGTACCTTGGTTGCGGGCACATCCCCAGTTGGGGGTGTGCAGGAGGCAGCTGATCGATATTTCTCTCTCATCGATGTTTCTAACTCTCTATTTCTCTCCCTTCCTCTCTGTAAAAAAATCAGTAAAATATATATTTTTTAAAAAAGCACATGCACAAATTCTCCTAACCCAGGTTCCCAAAAATTGAAGGCTGAAAATAATTAAGAATTCTGATACCATCACACTTCAGTCCTACGTTGTTTAATTTCTGTTTCTTTTTACATTTCCCTATTTTATTTTTAATAAAGTAAAAAAAAATATCTTTTGCTCTAAATATCCCTTAAATTATTTATCTTATCAGGCACTGGGAACAATAGGTTTGTTGTTTTTTTATTTACTCTTATTAAAGATCAAAAACTATCCCTTAGGCCTAAGGCCAGGTCACTCTGCTCTTGAAGTCAGACCACTCTCCTTTTCTAAAATACATTTTCACTGCCATTTTTGGAGTATTCTCCTCCCAAACTGGTTTTAAACAGTAGCCCAACTCTTCTCAATCTTGCTGACTCCAAAGTAAACACAGGCTCATTCATTGCTGTTATTATAAAAGAGGACTATGAAAATAATACATAGTAAAAAAATCTAAGTGAATAAATAAATCTTGATAACCAGTTTTGTTTCTGATTCTCTTGCTAAAGGAAGTAATGGAAGTATAAAGATGGTATGGTAGTTTTCATCCCAACTCCGGACTTCTAAGTTGGTCGGCAGATCTAAACCAAGGTATAATCCCAAGACCTGTCAAATTCATCTATTGTTTCCACTCATCAGAAATTCCAGCTGAGAGGCACCACTTTGCTGGCTCCTTGCCCCAAGAAGTTCCCGTTGGGCTTATCCTCACACCTTGAAATAAAGCCATTTTTTTTAGCTTTTTAAAAAAGTGTCACTATTTAGCCTTATTACAGAAGAAATTTGAGGAACTTTAGAATGACACAAGGAAAAACATGAGATAAAAATCAGAATCTAGAAGACTGAAGAATAACAAATCAGAATATAGACATGCAGGCAATTGAGCCCAACATAATTGTTAAAAGCAAGCTTCCTTTTAATGTGAGATTTCTCACAACTAAAATAAACACCGAGGACAATTAATGATTAGTATTGTCCATAAGAAAAAGGTAAATTAATTTATTAGGAGAAGTAAATATTTTCCTGAAACAGGTCTGAATACAATTTCCCATTTGGATTGAGTGACGTAATGTTCCCTCAATAATCTTCATAAAAAGGCAATAGCAAACCTCATTCAGCTGTTTATTGATTTTTAAAAGTATGGTTAAGTGATAATCTCACATTATATGGCTTAAAGTTTTAAACTTTTGGAAATTCAAGCTGGAATAATAAAATGGTGCTGGCTAAAACTACTTGTTGACACCTAACAATATCGGCTGCAACTATGAGATGAGATCCAGTGTAGGCTTGCAGTGAAGATGAATTTTCTAGAACCAAAGGCGTGACAAATATACCCAGCTCAGTGCTACTTCTGTATCTTATATATAGTTATTGTTGCAGTGATGGCATTGTAATAATTCACAGATCTCTCCTCTAAGAGTTCTATATCTTTGTCCTTCTGGTAACCAATTCCTAGCCAGTGCCTAGTACACAAAACATACCCAACAAATGTTCAGAGTTGAATAATATTGATGTAAAGAAAGCCTAGATCAGGAAAATACTGAAGAACAGCTACTATAATGTACAACTCCTACTGACATTGGGGCAGGGACCACCACCAGAGAAGATTCAGAACATGGAACGTCCCATGGCACTGAAAGCTTTCAAAGCTTTTTTTTTTTTTTTTCACAGAAGTACCTGCATTATCACAGCATTTCGTATGCTCCAGGATTGGCCTATTCCATAAAGGCAGGAATATCGGCACTGGCTAAGTAGAATGCCATATTAGAAACATAATGCTTAAATTACCTGGGCTAGTGGGGATGTGCATTCAGGGAAGTATTCATATAATTCAAGGTAATACTTCTCTATGGCAGCTTTTTAAAATTAACTGGCTTTGAAGGAAACCATTCTAAAGTTACCACATACTGCTGCCCTAGTAAAACGTCTACTAAACACAACTGAAACTTTAATTACTGAGTCATTATGATGATTTATCATGGAATGTTTTTCAAGCATTTTCAGAGACAAACACGTTCTAAGTTCCATTTGTTCTCTCTCCCGCCAACCCCGTTCCTAGTGATTTTTCTCTATCATCCAGATAACACCCTAATACCCCATTTTCTAATTTCTGCTATTTGTGCTTCGTTTTCCCCCTTCTTCCCTCATTTCCCTCCATTCCTATTCTCCCTTGCCTTTGATATTAGTAGGGCTTATTTTCTCATTCAATAGCAATTGAGGGAATTCTTTTCCTTCTGCTTTTACAAAACGATCAGTCACCTCCTATATTCTGCAACCTTCGCTGTCTCTTGATTCTGCTCAGCTATATTTGACGCAGATAACTTTCCTACACATCAATTTTCTACATTTGTTGTTCCAGACAACTGAAGGTGCCTCTGGTTAAAAGGAAAGGGGGGGGGGGGCAATGCTAATAGGTCAAAGTACTATTTTATGATTTTCCTTATTCTTACACAAACTTTTCTTTTTTCACTTAATTTTCCACGTACAGTACAGAAATTATCATCAATTTCACCTACATCAGGTCTTAAAAGATTCTGGAAAAAAGATAAGTAGCAGACCAAAAAAAAAAAATAAGTAAAAAGAAGGGCCTTAGTAGAAACTAAAACTTCTAGACCATTTAGCATTAATGCATATAATATGCAGAAACTACATTCTTTTTAGGCAATAAGGATTTTTACCTAAAAGAAAGGTAATAAATATGTAATCAACTTAGAAAAGCTGAGGTTTTTCTTCCTTTTTCAATGTTTTCACTTTGTCTGCTATCATCACTATACTTTTAGGAAAGCATTTAATAAATATAAAACCTTTATTAAGTCAACTATTTCTACTAATACAAAAGGCTTTATGAGTATGTATTCTTGTATGCCTCAAATTATATCTTCACTCTTACTTATATCAAAATAAGGTAATAAACTCTGAAAAACATCCAAATTCTCTATTTGTATGGAATTTGGATAAAAGGACCCACTACAATCACAGGGTAAATTGATGAAACAGAGCTAAAAATGTACCCTAAGCCCAGGCTCTGAATCTTTTTGCATATTTTAATATTAGGTTTTAAGGTGGGATTTGGGTCTGCTTCCTTGTTTGGAAGTGTTTGAGGTAGGGTGAAATGAAGGCAGGTGAAGATAATTATGATGAATGGAAGGAAAACAAAATTTTAAACTAGGCAACTCAGTTCATTTCTGCTGTCTCATAGTGCCTACCATCAGGTTCTCTAATTATGGAAAGATAGGTGGTCTAGGATCAGAACAAACATCTGATGCAGAAAATTCAGTGTAACCTATAGATCACAATTCCTTTCTGTCATACAAGAGGGTATGGAAATGATTTGTTACAAATATTTTTTTTGTATTTTTGTAATGGAATTTTACCAGTTAAGATAGCAAAGGCCCACATTTATTAAGCATCCAGTATGTGTCAGGTAATGGTTAAGAACTTTATATGGATTGACATTTAATTGTCCCAACAACCCTATGAGTTAGATATGATTATCATCACCCTGTTTAACAGATGGGAAGTAACCTTGAGTAATTTACTCAAGCTCACTTAGGTTCTACAACAGGGATTCAAATGCCAGACACCAGTTAGTACTTTAATTTCCATGCTACATTATCTCCCCACCAATATAGAAAGATGATTGTGCCACCCCCATTCAGGTAAAATCCCACCTTCTGTCAGATTTGTCTCTTTTGCAGTCCATTGAAAATACATTCTGAAAGTATTTGAGCATCATCAGAAGACCCAGTACCTCTAAAGCATAGTTTTGACTTAAATTTTAGAATATTTCCCTATTAATATTATTTGTAATTTTTGCTATGTCTAAAAATAAGAATATTTTTAAAAACATCTGAAATATGGTAAAAAAAAAAAATAAGACAGAAAAAACTTCACGTTTTTTAAAAGAACATAACCAGTTAGTTGCAGTTCCATTGAAAGTATCTGATAATAAAAACAAATTTTAATTTTTCATTTAACAACACTAAAGAATGAGGTATATAAATGTTTTAATCACAGACTTTTACTGTATGCAATTAACTGTATTTCACAACTAGCATCTTACAAAAAAGACAGTACCATTGTGCCTGTAAAAAGTACTGCAATTAAACAGAAAATTACATTATCACATGAAACCACCATATATCACAACTGTCAGGGTCTACAGTTTTTTTTTCTTAAAATGCTATCATGATGTCTTTATGTGATATCTTGTATCCAAGTTATGTTGTTAAGTTCACTGATATTGCAGAAGTCTCCTACTGGTGGCTATATATTAAGCAAATGGCTAAGAAAAAGCAGGAGACCTTAGGAGAATTTAAGAAGTACTGTGTGGTTTCTAGGTTTGATTTTTAAATATAACATAAAACACTTTATTAGTTGTAAACAAAAATGCAAAATCTGTAGTCATAAAAATATTTTATTCATAACTTTACATAATAGTAAGTGGAGCTGTAAATATTTTTTTATCTTGGGATATTGATAAATGCATAAACTGGCAGTTGTGTCTGAAAATAGGGCACTATGATTTTCTTAAGAATTGTTACATTTAATAAGAGGCCAATTAAACTGACTTAAGACTAGTTTTTTCCCCAGTTCTGTGCAACAGTTGCCATTTCTGTATTTATTAGATTCATACTTCTATAACCCTGGATAAAGTTTGGGGCGAGGAAACAGTGATAGAACTATTAAGTTAAAGCTTTTCCAAAATTGCAGCTTTTAAAATATGGAAATATGGCAGGTTTCTTTTCTCTTCTGCTTTTGTCAAATGCTTATAATTATTTGAATTTTAATATTTTATATAATACAGAAAATACCAGTGTTCAATGACAATAGCACTAAACTTGAATTATAAAGCTAAATAATCAATGTTTTATTGTTTACTAGTCTGAGAGTAAACATTACAACAAATGAATGTTTGAAAGCAAAAAAAAAAAAAAAAAAAAAGGAGGTAAAACCAGAAACATAATTCAGGAAAAATAATTTAGTAAAATGTGTCAAAAATATTGGCAACGGTTCATACAAATTCTTTATTTAATAACAGTTTTTCTATTTAACCACACCAAGTACCAGCAGGTGTATTAAGAGGATAGCCATTAAGAAAATCCTGTTGCAGCAATAGTTGATTAAGTTGATCTTTGACTTGTATACATATAACTATTTGTTTCACAATTCTCAAATAATACATATTTAGGCAGCTTGCACTATGTTATAAAATTTAACTTCATTACATGCCAATAGTAGAGAATTCAAGAATTATGTGTTAGAATTCACTAAACTAAAAGTGAAAATAGACTTACCAATAACACTGCATAATGAATAATTCAACCACATTTTCATGGCACCTTTAACTGTGGAGACCAAAATGTTAAACTCTGGAAATGTTTGGTAGGTATAGATTGCAATCAAATCTAACAAATTCTAACAAATTTCTATTTTATGTAAAATGCAAATTATGAATTGTGCATGAATATGTTTGTCATGAAAATGTGGTACTTCTTGGCATAATCTGTATATTTGCATGATATGACAGAACTAAGAAACTGGAGAAAATAAACTTTAATGGGATTCTCCATTCAATGATGAGGCTTCTCCTCTGGGTGAAGATGACCTGGACATTCCCCTCTCTGTGTTATCAGGGCTAGAGCCACTCTGATTGTGCTGATCTGCAGAAGCAGCACTAGATGCAGGCGGTGACTTCGTTTTCTCCTTAAAGTCTGTAATAATGACTGTCAGATCTCCAACGGTAACTTCCAAATGCTGAGCACTACTCCGATCCACATTTTTCAATCGTGGCCTAAATACACAAAAGATGATACAATTTTAAACTAGCTTTTCTGTCTACTAACTTCCTGTGCACATAATGAATAAATTAGGTAAGAACAACAAAATAAAAACATCTATGTTTAAAACTCTACATTCATGTGTACCTAGCCACAAAAATATCATTAAATGTTTCAAATCATTAACATTACTCAAACCACTCACTCATGAATCTTCTTCTTGACAAAAAACTGTGACATTCTGGAAGTAACAGGCTCTTAATTGTGCTTTTATAGCTTTATCCTAATTTTGCAGATAGATTATCAATTATTTTTAAAACAAATGTTTCAGAAGGGCAATGATATAGTTACATCACAGAGGAAGCTGGGAACAGCTAAGGTTACATTATACGCTGGGCTGTTACTCCACTGATGTGCATGGTAAGGGCATCAAGATTGTCTATTCTGCCTGAACCCATGACCATTTTGACTGATTAAAGCCCATGCAAATATCTGTGAATACTGTGAATATTACTCCTGGCTTTGAGTGAAAAAGAAATAACTCAAACACAAATGTCTTTTAATCTAGTGAAAAAACACACACATCCTCACATTTAAGCTTATATTTATGGATTCTGTGTTTAATTTCTAGTATACCTTTCAAACTAAAAAAAAAACACAAAAAAAAAAACACACCAAAACCAATTTCATGATATTTGACAATAAAGGAGATGAAATAAATCTTTTACTTCTACTTTGTATATCTCATATTAAAAGAGATAAAATGGTTAATTTTATTATTTCAAAAGTACCATAAAATATTTTTTTAATTTACCTGGTTTTCTTATGACTGTTCTTTTTGCTAGTTGTTTCCTTTTCACTTTTTTCTTTTTCTACTTTATCTTTTTTCTCTTTCTTTGACTGTGTAGGGGGCACAAACTGCTGAGTAACCTGCTGCGCAACCAACTGGGAGACAGGTCGAGGTTTCCTGTGTGTATGTTAAAAAGAAAGTTTTTAAAAATTATTATAACTTAAGAATACATATTCTTTATAAGAAAATAGCTCAAATTATGAGAATAGATATATATTATGATTTTCAAGGATAAAAAATTCCTCATATGCAAGGTAATTCAGATGTGCAATTTAACAATTTAATAACATTATTTTTCCAATCCAACAAAAGTCCTATATAATAAAAGCCGAAAGTCTAGGTGTCCGGTCGTCCGTTCAACCAATCAAAGCGTAATATGGTAATGATATGCTAAGGCCGCACAACCACTAGCTATGACATGCACTGACCACCAGGCGGCAGATGCTCTGACTGGTAGGTTAGCTTGCTGCTGGGGTCTGGCCAATTGGGACTGAGCAAGATGGGCCAGATATGCCCTGGACCTCTCCCTGGCTGGCCAACCTCTCATGTCCCTCCCCGGCCCTGATCATGCACCGGTGGGGTCCCTCAGCCTGGCCTGTGCCCTCTCGCAATCCGGGACTCCTCAGGTGATGTCAGAGAGCCAGTTTCAGCCCAATCCTGCAGGCTTGGCTGAGGGACCCCACTGGTGCACAAATTCATGTACCGGGCCTCTAGTAGAAATACAATAGCTAAAAGTTATAGCCCAAGATATATGGTCAAACCATTAGAATATAACTTACATAAATCAATATGAAATTATTAAAAATATGTATCAAACTGAATGCTCATAGGGAAGCACAGATAAAAATACACATAAATTTTAAAAATTAAACTTGAAAGTTTACACTGAAATAACATTTAAATTTATCCTTTCTCCCTCAGAGAAAGAAATATCTAACCATCTGTGACTATGACTATTTGTTTTTTCCTTTAAAATCTTTCATTTATTCATTTAATAAATATTTGAGTGTTGAAATTTCTCAGTCATTATTACTCAATTCCTTGGGGTGCCTTATGTATCTAGCCACAAGCTCACCATGCTTTTTTGACCTTGGAGATCTGCCCGGTCTTTTGATACAGGCCTCCTCACTCACTTATTCATGAAAAAAAAACATTTATTGAGAACTACTGTAGGAACTGCACAGAGATATCTGAAATGTTGTCTGGCTTTAATCTTTGGTGCCAGTACAAGCTATCACTCTATAGGCCCAGATCAAGGATCCCTCCAGCTTTATGGTAGAACTTGGGTAACTAAAGTCAAGATTTAAAGTAAGTAGTCTCTAAGTTCTTAAAATGAGAGAGAAAAAGAAGATTGAGAAAGGGAAAAGGGAAGGAAGGAAAAAGTTAGGGAGGATAAGATAAAAATACATTTCAACAGATGGTCTATAAACAATAGTTAATTTTACTGTCTGGAAAATCCTGATCCTATTTTGGTCAGTAGAGTTACTAAAAATAAATAAATAAATAAATAAATAAATAAATAAATAAATAAATAAATAAATAAATCCTTTTTTTTTTTTTGTCTTGTTTCTTTAGACAAGCAAGACAAAATAGAAACCAATGAGAAAATATTGCATAATCTACAATTCAAAGCTGCACGGAGGAATCCTTTGAAGGAGGAAACAGGAAACAGTATGTAAAACAGATTTCTGCAGATGGGAAATTAATTTTGTTTAGAGCCTAAACAGTATGAAGTACAGGAAGGATATCCAGGAAAGATGACCAATACACAAGTAGGGTTGACATATAAATCACGGTTAGTGTTGTAGATTAAGCGTTACACAAATTAAAGTGACACTGAAAACATGGCAAGTGATGGCTGAGCTTACTCAAGAAATGAACTTTTAAAAAAAGGGGTTAAAGGAATGGTTCTCAAATTTACATACAACAGGATCACCTGGAAGACTTAGCCCCACTCCCAGGGTTTCTGATTGAGTAGGCCTGAGGTAGTGTCCAATAATTTGCATTTCTAACTAGTTTCCAAGCTAAACTGATGCCTCTGGTCTGGCCACCACACTTTGTGAAAAAGCTTGAAAAAATATAATATACACTGAGTGGCCAGATTATTATGATCTCTGAACACATAATAATCTGGCCACTCAATGTACTTCTCTTGAGTACCTCATATCAAAGACACTATAAATCGTGCACCTGATCAGTTTTCCCCTTTGCACTGGCTGATAGAAAGCTCAGGGCAAATAGGTGGTTGATCTCCAGCAAAAGTCTAGAATACTTTTGGTACCCATTTGAGATACAAACACACTGAGTGACCAGATTATTATGCGTTCAGAGATCCTAATAATCTGGCCACTCAGTGTATTAGTACTACTGGAGCATGAAGTTTGAGATGAAAAGCAGGGAGTAGCAGAGAAATAAAAAGAGCAAGGCTGAATGGCCAGGAAGGAACCCAATAATGAAAACCCAAGAAGTTTGATTTACCCTTAATAGATGGGAGAGCATTGAAGAAATTCAGATTTGAATTTTACAAAGATTACTGGCAGCAGTCTTAAGAGGAAAGGTACGAGAGAGGCAGGGAAACTGTTAAGAAGCTACTTTAATGGATCAGGCAAAATTAAAAGGGGCCTGAACTAAGGAAGCAGCAGTAGAGTTATTTAAGACAGACTGAAGAAGCATGGTCAAGGGGACACGATGACTAGCCAGATGTGCTTTTCTCACTTCTCAACCAACGAACATTCCTTTAGCAAAACATAGAGAAACTCTTGCCCTCCTGTAGCCAACTTTCTGTGGGTGGCATAAAAAAAGAAAAAACAGTCTCTGATGCCAATAAATGCTATAAAAAAATAAAGTAAGGATCATAGAGAGTGTTGGGGAAGGAGATGTAGTTTTAATTTTGTATTGTTTCTGCTTCTAAAATAAACTCCACAAGTAAAGAGATGGTATTACATACCACTGTATAACTAGTATCCAGCACAGTACTGAAAAAATACTAGGTACTTAATACTAGTATTTGTGCCCGGCCGATGTGGCCCAGTGGTTGACCATCAACTCATGAACCAAGAGGGCTCGGTTTGATTCCTGGTCAGGGCACAAACCTGAGTTGTGGCCTCGATCCCCAGTAGGGGGTGTGCAGGAGGCAGTTGATTGATGTTTCTTTCTCATTATGTTTCTATCCCTCTCCCTTCCTCTCTCTCTAAAAAAAAAAAATCAATAAAAGCATATAAAAATATTTTCTGAAGAATGAGCGAATAATAAAATCAGGTTTAATGAGGAAGGAAGATATTTTTTTAAGAAAAGGAGTACAGTAATGTCTAAGCTTAGTCATTGTTCAGGATCGTTACACAGAAGTAACCAAATAATGAAAAAGAGCAGCAAGAATTAATTTCTCTTTTAATAATGCTGTAATATAGAAAGAGAAAGCTAAAAGGTGTGGTAGAGTTGAGAAAAGATTTGTTTAGACTAGTGCCTAGTGAATAGTGAATCACCTAAAATTCAAAATCACCCCAAGATATAAAATGCAAGTGAGGTGTAGTAATCATTTGGTCTCCAAGTTATTAAGGATCTCTGAATCTATTTCTTCCATAACAAATGAAGGTAAGACAACTTCCTTTCTTACATTTTGTAATGTTACTCCCTTCTGCATCCCAAAATTTAATGCAAAATAAATTTCCAAAATGGTTAATGAATAAAATTGAATTACAATAAAATTGCAAACATTCATACAAATTTATATTCATTTGAACCTAGTATAAAATCCTGAAGTTTCAAGCAATCAATAAATTGATGTTAGTTATTCAGGAGCCATTAATACTAACTTAAAATATTTAATTTATTTATATTCAGTTTACTTAGTACTGCCTTTAAGTAAAGTTGATTATTTTTCTAGGTGTTTTGGATTCATTAATGACCTCAATATCCCAAAGCAGTTTTTTTCCCTTAAGATCTAAATATCTCATTCATGGATATTCTACATCATGAAGATTTTTCAGGAATATAACTATTGTGCTGTGGTTAAGGAAAAAAGGTTTTTATAACATGATCAATCACTCCCCCTTCCCTCCAGCATGTCTCCAAGTGGGGACCCAACTATTCTGTGACACCGTTCCTCAACATTGTCACTCCCACTTCTGTGAGAAAGGGATAATCCTAATTCCCCAACTTCATGAATCTTACAATACAACTGCTGCTTTTCATATTTAACAAGTTTTATGTCTCCAGAATCTTTCTAGGATCATTTTTACCTTTTATATGGCCCATATAAATAAAACATGAGTCCATTAGTGTGAAAATAAAAGCATATTAGTAGAGAAGGTTTTGTTTCATTAAGCCAGAAGGATGAATTAAATAAATTCTTTCTCTTTTAAAAACACCTTTATTGATTGATTTTAGAGAAGAAGGAAAGGAGAGGGAGTGAGGAAGGTGCGGAGGGAGAGAGGGAGGGGAAACATCAATTTGTTGTTCCACTTATTCAGGCACCCATTGGTTGATTCTTATATGTGCCCTGAATGGGGATCGAACTTCCAACCTTGGAATATCGAGATGATGCTTTAACCAACTGAGCTATCCGGCCAGGGCACTAATTTATCTTTTAAACGAGTTATGAATCTAGAATTATTCTAAGTGTTACATTCTCAGTGGTAAGAACAAAATAATAAATGCATACTCTCCTACAAGGCAAAACCAACCCAGAAAGAACAATTATTTAAACTGCTCAGGTAAGAGACTGGAATCAGAAAACAAGCTAGAGGACTACCACGTCAAACTAGAAATGAAGTAATAGTAATAAGGATCTATTCTATGGTGTAGTCAGGGGAATGGAATTGAAGCAGTGAATCTGTTGACATTTCAGAAAGATAATACAACCAGATATGTGCTGAATAAGAGGGATAAAGAACAACACCCCCTTCCCAATAGGAGTAAAACTGAAAGAAACAGGGAATTAGGAAGCACAGTGCTATGGACAGAATATTTGTGACCCTCCTCCCCAAATTCACATGTTGAAATCCTATCCCCCAAGGTGATAGTATTATACTGGTAGGTGGAGCCTTTGGGAGATGATTAAGTAATGCAGGTAGAGCCCTCATGATGGGATTAATGCTCTTATAAAAGAGGCCACAGAGAGAGATTCTTTGCCCCTTCTACCATGTGAGGACACAGTGAAAAATTGGCTGTCAAAGACAGGTGTGTCTTCATTAGACACTGAATCTGCCAGTGGCTATGATCTTGAACTTCCCAGTCTCAAGAACTGGGAAAAATAAATGTTGTTTATGTCCCACACAGTCTATGGTATTGTTGTTAGAGCAGCTCAAACCGACTAAGACCCATAGTTGCAGGAAGCCAAGAACAGGACTCATCTAAACAAGAGGAACTGATGAACTTGGGTGTTGGACATGTTGGCTTTTTAGATTTTACAAAATGTAAGCAAAGCTGTCCTTAGGGCAAGTGGAAATGTGAGACTAGTTGTTTGATAAGTAACCATGTAATTTCTGTACCTAGTGTTGTTGGTTATTGATTTTATTTTTTAATCACCAACAAATTTTCCATACTGGTTCTCTTTTTCCTTAAGAAAAAGGTTTATTTCTGTTCTTGAGTAGTTGTATTTCTTACTCTCTCTTTTTATCCTAAACTTTACTAAATACACTGAGTGGCCAGATTATTATGATCTCTAATATATATACATATACATACATACATATATATATATATACACACATATATATATATGTATATGTATATGTATATGTATATGTATATGTATATGTATATGTATATGTATATATATTAGAGGCCCAGTGCATGAATTCGTGCATGGGTGGGGGGCCGGCCAGCCTGGCCAGGAGGAGGGGACATGGGCGGTTGGCCGGCCTGCCTTCTGGTCAAACTCCTGGTTATGCATTCAGAGATCATAATAATCTGGCCACTCAGTGTATATACTATTCTATTCTTTTATTATTATTTTAACGGTGGTTTTCACTTAAAGATTATACCTTTGCTCTTCTGTTCTAGGATTACTTGCTCTGTTTCAAATTTGGGAGAAAAGCACAATATATAAATATACATGTATGCATATAGCCTATTGAAATAAAGTTTTTTTGCTGATCTCTAGGGGCTAAATGAGCTCTAAAGATTCTTCCCTGAAGACAGAGGGAACATAGCTTATGATGATCTTCTTTTCCTATCATACAGTGATTCATCTTCACCGTGCCGTTAAAAAAAAAGTCTTCCTATCTCCAGGGAGCTTAACAAGGTCTAACTTTGATCCCTTTTCTATTTAATGAGAAAAATAAGGAGAATAGTATGGAATTTTAGAGGTGGAAGAAAGTTTACTCAGGAAATAAGGGGCAGGATAAATCATTTATAAGATATGCCTTTTTGTGTTCAGGGTTTTATGATTCAGGGTCTTAACAATACATCTGTAATACCAAAGGTTCTGCGATAAGAACAAAAACGTCATCGAATTAGTAAATAAGTGCTGTCCAGCCGTATCCCAAATGCACTCTATTATCTTCTTACATATATCATGATTAGGCTGTAACTTGTGAAATACTGTATTCAAAAATTTTGGAGTCCCTATGTATCTATTTATCCATCATAAATGCCCAAATAGACAGTGTTTGGCAAGAGTGATAATTTACTGTAACATATAAAAAGGAAACATTTCAACAACCATTTAATGGACACCTACTATTCATCAAAACAAAATATTTTAGAAGCTGTTAAACCTTCCATGTGAGGAGGAGGCTTAATACATACTATTTCTAATTATGTGTCTGCCCTTCACCTCCACTACCCTCCAATACAATATGTGCTAAATATAAGAAAAATGCTTTAAGCTTGATCAATCTCATTACAAATTAGCTTAGTCAAATTGAACATACAAAAAGAAAAAGACAAACAAGACATAAAACAATTACTGGTTCTTTTCTAAAAGAGGCGGCATTACTCAGAGCTCCAAAAGAAGCCATCTGGTTCATGACATTAAAATACATGGTAATTTGAAGCAATATAATAAATCTCAATGAGTAAAATGGCTGAACTAAACCCAAATCTGAGTTTGTTGACAAAATCCAAAAATCTAACCAAGAAAGACTGTATAAGCACCCACCCCATTGACAAATTTATTACACAGTTAACACTTGTCAAGGACTAGGTGGGGTGCTGGAGATTCACTAGAGAACAAGGCAGACTTAGTCTGTGCCCTCATAGTTTACTTAGCAGATGAGAAAGACACTACACAAAAGGAAATAAAAGTAAATTTTGTCAAAAGCACTAAGAAGAAAATGATGTCCTGTGATAGAACAAACAGTCAGGGGACTTATTATAGACAGGGTAGAAAGAACTTTATTTAGTTCATGACTAAACCGTCAGTACATCAGGAAAAATAGCCATTACCATTGACCCCTTTTTAAAATATGTCATTTTATGAATAATTTAGATGAAATAAAGAAACAATGAATATTTAAAATTTTAGTAACATAGTAAGCTCAAATTTTTATTGCCTAATAATGTGATTTTAAAGGTATATAGACCTAAAAGACACCAAGTTTTTATAATGTAGCTAACTTATCAGTTATTATGTCTAATCCTAGGAACATATCCTATCTAATAAAACAGCAATATGCAAATTGACCGTACCTTCGCTATGCCCACAGCCAATCAGAGCGAACAAGATGGCGGTTAATTTGCATATGCTGAGGGAGAGAGGAGTGAAGAAAGCAGAAAGCATGGCGGCTGCGCGGGTGGGCGGTGGCGCAGCTGTGGAGCACGCGGCCATGGTGGCCTCTGAGGCAGTGGCGGGCAGTGTGAGCGGCCCTGACGCGGCCACAGCGGTGGCGGCGGCAGCGGTGGACGGGGCGCACAGTGGAGGCAGCAGGCGGGGCATGGCGGGTGGTGTGCGAGGCCGCAGTGGCCTTGGAGGCGGTGGTGGCTGCAGGCGGGGCGTGGCTAGGCGGGTGTCGTGTGGTGGGGCGGGTGGGCAGGTGGGGCGCGCAGCAGCAGCAGCAGCGCGCGGGGCTGAGGAGGCGGCGGCAGCGTGCGCGGCGAGTCGGGGTGATCAGAGGCAGCTGCATCAGCGGGCGCAGAGGGTCGGGAGTGTGGGGCGAGGCGGGCTGGGTTGGGTGGGCAGGACGGGCGGGAGGCGCCCCGCCCATTCGGCCCGCCCCACCCGCCGCAGCGGGAGAGGTGGGGGGGCAGGAGGGAAGCCCGCCAGAAGTCTTGCAGGAAATATTCCTGCAATTGGTCCCTAGTCTATCTTATAAACACTGGTTTCCTGAATTCATATACATCGCTGACAGATTTTGGCTTATCTTTTTTTTTTTAAACAAACAAATATTTTTATTGATTTTAGAGAGGAAGGGACAGGGAGAGAGAGATAGAAACATCAATGATGAGAATCATTGATTGGCTGCCTCCTGCACACCCCCTATTGGGGATCAAGCCCGAAACCCAGGCATGCGCCCTTGACTGGAATCAAACCCAGGACCCTTCAGTCCATAGACTGGTGCTCTATCCACTAAGCCAAATCAGCTAGGGCGATTTTGGCTTATCTTTATATCCACTTCTTACCCTTGCATTGTCAAAACATTTTACTTTGAAAACCTTGGTGGCTCATCATTTTTTGAAAAGAGGACAGCAATTTTCTTTGCTCCAAAATTACTAGACATTTTCATTTTTAGACTAGTATACATATATATCCTCCAGTATTCATCCACTTATGAATCATATCAAGTAAATTTTGGTGTCAAATGTCATAGAAGATAAAAGAATACCATCACATGTCAATGCAAAACAAGATGGTTGAGGTTCACTGTTGCAAAATGCTGTATGATAAAATCCTTCCTATTGTGAGAAACCATATTTCTTTTTTGTCCTTAAACATATATTGTTGCCAAAACCGGTTTGGCTCAGTGGATAGAGCGTCGGCCTGCGGACTGAAAGGTCCCAGGTTCGATTCCGGTCGGGGGCATGTACCTTGGTTGCGGGCACATCCCTAGTAGGGGGTGTGCAAGAGGCAGCTGATCGATGATTCTCTCTCATCGATGTTTCTAACTCTCTATCCCTCTCTCTTCCTCTCTGTAAAAACTCAATAAAATATATATATATAAAAAAAAAACCATATATTGTTAATGTAATGACTACTAGGATATTGTCATTTGAAGACTTGGTCAGAGAGCTGTAGCACCATGCAGTCTACAAAGGATTAACAAACATAGAGGGATGAAAACGACTCCATGTCAAGTCCCTGGATTTCTCCTCCCCAGGCCCTCAGAAGAGCATCCTCTAGTTTGGCCTGCTCAATGACTCTTCCCCTCCCAGGCTTTCTGAGGTAGATCTTACTT
This sequence comes from Eptesicus fuscus, assembly GCF_027574615.1. Taxonomy (NCBI): domain Eukaryota; kingdom Metazoa; phylum Chordata; class Mammalia; order Chiroptera; family Vespertilionidae; genus Eptesicus; species Eptesicus fuscus. The sequence goes on along the minus strand of NC_072479.1, from coordinate 65,661,363 downwards.
GACAGATCAGTTTTTTGAGATTTTATGATGGAGACTCCGAAGGGGAAAAAATTGAAAGAAATTGCCAGAAGAGGTTTTGTTTATTTGTGGGGGTTAGAAAGGTTTTGAGGAATAGCTTGGGAACAAAACTGTTATATGAGGGCAGAGGTAGAAAAGGGAAAATAAATGACTAAAAAATGCTTCTAGGGCTATGTGTCTTCTTTCACAGTGTTTGAGAAATACAAATAAAGGATTTGCTACTTTATCTTGAAATTGTAAAAAAAAGAGTAAATTAATTAGCTTTTGTGGTCTTCCTTCTGTGGATAATACCTTGTGCAAAAACCACATTTATATAATGTGTTAACTTTTTAAGTGATTAAAATAATTTAAAAAGAAATGTGCATCTAATATTTGTGGAGCCCTTAAAGTACCTCTGCAGAATTGTGGTCTTCTACATTGCTCTGTAATGCTATTGATCCTTGCATGGCTGTGTCCTGTCTCCCCACCAACTGGACTACATAATACCTACATGGGAAAAGATCACATCTTACCTATTGTTGTAGCTCCAGCAACTAGTACAGTAGATCTTACATGTATTAAATGCTCAATAAACATGTCTTGATATTAATAATTATTATAAATACAATTTAAATATAATGTATAAAAACAATTATTAACCAACTGTGTGAACACTGATTTGAATAGGTGCCAACTTCCAAGGACTCATTTTCTTTTAGTTTTTTAATTTAACTTTTTAAAAAAATTATCTTGATTGTTGAAAGTGTTACAGATGTTCCTTTTTTCCCCCAATGACCTCCCTGCACCTTGCACCCATCCCCTTCCCATCACTTCACCACACTATTGTCTGTGTCCATGGGTTATGTATGTATGCATATAAGTTCTTTGGTTAATTTATTCTCACCCTCCCCCCTTGAAAAAATTTCTGATGCCATCTTGATTTTGAGTCATTTACTTCTTCTCCATAAATACAGAATGAAGAGTTTAATGTACGTCTCCTTGCTATAAAATTTTATTATTAAATCAAAGGATTAAAAGTCCTTTATAAGTGGTTTTCCCCACCTCTAAATAATGGAATCATCTACCAGCACTATTTGACTTATCAGAAAAAATTCAAATATTACCTATAGTAAGGATATTCAAATGTTTTTGCTATTGTTTTTCAGAATCACCATGCTAATAAAATTTTATAAGGACTCTCAATAGATAAAACTGCAAAAACTAACTTACACATCTATGAAGTTGATGTAGGGACTCCTTAGCCCCCATGTGCTCAGTGTTCATGCTCAAATCCCCCAGTTATCCCTGACATGTGGCTGTGATGACTACCATGGGAAAACCACTGATCCAATGTATTCACACCATGCCAATTAAATTTATACCTAAGGTTCAACGTATTCTTTCTTCTTGTCACTTGCCTAAGTGTGATTATAGAATGTATGGAACAATATTCCTCACCATTTCAAGAATCTATGCAGAGTATTTTGAAGAGTCTGCAAGGTTTCCATATATTTAATTTTCAATATCAAACACTTCTGCAGAAGCCCAGACACAATTTTCCCTAAACTCCTGGAAGACAGCAGCAGGAGAGACTTGATTCTTTGGCAACTACTGCGATAGTCCTTGGTAAGTACAGACAAAATAGATGACTACAACTGCTATAAAAACTAGGTTAGAGTGTTCAGCAATTAAGTCTCTGAAAAATCCCTCAAATCATTAAGCAACATCACAGTTCACTTAACTTCAAAGACCAAGGACACACTCTAGAACAGGGGTGAGGAACCTTTTTTCTGCCAAGGGCCATTTGAATATTTACAACATCATTTGAGGGTCATACAAATTTATCAACTTAAAAATTAGCCTGCTATATTTGGTCAAATATTTAATTAACTCACCCCTACTGCCTTGGCAGGGCCAGACAAAATGATTTTGCAGGCCTTATACGGCCCACAGGCCAGACATTCCCCACTTCTGCTCTAGAGCTACATTTAGGTAGGTCATCTTCAACTTTTCCTTCATCTTAGCCAAATAAACATCAATTCCTTTCAATTTTTCTTCCATATTATTTATCAGTCCCATGAACACCACTATAGCTTAACCCAACAGCAGCTCCCTACACTACCTACTACTTGACTCCTTCCCTTCTCCCTTCCAACCCAAGATTACTCTTCCCTGCATATTTATTAAACACACATTATGTTCAAATCACTGTTCCAAGCATGGGGATAGAACACTGAAGAAGGCTTACTTTTATTACATGTCATATTATCATGGGATGACCTTGATTCCTATTTCACAGAGAAAATAGAAGCAACTGGATTAAAATTTCCACAGGTTCCCATCTGTACCCATACACTCTAACTTCCCTATCCACATTCCTATTTAAGAGTATGCCTCCACCACCCCGCTGCCGTGGCTCAGTGGTTGAGTATCAACCCATGAACCAGGAGATCATGGTTCGATTCCCAGTTTGGGCACATGCCTGGATTGCGGGCTCAATTCCTAGTGGGCGGCATGCAGGAGACAGCCAATCAATGATTCTCTCTCATCACTGATGTTTCTACTTTCTGTCCTCCCTTCCTCTCTGAAATCAATAAAAATATATTTTTTTAAAAATGCCTATACCTGCCCACTGGATCACTTCTCTAGGACACCACTCCTGCTACTGATCTCCTTTCTCCTCTGCTCCAACAATTTTTATTTTCTTCTCTAATAGGTTATTCCTACTAGATACAAATACATTATAATAGTTCTTATCTTAAACAAAGAAAATACCTTTCCCTAAGTCCAAATGCCTTTCTAGCCACTGCCCCATTTCTCTCTTCTGTTTTCCACCTCAATCAGTTTTTGTCTCTACTATTTACCAAAATAAATTCTTTCAAGGTCAGCAATAATTACTTTATCATATTCATTGATCAACTGTAGCTCTCACCTTACTCGGTCTTTTTAAGTATTTAACTGAGTTTTTCACTCCTTCTCTTCCAGCAAAACTTTTTCACAAACCTTTAGAACACCACGTTCTTCTGATTTTTCTCCTGCCTCACAGACTACTCTTTCATAGTCTCATTTACTGATTTCTCCTCCTCTTTCTCAATTTCTAAATTGTGCAGTGCTCCAGGAGTCAGTCTTCGGGTATCTCTTCTACCTACGCTAACCCTACAGGATGGTATTACTTGAAGTATGGGCCACCAACCCAACCAAGGGAATCTGCACTGGGCGCTTCCTGGATATTCAAATTCTCAATTTTGTCCCAGAACTATGGGTATTTTTATGCACACAAAGCTTGAGAAATGCTGGTCTAGGTGATCTAATTCAGTCCTTGGCTGTAAATACCATCTGTACAATGATTTGCAGCCCTGATTCCAACTAGAATTAACTTACAATGCTTTTTAAAAATAACTATGCCTTGGGGGATAAAAGTTAAATTTTGTAAGTTGAATAAGATTTGTAAAAATGAACAAACATTTAAGAAAAAATTAGCTTTTTAAAAAAAAACAAAAAACCTCACCCAAGGATATGTTTGCACTGATTTTTGAGAGAGAGAGAGAGAAACATCAATATGACAGAGAAACATCGATCGGCCAACTCCCAAACTCGCCCCAACAGGGGACTGGACCTGCAACTGAGGTATGTGTCCTGACCAGGAATCAGACCCACAACCTTTTGGTGTTCAGGATGATGCTCCAACCAACTGAACAACCCAGCTAGGGCAGAAAAAACTAGATTTTAAAACTGAAACTAATAAATTGAAGATTAATTATAATAATTTCAAATAAATTAACATTATTTTAATAAAAAATTTTCTCAAAGACATGCACACACATACACACACACACACACACAAAATTTCTCATGTTGAAACATATGAACAAATGTGATCCACATTACCCAGCTACTCTACACCAAGGTATTTATCTAGAGGGAAAGAAGTGTCCATACAAAGACTTGTACACAAATGTTCATAGCAGCTTTATGTGTAATGGCCAAAACCTGAAAATACCCAAATGTCCATTAACAGTTGAATAAAGAAACTGTAGGATTGCTGGGTTATATGGTAACTCTTCTTAAATTTTTAAGAAACCTCCATACTGTTTCCAGTTTACATTCCCACCAGCAATCTATGAGGTTTCTTTCTCCAATATCTCCCCAACACTTATTACTTACTAGAGTCCTGGTGCATGAAATTCGTGCATGGGTGGCGGGGGTCCCCTCACCCTGACCTTCACCCTCTCGCAGTCTGGGACATCCCTCTAAGCTGGCAGTTGTACATGCCTCTCGCAGTCTGGGGCCTCTCGCTCCTTACCGCCTGCCTGCTTGCTGCTCCTTAACACTGCCACAGAGACGGGACAAGCTCATGCCACTGCCACTGTGCTCACTAGCTGTAAGCCCAGCTTCTAGCTGAACGGTGCTTCCCCTGTGGGAGCACACTAACCACCAGGGGGCAGCTCCTGCATTGAGCATCTGCCCCCTGGTGGTCAGTGCACATCATAGCGACTGGTCGTTGTGGTCATTCCACTGTAATGGTCGCTTAGGCTTTTATTATATAAACTAGAGGCCCGGTGCATGAAATTCGTGCGCGGGAGGGAGGGTCCCTCAGCCCAACCTGCACCCTCTCCAATCCGGAAGCCCTCAGGGGATGTCCTACTGACGTCTGGACTCCCTCTGCAGGAGGTGACCGGACTGATCAGGGGAAGGTGCCCCCCAACCTGATGCTGCTGCCGTTGCCAACCACCACAGCCACCAAGGTGTTTTCATCAACATGGACTCCAGTTCCTTCACCACAAAAAAATGACAACTTTCTTTAGGCATTTTCAAGACGTCTCTTTCATAGGATATGAAATTTCCTTCCTTCAATTTCCTTCCTTCCTTCCTTACTCACCTGAGAATATTTTTCCATTGATTTTTAGAGAGCGTGGAAGAGACAGGGAAGGACAGAGAGAAACGTCAATGTGAGAGGAACACTTCGATTGGTTGCCTCCTGCATGAGCCCTGACCTGGGCCCCAGCCAGGGAGAAGCCTGCAACCTAGGTACATGCCCTTGACCAGAATTGAACCTGGACCCTGCGGTCGGCAGGCCGAGGCTCTATCCACTGAGCCAAACTGGCTAGGGCAGGATATGACATTTCTTAGCCCCTCCAGCAGCAGACCTTAGTTTTTCCTCCAGGAGTGAGGTGGAAAAACCCTAGATCACCTTCTTGGATTCTTATTACCCAAGTTACCAAGAATACTGAGAGTGGTGTACGGGGAGCTTAGCCAATGAGCAGTCAGAAAAGGTGTTTCCTCTGCAGCTCATGCGCAGAGGCGGGACTGCCGGCACGCTGCGGCTGGCAGGCCCTGCTGTCTGCGGTCCTGCTCGCTCACTTGCCACGGCGCCTGGCAGCCAGGCCCAGCTATCTGTCTGCGGTCCCGGGGCCTGGCAGCAAGGCCCTGCTGTCTGTCTGCGGGACTGCTCGCTCACTCGCCCCAGCGCCTGGCAGCCAGGCCCTGCTGTCTGTCTGTGGGCCACGGTGCCGGGCAGCCAGGCCCTGCTGTCTGTCTGCGGGCCTGCACACTCGCTCGCCCCGGCGCCTGGCAGCCAGGCCCTGCTCTCTGCGCCTGCCTTGCCCCGCCCACTGAGCTGCCAGCCTTGCTATGATAGGAGCCTGTGGGCAGCAGGGGTGGGATCCAGAGGTGCTCCATGCACTTCCTGGTGACCGGTTGTCCGTCTGGTCAAGACGGCCCTAGGCTATTATTAGTATAGATTATTACTTGATGGTAACAGCCATTCTAACAGGTATGTGGTGGCATCTCATTGTAGATTTGAACTGCATTTCCCTCAGTGCTAGTTACCAGAGGGAAAAGGGAGTGGGGGCTTGGGGTAGAAAAGGATAAAGGGAGTCAAATATATGTTGATAGAATACTTGACTGGGGGTAGTAAATACATAACACAATATACAGATAAGGTATTACAGAACTGTACACTTGAAACCTATATAATTTTATTAACCAATCTCACCCCAATAAATTTAATAAAAAATTTTTAAAAAGAAATTGTACAATTCTTACAATGGAATACTACTCAGCAACAGAGAGAACTGAAGCACTGATACATACAACATAAATGAATATCAAAACAATTATGCTTAAAGAAGTCATACAAAGGAATACATATTATATGATTCTACTTACAAAATTCTAGAAAATGCAAACTAATCTATACAGAAAGCAAATTAGTAGTTGCCTAGTGCCAGAGGATGGAAGGGAGGTACACACAGGAGGAAAACCCAGAAAAGGATACAAACACACTTCTGATGATGACAAATATGTTCGCTATATTAATTGTGGAAATGTTTTTCCACAGGTATATTCACATGCTGAAACTTATCAAATTGTATACTTTAATTATGTGCAGTATAGTATATGTCAATTATACATTAATAAAAGCTATTTTAAAAAATGTTTAACCAAACCACTAATCAAATTAAAACATGAATGCCTGAACCTCACGTTCAAATTAAATGAGAGTCTATAGGGATGGGGCCAGGCTCAGAAATTTTTTTGAAAGTTCCCAAATTGATTATAAAGTACATCCAAGGTTGGCAATAACTGACCTATACACTGATACTCCAATCTTTATTTTTAAAAATGTTTTTATTTATTTCAGAGAGAGGAAGGGAGAGGGGGAGAGAGAGAAACATCGAAGAGAGAGAAACACTAGATCAGCTGCCTCCTGCACACCCCCTACTGGGGATCGAGCCTGAAACCCGGGGCTTCTGACGTGGCTACCTCCTAGTGCATAGGATGGTGCTCAATCAACTGAGCCACACCAGCCAGGCCAAACTTTAAATTAAAAACTCCAATGTCTCCCCTAAACCCCAGACTTATACCAACTGCCTATTTAATATCTTCACGTGGCTGTCTAGTAGCAACTCAAAATAACTTAGTTTGTTCAACAAAATACTTTTGATTCCTCCCTTCTCCCACTTTTCCATCCTTTGATAGTCTCCCTATCTTAGTAAATAGTACTCCATACTTATATTTGTTTGGACCAAAGGCTTAGAAGCAATATTTATTCCACACTTTCTCTCACACCCACATCCACTTCACCAACAAATCCTTTCCACTCTACCTTAAAAATATAAAACTGAATGTTTTCTCACTACCATCACGACTGATTTTTCTCAATATCACCCTTGTAATAGTCCCATAACTAATATCCCTGATTCCTCAACTGCTTTCCTACAGACCATTTTCTCACAAAGCAGGTGATCCTTCCAGATGTAAATCAGATTAAATCACTCCTCTGCTTAAAGTGGTATAATGTGTTCCTCCTTGCCACCCAAACCCTTCCCTTGTTACATTCTGGCAACCAGAGTATATGGCAATTGAGAATAAAATCCAAAATGCTTGCTCTAGTCCACAACCCTACATGACTTAGTCACTCTCCTCTTTATCTTCTATATTCTCCCCTCTGACACTTTCTATTCCCATGTCTTAGTGTCTTGGGCTGCCATGACAAAATACTGTAGTCTGGGTGGTTTAAACAACCTAACTTTATTTTCTCACAATTCTGGAGGATAGAAAGTCCAAAATGAAGATCCAGCAGGTTCAGCTTCTGGTGCGTGGTCTCCTGGCTTGCAGAAGGCCTCCTTCTGTATCTACACATGGTAAAGTGAGAGAGATCTCTTTTCCTCTTCTGATAAGGCCACCAATACTATGGCATTATAATAATATGAGGCACCAATATTATGGACCTCACCCTTATGACCTCATTTAACCTGAATTAGCTCCTAAAAACCCTATCTCCAGATTCCGTCACATTGGGGCTTAGGGCTTCAATATATAAACTGGGGGCAGAGGGGTACAATTCAGTTCATAGCATCCAAGCTCACTGCCTTTACTCCTGCCTGGGATGTCCCCTGCTATCCCCTCTGCCCAGTCACTCCCTCACTCCTTCCAACTGTCAAATGCCAAGTCACGGAAGTCTTTTCTAACCTGATAAAATAGCACTCTCCTCTTCAACTCCACTTCCCACTGTGGTCATTACTCTGCCCCCTCATTATGCTTTATTTTCTTCAAAGCACTTGTTTCTTCTTACCATATTATATGTTATTAGTTTATTGCCTGTCTTCCCCTACCAGAAAAGAATATAAGCTCCCTACAACCCCCATAGTGTAAACAGGGACTTTTTCCTGTTTTCTTTTGTTCACTGCTGTTTGCCCTGTGCCCATGACATAAAAAATACCTAATGTTTTTAATGGATGGGTGAATGTTAAACCCTCCTACTAAAAAATGTCCAGGGACCTGAAGTGATCCTATAACAGTGTTCCAACCCAGCTGACATGAACACCACAGGGAAATTAGTGTTTTTACAATTACACTACTTGGGTCCCACCCAGACCAACAGAATAAAAGTCTCCAGGAGTGAAACCCGGTATTTTTCAAAGCTCCTCAGTTGCCCCTCTCTTGCAGCCACCCACCTACAGAATAAGGTCAGAGTGTCAGCTAAACTGTCAGATCTCTCCAAATCGGATCCCAGGATCTGGATCTGTCAAGGGCAGCAAGTTCCTGCATTTCACTAATGTCCTTTTCTATCTACCTCTGCCCCATCTTATCCAAATAGCCTAATTTATCTACTCTGGTCTATATTCACCTCTTCCCTCTCTGAAACCCTACCGCACATGTGGACTGTGTCAGATAATCATAGTAAACTAGTGACCTGGTGCACATAGAAAGGAAATTAATTAGAAGGTGGCCCGGGGTAGGACTGGGCCGGACATGCCCTGGAGCCAAGCTCCCGCGGTCCCTCCCTGGCCGGCTACACCTGGGGTGGTGCCATGGCTCAAAGGGTGATGCCAAAGTGAGCAGGGTCCCTCTGGCAGGTGGGGTCCTTCGGCCTGGCCTGCAGAGATCGGGCCAAAACCGTCTCTCCGACATCCCCCGAGGGGTCCCGGAGTGCAAGAGGGCACTCTACAAAGTTGCTGTCATACAGGGTGTGGAACACAAACTCAAGTGTGCAATAAACCAGATTCTGGGCCGACAGTGCCACAGCAACAACATAACCCACAGCCACAGGTGGAATCGCACAGCTCCGCGAAGAATTGGGTTGCCTTCTCTCTGGTTTTGGGTGCTTCACCTAAGAAAGACTGCTGCCAAGTCACTGCAGCTCGGCAGCTCCTGCGTTAAGCGTCTGCCCCCTGGTGGTCAGTGCGAAAGTGGGAAGGACAATCAACATATTAGCTTTTTATATATATACTAGAAGCCCGGTGCACGAAATTCGTGCACGGCAGGGGGTTGTCCCTCAGCCCAGCCTGTACCCTCTGCAATCTGGGACTCCTGGAGGGATGTCTGACTGCCCGTTTAGGCCCGATCGTGGTGGTTGTGCTTATATGCATGCATACAAGTCCTGGTGGGATCGGGCCTAAACGGGCAGTCGGACATCCCTCTCACAATCCAGGACTGCTGGCTCCCAACTGCTTGCCTGCCTGCCTTCCTGATTGCCCCTAATCGCTTCTGCCTGCCAGCCTGATCACCCCCTAACCACTCCGCTGCCAGCCTTGTTGATGCTTAACTGCTCTCCTGCCAGCCTGTTTGCCCCCAACTTCCCTCCTCTGCCAGCCTGGTCACCCCTAACTGTCCTCTCCTGCAGGGTTGATCACCTCCAACTGCCCTCACTTGCAAGCCGGGTCCCTCTCAACTGCCCTCCCTTGCAGGCCTGGTCCCTCACAACTGCCCTCCCTTGCAGGCCGGGTGCCTCCCAACTGCCCTCTCCTGCTGGCCATCTTGTGGTGGCCATCTTGTGTCCACATGGGGGCAGGATCTTTGACCACATAGGGGCAGCTATATTGTGTGTTGCAGTGATGATCAATCTGTATATTACTCTTTTATTAGATAAGATAGAGGCCTGATGCATGGGTGGAGGCCAGCTGGTTTGCCCTGAAGGGTGTCCCGGATCAGGGTGGGGTTCCCTTGGGGCGAGGGGCGGCCTGAGCGAGGGGCCTGTGGTGGTTTGCAGGCCAGCCACGCCCCCTGGCAACCCAAGAGGAGGCCCTGGTATCTGGAATTTATTTTCCTTCTACAATTGAAACTTTGTAGCCTGGAGCGGAGCCAAGCCTGCTGTTCCCTCCGGGGCGGCAGCCATTTCTGTGGCAGTTAATTCATCTTCTACAATTGAAACTTTGTAGCCTTAAGCGGGTGAGCCCGGCCAGGGTGTGCGGAAAGCTTTGCTTCCCCTGTTGCGGCCGGCAACCCTGGCCTGCTCTCTCAAGCTCCATTCTGCCGCCATTTGTTTGAATTTGTTTACCTTTATAATTGAAACTTTGTAGCTTGAGTGGAGGCTTAGGCCTGCAACAGCTATGGAAAGCTTGGCTTGCTCTGTTACCTGGGAAACCTTGCTCTCTGTGGCTGTAGCCATCTTGGTTTGGGTTAATTTGCATACTCGCTCTGATTGGCTGGTGGGCATGGCTTGGCTGGTGGGCATGGCTTATGTAGCGGAGAGATGGTTAATTTGCATATTACCATTTTATTAGAGAGGAGAGATACCTAACTATATTATGAAGTATAGCTTATGCCCGTTTTTAAATTACTTCCATTTCTTTCTTTCTCTTAATCTCCCATAACTGGTATTTACATTCCAGACACTATAAATATATGCTGAATGAAGAAAGCTTATTCATAAAATTATTTCTTTATTCCATTTGTACTAAACCAGAGAAAGGGTACGTACTCAAATCCTTCCATTAGGAACCACTTAAAACAACAGTTCCTAAGCCGATACACACTGGACTCACCTGATGAAAATTTACAAAAAAATATGCTTGTCTGAGCCCCACTTTCATAGTGGTTTTCATTTATTTAGCCAAGACAGAGCCCAGACATCCTTTTTTGGTTTGGTCTTTCTGTTTTCAAGGTGATTCCAATATACAGGGAAAGCTATAAACCAATGACTGAAATGCATCAACTTTATCTTTTTTGTCATTTATCATGTTTTATTAATTATTATATTCATTTGCCATTACACCTAAGACCACAGTAAACATCCTTGAGCACATTACAAATACTTTAGTGGGTTCAATTTCCAGAAGTGGAACTGAGGGTTAAGTAAGAGGCAGGCAGATTTCAATTTTTTTAAAAAAAATTTATTGTTTAAGGTATTACAAATAGTAGTACATATGTCTCTTTTTGTTTTTCCCCACTGACCTCCCCCAGTCTCCCCTACCTCCCTGGCACTTGCCCTCATCTCCCCACCCCCAGTGTCTTGTGTCTGTTGGTTGTGCTTATATGCATGCATACAAGTCCTTCGGTTGATCTCTTACCCCCCCAACCCTCCCCTACCTTCCTGCTGTAGTTTGAAATGCATCAATTTTAGATGCTAGATCTTTCTAAATATAGAGACTGGCTATAGTAAAAGATGTCATTTGATTTAGAATCTGCAGAAAACAGCACCCATGTTTCCCAAGCCTTTCTTTTATGATATGAATAAACTAATAGAGTACTTATTGATCAACATATGTCTACTTTTAGCTAAAACCGTTCTTATCCAGAGACTAAAGGTCCAGTGCACAAAATTCATTTACAGGTAGGGTCCCTAGGCCTGGCCAGCGATCAGGGCCGATCAGATTCCCTGCCTCCCCACCTCCTCCTTCCCTCGCCACCTGTGCACCACCACCATGCGGTTCCCCCCACCTCCCTGCCTCCTCCTTCCCTTGCTCCTTCAGCGCCCCACCGCTGCCACTGCAGGTCGCCTGCCATGTTCCACACCGCCCCTGGTGGTCAGTGCACATCATAGCAAGTGATTCAACTCCCGGTCTCCTGATTGAACTCCCGAGGGGACACTTTGCACATTAGCCATATATATATATATATATATTAGAGGCCCGGTGCACAACATTTGTGCACTGGGGGGAGGGGGGGCCCTCAGCCTGACCTGTGCATTCTCACAGTGTGGGACCCCTTGGAGGATGTCTGCCTGCCGGCTTAGGCCCGCTCCCCACAGTCGGACATCCCTCGAGGGGTCCTTAGTGCTGCCGCAGAGGCAAAAGAGGCTCCAGCCACTGCTGCTGCGCTCGCCAGCCCTGAGCCAGGCTTCTGGCTGAATGGCGCTCTTTCTCTGTGGGAGTGCACTGACAACCAAGGAGAAGCTCCTGCGTTGAGCATTTGCCCCCTGGTGGTCAGTGCACATCATAGCAACCAGTCATTCTGCCATTCGATCAATTTGCACATTAGCCTTTTATTATATAGGACTAGAGGCCCGGTGCACGAAATTCGTGCACGGAGGGGGGTTGTCCCTCAGCCAAGCCTGTACCCTCTCCAATATGGGACCCCTTGAGGGATGTCCGACTGCCCGTTTAGGCCCGATCCCAGTGGGATCGGGCCTAAACGGGCAGTCGGACATCCCTCTCACTATCCAGGACTGATGGCTCCCAACTGCTTGCCTGCCTGCCTTCCTTATTGCCCCTAACCGCTTCTGCCTGCCAGCCTGATCACCCCCTAACCACTCTGCTGCCAGCCTGTTTGCCCCCAACTTCCCTCCTCTGCCGGCCTGGTCACCCCTAACTGCCCTCTCCTGCAGGGTTGATCACCTCCAACTGCCCTCCCTTGCAGGCTTGGTCCCTCTCAACTCCTCCCTTGCAGGCCGGGTGCCTCCCAACTGCCCTCTCCTGCTGGCCATCTGTGGTAGCCATCTTGTTTCCACATGGGGGCAGGATCTTTACCACATGGGGGCAGCTATATTGTGTGTTGCAGTGATGATCAATCTGCATAGTACTCTTTTATTAGATAGGATAGAGGCCTGGTACAGGGGTGGGGGCCAGCTGGTTTGCCCTGAAGGGCGTCCCAGATCAGGTGGGGGTTCCTTTGGGGTGTGGGGCGGCCTGAGCGAGGGGCCTGTGGTGGTTTGCAGGCAGGCCACGCCCCCTGGCAACCCAAGAGGAGGCCATGGTATCTGGAATTTATTTTCCTTCTACAATTGAAACTTTGTAGCCTGGAGCGGAGCCAAGCCTGCTGTTCCCTCCGGGGCAGGCAGCCATTTGTGTTGGGGTTATAATTGAAACTTTGTAGCCTTAAGCGGGTGGGCCCGGCCAGGGTGTGCGGAAAGCTTTGCTTCCCCTGTTGCCAGTGGCAACCCTGGCCTGCTCTCTCAAGCTCCATTCTGCTTCCATTTGTTTGAATTTGTTTACCTTCTATAATTGAAACTTTGTAGCTTGAGTGGAGGCTTAGGCCTGGCAAGGGCAGGCGGAAAGCTTGGCTTCCTCTGTTACCTAGGAAACCTTGCTCTCTGTGGCTGTAGCCATCTTGGTTTGGGTTAATTTGCATACTCGCTCTGATTGGATGGTGGGCGTGGCTTGTGGGTGTGTCGGAGGTATGGTCAATTTGCATATTTGTCTATTATTAGATAGGACTAGTGGTCCAGTGCACAGATTCATGCACATTGAAAGGAAATTAATTAGAAACTATTCACTCTTTCTCTATAATATAAGTGTCAACCAAATTCATGATCAACAATGACAGATCGAAACACACACGTGCGATTGGCACCAGCAAGAGCTTTATATGTATCGTGCATGTACAAGTCAACGTTTATTTTTAAATTGCCAGTGCACGTCATACGTACCGGCCAGCCAGTCAGTCGGATGGTCAGACTGACAGATGGCCGGTCACTTAGTCTTTTATATATAGAGACTAGAGGCTCGATGCACGAAATTCATGCAACAGTAGGCCTTCCTTCCCCTGGCTGCTGGCACCGGCTTCCCTCTGGCAGCCGGCATGCACCCGGGACCCAAGCTTTCCTCACAGCCCCAGCTTCGTCTGGAAGGTCGTCCAAAAGGACGGCCAGTCTAATTAGCATGTTATGCTTTTATTATTATAGATAGATTACTTTTTTCTTTTATGGTTCAGTTCCCATGCTTATAAATTGTATCTATGGACCACTTAGTACAGGCATACCCCAGAGATACTGCAGGTTTGATTCCAGACCACCATAATAAAGTCAATCTTTTTACTGTGGAGGATCTTGCCTTCATAAAATGCAATGAATAGAAAAAAATTAAAATGGGGTATGCCTGTATACTAAGTGTACTGGTTAATAATGGTGGATTTTGTAATCAAAGAAAACACAGTAATTTCAAGAGAAACATCAAAAGTGCGTTATTCAAAGTAATGTCCATCGCTAGCTATACATTTCCCCCATCTTTCAGGTAATTTGTGGATACCGTCCCAATAGAACTTTTCTTGATTTGAGGCAAACCATTCAGAGACCCAATTTTCCATTTCTTCTTACGTTTTGAAGTGCTGCTCAGAAAGTGCATGTGCCATCGATCAGAACAAGTAGTAATCTGAAGGAGCAAGGTCTGGTGAATACAGCAGGTGGGTTAATACTTCCCAGGCAAGATCTTTTAACATGTCTTTAACTGGTTTTGAAGTGTGTGATGGTGCATCAGCATGAAGCAAAATTACTTTGCCGTGTCTTCTGGAACGTTCTGGTTGTTTCACAATCAAAGGGTGGTTCAAATTGATTATTTGTTGTCAGCAGCGATCAGTATTAATGGTTTCACCTGGTTTTAGAAGCTCATAATACACCACCACCTTCCTGATCCCACCAAACGCAGAGCATTGTCTTCTTTCCCAAGCGATTTGGCCTTGCAGTCAATGTTGATGGTTGACCTGGATCAACCCATGATTCTGTGCATTTAGGATTCTCAAAATAAATCCACTTTTCATCGTCAGTCACAATTCGATGCAAAAAAGACTTTCTTTTGTGCTGTTGAAGCAACATTTTACTGATGACTTTTCGGTTTTACATTTGTCTTTCATTCAGTTGATGTGGCAACCATTTTTCTTCCTTTAAAATCTTTCCCATTGCTTGTAAATGATCGGAAATTGTTTGCTGAGCAACGTTTAATCTTTCTGCAAGTTGTTTTTGAGTTTGACACGCATCTTCATCCAATATGCTTGTAATTGTTGGTCTTCAAACTTTTTCGGTTGACCCAGACGTTCTTTGTCTTTTACATCAAAATCATCACTTTTAAAGCATTTAAACCAACATTCACAAGTATCTGAGATGGAGCATGTTCACCATAGCTTCCCAAAGTATACAATAACTTTCAGCAGCACTTTTCTTCAAAATAAAGTAATGAATTAAAACTTCCCGCAAATGCTTTTTTTTGGCACGAAATTCGACATTTTTTAAGTGTAAAAATATCTATGATGTTAACACCTTCAGCAAATTTGACATTATGAAGTTTTGAAGCTTGCTGTCAATATAATAAAAGAGCATACATATCAAATCACATATATATCAACATATGTGTAATTTTCCATCTACTGAAAAAACCCTCATTAACTGGCGCACCTAGTAAGCTATTTTTGCTTAAGTTTCTCTCTTTTTTAAAAAAAATATATTTTATTGATTTTTTTTACAGAGAGAAAGGAAAAGGGATAGAGAGTTAGAAACATCAATGAAAGAGAAACATCGATCAGCTGCCTCCTGCACACTCCCTACTGGGTATGTGCCCGCAACCAAGGTACATGCCCTTGACCAGAATCGAACCTGAGACCCTTGAGTCTGCAGGCGACGCTCTATCCACTGAGCCAAACCAGTTAGGGCAAGTTTCTCTCTTCATTCCTTTTTTATTTTCAATCCTCACTGGAAGATATTTTTCCCATTGATCTTTAGAGACAAAATGGAAGGGAGGGAGAAGGTGGGGAAAGGAAGAGAGAGAGACAGAGAGAGAGAGAGAGAGAGAGAGAGAGGGAGAGAGAGAGGGAGGGAGACTGGTTCCCTCTCATATGTGCCCGACCAGGGCCAGGGACTGAACCTGCAAACCTGTAACCGAGGTACATGTCCTTGACTGGCAATCAAACCCCAGACCCTTCGGTCCACGGGCCAACAATCTAACCACTGAGCAAAACCTGCCAGAGCTCTTTCCTTCATTTTTTATTCACTTATTGTAGCAGGCAGTCTTCTAAGATGGTCCCCAATAATCCCTGCCCCCTGGTATTCATGTCCCTTCTAATATCCTCCTTGTGAGTTGGCTAAACCTAGAAAGACCTTAAACAAGTAGCAAAATTGATTGATGCCACTTCCAAAGTTATGTTACTAAAAGACTCTATAGCTTCAATCTTACTCACTCTCTCGTGCCTTGCTATGAGTTCCCCTATAGAGTGGCCTATGTGACAAAGAACAAGTCGGTGAGGAACTAAAGTCCTCTGTCCAACAGCCAGTAGGGAACTAAGTAGCCACCTGAGTGAGAGAGCCTGGAGTAATTCCTCCCCCAATAACACCTTGAGACAAGTGCAGCTCATGACAGACCCAGCTAAGCTGTGCCCAGATTCCTGATCCACAGAATCTGTGAGGTAATTAATATTTCTTGATTTAAGCAGTTAAGTTTTGAGGTTATATTTTATGCAGCAATAGATACTAATACACTTATTGACAACTATTATATTGCAAGAATTGAGATGCCATTCTTTGCTACAGAAAATCTGGTACCCATACTGCTTGTTTGAGACACCTTTCTCTGGTCCACTGAATCTTTATATATTCCACAGAAGGTATGGTACTGACTATAACAAATCCACCAGATTATAGCACCTTCAATGCTCTGTCCTTTGCTTGAGGTTTCTGATGTAAATACTTGATTTGTCCTTTGGTTAGCAATACAGCTGTTCTATTTGGTGTTTCTTTTCACTCCTTTGTAGCATTCACCTTTATTCTGTGCTGTCAATTATCCCAGCCCTGTTAGGCAGTTTACTTTGTATTGTCTCTCCTTACTCCTTGCCTGCCGGAAACAAATCAGTTTCACTAAAAGAGAGATGTTGACAGGAAGCCAGGAAGGCTGGTCAACAACCTTAATTGCTCTAACCACTCACCCTTTAGTTGAGACATTGTTAGCTGAAGCAGCCTCCACCTTTGTTTTTCCCATGTAAATTTCTGTTTATCCTGGCTAAGATGTTTTCCCCAAAGCCTCAATAAAAGGGATGGCAGGGCCAGAACAGGGAGTAGTTCTCCCACTAGAGTTGGACTACCGCCTGGCCCCCCATATCGCCAAATTGAATTTCTTCAAGTCTCCTTTCATTTGTGTGCGGCCCTTCTCCAGAATTCGAACCCTGAACCGGAACCCTGGACCACGCGGGACGTGGAAAGGGATTCCTACACTTGCCCTATTGCTTTTCCTCTGCTTCTTGGCCTAATGTGGGTAAGACACTGGTTTTCATTATCATCACCATGCACTAGTATTGCTCCTTTCATTTTACCTCTCCTTTACCTTCTACCAGCCAGATCTATTTCTTGTGTAATAATCAGATCTGTGGCTGTTTTAATACCTGTTCATAGAGCAGCTGAGTGCAGTGTCCTCAAAGCATGATCTGTGTATCACTAGTGGGCCATGTCAGTCCACCTAGTGCTCCATAGGCAAGTCTGGTATAATAAATTTAAAAGGTAAGATCAGCCCTGGCCAGGTGTCTCAGTTGGTTGGAGTGTCATCCCATGTACTGAAAGGTTGCAGGTTCGATTCCCGGTCGAGGCGTGTACAAGACACAACCGATCAATGTTTCCCTCTCACATTGATGTTTCTCTCTCTCTTTCTCCATCCCTCCTTCTCTCTCTAAAAATCAATAAAAACATATCAAGTGAGGATTTAAAAAAAATAAATAAATAAAAGGTAAGATCAAATGATTTTTCACAGAAATCTCACTGTTATTTTGTAATGTACAATCCAAACTCATAAAAATTGTTTTAACTCATAAAAATAGACAATTCCACAAATGCCAGAATTCAGAGTAATGATGTAAACACTGAACAGGGCTTCAACAGAATATAAAATGTCAATCAATATGACTGGCCCTATTGCACACATAAATCTGCAAGTATTGATGTGTACACAAAAGTACCCGGAAAAGAAAAGTGAAATGAGAAGTATATTGATAAATAACTAAAAACTGTTTTTTAGCAAGTCAACATCCTTCTGCCTCTAATGACCACAGTATAATTCTTTGTCAAACAATGGCATGAAGCATCAAAGCTTTTGAATAATTTTCAAAATATAGTACTTTTATGGAAAACCAAGTAAATTTTTACAAAACAAAGGGCAAAATATGGTCTTCAGTGTAAAACTGATGTATTCTGTCACCAAAAATGAGAGAAGTCTAAAACTACAATGGTATCATTCACAGCTGTACTCATAATAGCAAAAACATTATAAACAGAAAGTTTAAAAAAATTATAAAATTGATGACATATGGTTGAAGAGGAAGTAGAAGGTACAAAATCCTTTTAATATATGATATAGTTGGGCATAGTATACTATTAGCATGCAATGTAGAAGAGTTAATACTGTTACATGTGCATACTAGTAGATATTTTTGCTTTACAGCTGAAACAAACCACAAATGTGAAAAAATATCAATTAGTTCTTATTATATCACTAGTGGCCTGGTGCCCAGATTCATGCACAATGAAAGAAATTAATTAGAAGAAATATTTTAATATTGCTATTCGCCCTTTCTCTATAATAGAAGTATCAACCAAATTCACGATTGACAGTGATAGATCGAAACACACACATGCGACTGGCACCAGCGAGAGCTTTATATGTATCATGCATGCATGAGTCAACTTAGCCTTTTATATCCTATATAATAAATAGCTAATATGCAAATAGACTGAACGGCAGAACAACCCAACAACCAAACAACCAGTCACTATAATGTGCGCTGACCACCAGGGGGCATGCGCTGAACATGGCGGGTGTCTGCAGCAGGTGGCAGAGCATGGAACATGGTGGGTGTTGGCCGTGGCGGGATGGTGGAACAGGTGAGCGGGGGCGCCAGACCAAGGTGGGGCACCAGTCGCTGTCATCAGGGCAAGCCTCTGGTGGTTACTGAAAATTCTTTGCTCCCATGTGCCAAGGTCCCACCCGGCGCTCACACCTGCTGCCGGCATCAGCCCCACTTGCACCTATTGCTGGCACCAGCCCTGCTTACACCTACAGCAGGTGCTAGAGCCGCCACTCACAACCACTGCTGGCACCCGGCGCCGGCCCCAAGTCAGCGGGTTAAGTGGCAGCTGCCAGCAATGATCGCCCTTGAAGGCTTCTCCACCTCCCCCTGCTACTGAGGGGCGATCAGGGCAGCAGCTGCCGCTCACACCCGCTGACAGCACTGGCCCTGCTCGCACCCACTGCTGGCGCTAGCCCCAATCGCTCCCTGCCGTCAGTGGGTGCGAGCGGGGCCGGAGCCATCAGCACATGGGAGCAGTGGCAGCAGTGGGAGCAGGGCTGCCGGCAGAGAGGAGACCGGGGGCCACAGCAGGAGGGGCTGGGCGGGGGCGCAGAGGATGGGCCGAGACCCGCCCCCCTGTGCCCACCACAGCCTTACAGCTCACAGCTCCTTTCAAGCTGTACAAATTCATACACTGGGCCCTTGTATATAGAATAAACTTGCTTAATTAGACCTGCTTTCTGATTTAGCTAAACTTTTTCCAGCCCAGTGAAGCACCCCAACTTCTCTTTCAGGTAATTGTCTGCAACACAGCAGTAAATATTAACACGAAGCAGATTATTATTGTGTATCATGCAGGAGGAACAAAGGGTAAAATATTTAACTGCAGCAGTGTTTGACTATATTCTGCACACTGAGAAAACTTGAAGTAATTTTCAAGGTCCACCATTTCTTACTTCTTTTCAGTTGGGTCAAGTTGCTAAACTTTCTAAATCTCCGTTTTCCGGCTAATGAAAAGAAAATAGGATTCCACCAAGTCTCCTATCTACCTACTCCAGGACTTCTGTGAGGATCAAATGAGATGAGGAAAGGGAAAATGCTTCACAAACATTTGGTTAAACTGTGAAATGTTTGCACCTGGCTATAAAGCAAGTCGTGTTCCTGGGCTGGAGAAACTCCAAGAGTGATAGTCGCTATGGAGAGGAAGTCAGGCGTTGCTACATGACGCCATTACCCCGCGCCCATAGCCACTGTTTCTGAGCTGGGCTGGGCTGTGGGCTGCATTTTGTGCCATGGGGTCTTGGAAGCATAGGCTGCGATTTGGTGGGGTGTCGCTCCGGGGTGGTGGCGGAGCCTGTGTCCCACTTGGGGGGAGCCGAGTGTTGCTTTGTCAATGCCAGGTCCGCACTGCCTTTTCTCTGTAAATGGCCAGTGTGAGTCACGGCAGCTCCTGTGTTGAGCGTCTGCCTCCTGGTGGTCAGTGTGCGTCATAGCAACTGGTTGGACAGGCGGAGGGACACTTAGCATATTAGCTTTTTATATGTATAGAAGATTATAGACAACCTATTTGAGAGAGAAGTAATCAATGACTTTTCATCACTGACAACCAAACTACAGAAAAGTTACTTCCAATAGAGTGAAACTACATTGAAAACTGTGAACTGCGATGTCAGCTGGAAAAGGTAGGTTGGGACCAGTACTGATAGAACACCAGGTATTGGTGTAGATACAAAGCTATAAAAGAGGTTACAATTAATTGCCTGATCTATGTTACATTATTCCTCAATGTATAACTGGCAATAAAAAGCATACCTCCCAATTTTGATTCAATGTGATCAGAATGGTTACAATGTCTTTCTCTAAAAAAAAAAAAATTACTTAAGCCCTGGCTGGTTTGGCTCAGTAGATAGAGCGTCGGCCTGTGACTGAAGGGTCCTGGGTTTGATTCTGGGTCGGGGCACATGCACAGGTTGCAGGCTCAATCCCTAGTGGGGAGGCGTGCAGGGGCAGCTGATTGATGATTCTCTCTCATCAATGATGTTTCTGTCTCTCTCTCTCTCCCTTCCTCTCCGAGATCAATAAAAATATATATTTTTAAAAACTTACTGAATATATTGTTTTCCCCCCCCCATCTTAATAGAAAGTGTCTGTTGTGGTAAAAAATGTTTGCGCCTCTTCAAGGCACTAATAACATCTGAAATGATAATTTCTACGATTTTTAGAGATCTGCTCAAGTGGTATGTCTATCTGAGAAATATGTTTAAATCTTGAATAGTATGAATATGTTGATTTAAAATACAAGAGAATAAATTTAATTTTTAGTTTAAGAAACCTATAGACAACCTATTTGCATAGGGTTGATCACCAAGAGGTTGACTTTCCCACTAAAAACCAAAAAGCTAATTAATATTACATTTGCCATTGCCTCAATTTGAAATATTCCAACTTTCAGTATTCAGTGGAACAAGGTTCATCAAAAGTCTGAGAGTACAGGAACAGCTTAAGAAATTATCCCTAATTTTGGGTTCAATCTGAATATGCAGAATTACCTGAACCAGCCATTGCTTGCTACCATTTCAGCAATCTATAATTTTAAGTTAGCAGTACTAAGAACAGGAAAAAAACACACATATGATTTGGGAAATCTGATCTATTGTGCAAGCTCCTGAGCCCTATAGAAAAACTGGTAAACATCTCTTTCACAGATGAGACTTATTATAAACAATAATATTATTTTTTAAATACTATTTTATTTTTTATTGCTTTAGATGTGATAGTATTTTTCAATTTACCAAATATTAGTGGCATGCTTATAGAATGTATATTCTCTGCGTTCCAAAGATACTGAAATACTGAGATTCGATGGCATAATATTTATTTTTTTAATATATTTTATTGATTTTTTACAGAGAGGAAGGGAGAGGGATAGAGAGTTAGAAACATTGATCAGCTGCCTCCTGCACACTCCCCACTGGGTATGTGCCCACAACCAAGGTACATGCCCCTGACTGGAATTGAACCTGGGACCCTTGAGTCCGCAGGCCGACGCTCTATCTACTGAGCCAAACCAGTTAGGGCCGATGGCATAATATTTTAAAGTGCTAGGAGGTGAAGTAAGATTGTCTCGAGTCTAATCCTACTCTGACACTTACTTAAAAATCTCATTTCTTGCCCGGCTGGCGTAGCTCAGTGGCTGAGCGTCGACCTATAAACCAGGAGGTTGCGGTTCAATTCCCACTCAGGGCACATGCCCAGGCTGTAGGCTCAATCCCCAGTAGGGGGCATGCAGGAAGCAGCAGATCAGTGAGTCTCTCTCATTATTGATATTTCTCTCTCTCTCTCTCTCTCTCTCTCTCTCTCTCTCTCTCTCCCCCCCTTCCTCTCTGAAATCAATAATAAAAATATGTTTTAAAATCTCATTTCTTGTTTAGAAAATAGTAATTGTGGGGAGTAAATATTGTGATCACGAAAATACCTTAACACACTGTCTTACATGTAATAAATACTACTAAGGATTAATAATAAACTATTACTTATTCTTTGAGGTTGTTCAGACAATTGAGTGTATAAAAACTAATATTTGACAGTACTGCTAAAATTTGATTGAGGAATGCATCCTTGTACTAGTAAGAGTTTAAGTCTTTCATACCTTGTCACTTTCAAACAAAATGGCAATACTACACTATACCCAATTTGAAAAAACTAAAAGCTATTTGGCCTTTTCATATTACCTCTACATTTTCCAGTTACAAATAACTACTGCTAGCCTCCAAGATGGTGGCCAATGAGCCTCACATCTCTTGGCATTTGCGCCCTTGTACCACTCCTCTCACAATAAAAAGTGCTGAGCTGTGTAACCAAAAAGATACTGCAGAAATGACTAAGTGGACTTTCAAGACTAGGTCATACTAATAAAAGACATTGTGACTTCCGTTTTGCTCACTCTTGGATCACTTAATCTGGAGGAAGCCAGCTGCTATGTCATCAGGACACTGAAAGCAGGTCTATAGGGAAGTACACATGGCGAGGACCTAAGGTCTCCTGCCAACAACAGCCAGTGTGGGTGTGCCATCTTGGCAGCAGATGCTGCAGCTGAGTCAAGCCTTCAAATGACTGCAGCCTCAGTTGACATCGTAATTACAACCTCAGAATAAGCCCAAGTTAAGCTGTTCCCAAATTCTTGATTCACAGAAACTATGAGAAAATAAATGCTTTGTGATAATTTGTTACACAGAAATCCTATATAATAAAAGCCTAATATGCTAAGTGTCTGGTTGTCCAGTCATCCGTTCAACCAATCAAAACGTAATATGCTAATGATAAGTTAAGGCCGCTCAACCGCTCGCTATGATGTGCACTGACCACCAAGGGGCAGACAGTTGACCAGTTGACCAGTCACTATGATGTGTACTGACCACCAGGGGGCAGATGCTCTAACCAGTAGGTTAGCTTGCTACTGGGGTCCGGCCAATCAGGACTGAGCAAGAAGGGCCAGACACGCCCTGGAGCCCTCCTCCCACGGTTCCTCCCCGGCTGGCCAACCTCCTGCATCCCTCTCCAGCCCTGATTGTGCACCGGTAGGGTCCCTCAGCCTGGCCTACACTCTCTCGCAATCTGGGACCCCTCGGGGGATGTCAGAGAGCCGGTTTCAGCCCAATCCGCAGGCCAGGCCGAGGGTCCCCACTGGTGCATGAATTCATGCACTGAGCCTCTAGTATGTAATAAATCTGTTTGCCAAAAATCCATGTGAAAAGACAGTGCTATTTGGTGTGGGAAGGGGAACACAGAAGGGAGGAAGAAGGAGACAAATGGGGATAGAGCTAATCAAAGTGAATAGAATAAATCAATGCAAAGTATTCAAAAATATTTCAAGCTGTCATTTTTTCTAGGTTCCTAAGATCATTTTAATTTTCTTGTTTGTCCTTATCTATATTTTCACACTTTTAACAATAGTTTACTTTTCAAAAATATACTTTTTAATTTTAAAAACTCTCTAAATATTCACATGTATAATTTTATTATGCAGTAATTAATTGAAAACAACTGAAGGTCAACTATTAAGATCACTATTCACTTCAAACCTACATGCAATCACTGTGCTAACTGCAAGAGAGGACTAAGCGATGAAGACAGCAAGGTTCCTAACATCATGGAGCCTCAATTTAGTAGAAGAAACAGACATGAGGAATCCAATACGGCCTAGAACACAGTATATGTCCAATAAATATCTGTTGAATAAATGAGAAGTAGGGATACCTAAAAAAAAAAGGCACACCTATAAATGGGAGAGTCAGAGTGGAAAAGAAACGAGCTGGTATTTAAACTGAGCCTTAAGTAACATGTAGAATTTCAATGAATAAAGTTGAAAAGAAGGGCAATTAAGGCATAGGGAGCACAATGAGTAGTCACAATGTCAGGAAGAAACGGGGAATTTCCAAAGCATTTTCAGAAAACAAATAATTAGAAAGTAACCCAGTACAGCTAGAATACTAAGATTATATAAAGAGACAAAACTGGAAAGACAAATTGGAGCCCGGCTATGGAGAATTCTGGTTGCTTTATGAAGTGGTCTGAATTTTGGATTTCATTCTAAAATGAAATAAGGAGTTATCTATCAAAAGTTCAATCCATATGCTATTCTCTCTACTTTTACATTTTATGTTTGAAATGTTATATAATAAAAAGTTTAAAAATTGAAATCGTTTTTGAATCCTCACTGCTGACAAAGCAAGAATATCAGGGTCAGACCTGAAGCAAAGGACACCATTAAAAAATTATTACAATAGTTGAAAAAGAGGTGACAAGGTTCCAAAATAGGGCGTTAGGGGTTAGATGGGCTATGTGAGCGAGTAGGAGAAAAACAACTCAGAAGTCTAACTAGATTTAGGGCTGCTAAGACAGAGGAAAGGAGATAATTTAAAGGTTTAAAGCTCGGTGCCTGAGAGCATAATGATGTCACAATAACAGAAACATACTTAAAGCTTGCTGTTTGGCCTTGTGTATGCATATGTGTGTGTGCATATACACACATACACACATATGCATACACAGATAGTATCTATATATGTAATCTGATATTTAAATGTTATATATTATATATTACAAAACATACATATATAAATATATAACGTATTTGCAGCAGATATAAAATCATTTAAAATTTTATATTCCTAATTGTTTCTTAGATTGATATTAATATTAGATGGAACCCTGGCCAGTGCCTCAGTGGTTAGAGCATCAATTTGCGCACTGGAGGGTCTCAGGTTTGATTCCCGATTAAGGGCATGTACCTGAGTTTCAGGTTCCATCCCTGACCTTAGTTAGGGTGGGTTTGGGAAGCAACCAATTGATATGTCTCTCACATCAGTGTTTCTCTCTCTCTCTCTCCCCCCCCCCACGCCCCTCTCCACTCTTTACTCCCTCCCTCCCACCCTCTCTAAAAAGCAATGGAAAAAATATCCTCCAATGAGGATTAAAAAAAAATTAGATGGAATTTCATAAGTACCAATTGGTGGTATATGCTACAGATAGACAGGGAAGGTAAACAAGCCCACATTAAGTATCAGAGAAAAATTATGTTAGTATAAACACTTCTTCTTGATAATTCATATACAAATAATCAGTGCAAGGCAAACAACAGGTTCAATAATGTACATATCAGTATAGCATACACTTTCTAAACAATAAAAGCAGAAAATTTTAAACACAAATCTTCAAAAAATTGTCTATTTTAATATACAATGCCATTCCAATTTCTTTAGATTGCTTTTCCTATTTAATTCAAGATGCCTATAATCAGAGAGATTTCATTCTATTTTAAAGAATGTTCTTTTAGAGGTACCTATAATTAGAAAGAATAAAAATATTGAGCCTAATAATATCAAGCACAACTAGCCTATTTCTTTTTTATTATACTACATATTAATTTTTCACAGTTAGGGTAGTAAGAAATCAACAAATGGTTACTATCTCCTATCTGCTAACAGAAGATTTAATTAAGCCTGCATTAAGTTCTCTTAACATTTGGGTCCAAAATTTGGCTATATAAGAAGTTTATGGAAGATTACCATACTTCTTAGAATAAAAATAGTATTCTGAATTAAAATAAACACTCATATGTTCCTTAAAATAGATTTAGCTCTAATCAGTTAAATTATTTACAAAATATTAAGTGACCAACTGGGGTTGTACATAAGTAAACTAAATTTAGAATGAATGGGTCATGATCATATATTCCAAAATAACTGAAAAGGGAAAGTTAAGACTTAATAACATCAAATATATTTTTAAATGCAACAAAAGGTAGGCCTACCTAAAGTAAAAGAGGAGAGGAAGACTAAGGAAGAGATTTCTGTTGATGAACAGAAATTAGGAAGGACAAATGGCCCTCTATCTCAGCATTTCTCAGCCAAACACTAGTGAACTCCCAGCTTCTCTTTCCAAAAACTGTAAGGAACTACTTCAGGATCCTTTATCCCTAATGATCCTATGAAATTTAAGTCAAGTTTACCCTCCAGATCAGCTAAGGAAACAGTTGTGATTTCCTCCTCCATCCCATAATTCCCCATCTGCTCCTGCTAGCCAAAACTTAAACAGAGAGCTAAAACATAAATGTATGGCTAAACTGACAAATTTACAAATACGTATTAGTAATAAATCAACCAATTAGCAGGCATAAATAACTACTTCAGATCTTTGCTTTTTGATCAAAGGGAACTAAAAGGAAGAACAGAAATATATTAGGCTCTCTAAATAAGATACATAAAAAAGAAACTTGAGAAGACAAACTTTATAATTGTATACAGGATTACAATAGTTAACATGTATTAGGTACTAATAAATGGAAGCTATGTGCAGAAATTTTTGTTAGCAAGCCCACAAATAAATACAATTTACTAAAAACACTACCACTGAGCTTCTACAGAACAACAATGGCTACAAATCAACTCAGTTTTTTTAAAATTAACATTAATTTCCTATAAAAGAGCTTTCTTAACACAGAATTTCCTAAGTTATCACAGTTATCAATTAAACTTAGCAATTCACTAGTAAGTAGTTCAGTGCAAATGAAAGATACTATCACATTAAAAGTCAAGGTTAAATGTAGTCAAATTGAAAATATAACATCTGTGCATTTTATTTTATGTTAATTTACTTAAGTCAAAAAATTAAACATAAAAAGACTTTAGTTATGAGTAACTGGGAATGAAATACTTGTTTCTTTTTTCAATCTTTATTGTTGAAAGTATTACATATGTCCCGTTTTTGAGGATGAAGTATTTAGATAAAAGCAATTTTCCAGCTGAGTAAGATTTAAAAAACCAAATCTTTTTATTTTCTTCCTAAAATATGTTGCATGATTCACTGCCTTAATAAATAGTATAACATATAAAAATTGTTAACTTTTTAAAGGTTGTCCTTATGTGTGCCAAGGATCATGCCAAGCTCTTTACATTCACTAACTCATTTAATTTCAAATTCCTTTTTACATGATGAGGAAACCAAGGATCACCCAGCTGGCATGGCACAGTGGTTGAGCTTTAACTTATGAACCAAGAGATCACCAGTTCAATTCCTGGTCAGGGCACATGCCTGGGTTATGGGCTCCATCCCCAGTAGGGGGCATGCAGGAGGCAGTCTATCAATGATTCTCTCTCATCATTGATGTTTCTCTCTCTCCCTTTCCCTTCCTCTCTGAAATCAATGAAGATATATATTGTTTTTTTAAAAAAAAGAAACCAAGGCTCAAAATGTTTAAGAAGCCTACCATGATCACATTCCAAGTTATACTCAACTCCATGTCTGCCTGAATCTAAAGTGTACACTTAATTTTTTCCCAGGTTTATTACAGCACAATTGACAAATAAAAATGGCGTATAATTAAGGTGTACAAGTAATGTTTTTATATACGTATACATTGTAAAATGATTACCACAATCAAGCTAATTAACAAATCCATAAACTCATATCACCTTTCTTGTAGTAAGAACATTAGATTTACTCTTTTAGCAAATTTCAAGTATGCAACACAATATTAACTACTAGAGGCCCAGTGCACGAAATTCGTGCATGGGTGCAGTCCCTAGGTCTGGCCAGTGATCGAAGCGTGAGTGTCTGGCATGGAAGGGCAGATCCCAGCTGACCTCTGGGCCCTGGGAAGCAACTTGGCCCCCGCGCCCCCACGTGTCCCCCTCCACCTAAGTCACGGCACCTGATCCCCACATAGATATGCAGTGAGTGCCGACCGGGGCGCAGCATGGGCCTCTGGGCCACCCAGCGGTGCTGCACGGAAGCTGGGCGGCCAGCCTTGCAGACCGGCTCCTGCACAAACCCATGGGGAGCCCGACCGGCTGCGGCACGGCTCACAAGGAAGAGGCTGCGCAGGTGCAGGGCGGGCTCCTCACGCAAGCCCTGGCATCCCGGGGGAGGGTAGCAGGGGGAGTGAGAGCAAGCCCTGCATTCTCATTGCACCTTCATTCCCATCACCCCCGCCACCAGGTAGCCAGCACGAGGTCACAGCACATTGCCAATGCCCGCCATGTTCCAGCTGCCCCCTGCTGGTCAGCACACATCATAGCGAGCAGTCGAACTCCTGGTCTCCGGGTTGAACTCTCAGTCGAATGACCGCCCGAGGGGACAATTTGCATATCAGGCTTTTATTATATAAGATAGGATAGTCACCTCGCTGTACATTAGATCACAAGAACTTTATTTATCCTGCATAGCTAAAACTTTGTACTCTTTGACCAACACCCATGGTCGGCAAACTGCGGCTCGCGAGCCACATGCGGCTCTTTGGCCCCTTGAGTGTGGCTCTTCCACAAAATACCATGGCCTGGGCGAGTCTATTTGAAGAAGTGGCGTTAGAAGTTTAAGTTTAACAAATTGGCTCTGAAAAGAAATTTCAATCGTTGTACTGTTGATATTTGCCTCTGTTGACTAATGAGTTTGCCGACCACTGACCAACACCATGCCATTTCTCCCATTCCCCTGCCTGTCAGCAACCATTATACTCCATCTCTATGAGTTCAATTTTCCAGATTCCACAGATAGGAGATATTATGCAGTGTCTTTCTAGAGCCCATACTTTCTACATGTCACAATGCTGTGCTGTCTTGATATTCAGAACCACCATTTAGAACCTCATACAACATGTCTCTCTGGAGCCTGAATTGGTTATGGACCAGCTGCCCTTTCTAAAATGGCAGTTCCAGAATAGTTCTTGAAGACACATGAACTAAATGTCCAGAAAAAAGCACTGGATGTCATCCAAAGAGTTTGGTGGTTACTTCTACATCATGCCTCTTAACTATGTTAAAATTTTATTAAAGATGACTTTCAGAAATATGTCTCATTTTATTAACTTCAGTTCAAGATCTATTGAGATAATCATATGGCTTTTCCACTTTTATCTACTAACTAGAGGCTCAGTGCATGGAATCGTGCACCAGTGGGGTCCCTTGGCCTGGCCTGCAAGGATCGGGCCAAAACCGGCTACCCAACATTCCCCAAGGGGTCCCGGATTGTGAGAGGGCAGTTCTTGGGTGACATACCCGGGAACTGGGCTCTCTCCTCTCTGGTTCCAGGTGCTGGTCACCCAAGAGCTGCAGCTGCCAAGTCACAGCAGCTCAGCAGCTCCTGTATTGAGCATCTGCCCCCTGGTGGTCATTGAGTGTCATAGCTACCAGTCGGATGGTCGCTCGCTTAGGCTTTCATATATATAGATATAGATATGTTGAATTATATATAAGGGCATTCCAATATATCTTTGCATTCCTGAAACATTCTTCTAATATTTTATACACACACACACAGTATAGTATATTTTGAATCTACTATTGAACTTCTGCATCAATATTCTTAGATAAAACTGATCTGTAGTTGTATTTTATTATGAGAGCTCCATCAGGTGTTATCAGTATTATGCCTGCTCTATTGCTCTATTTTTATGCCTGCTCTATTGCTCTATTTTTATGGCACTAATATTTATTGAATGCTTTCTATATGTCAGGTGTTGTTCTAAGGACTGTGTTTGTATTAACCTGTATTAGTTTCACAGCAACTTTTCTTACCTGATGTTTACTGCTTTTAATTCAATTTTGTCTAGCAATAATACCAATCCATTGATAATTTTTGTTTATATTTGCCTACTATTTTGTTTCAACTATCGATTTACTTTCAACCCCCTTAGTAATTTTGTTCTTAGATGTGTTTCTAAATCAAGTGTATAGGTCAATTTTATATTTGACCTAATCCAAGTCTTGCTTAATAGCTGAGCTTATGTCATGGGCATTTATTGTTTTAACAAGCATATTGTACTGTCTTTATGTTTTCTGGGTCTTTTTCCCACTTCATGCTCATTCTTTTTGTTTTCCATCTTTTGTTGCATAGTTATTTCACATATTAAACAAATGTTTATTAAGTGCCTACAATGTGCAAAGCACCATGCTTAGTGTTAGGAATATAATAGTAAACCAAAACATTAGCTACATATATATAATTACAAACTGTAGTGTTGTCTTTCCCCACCCCCACTCCAAAACCATGAGCAATTTTAATAGGAGTGAAGGTAGATAAGGCTTTCAAGGAAAAATCCCATAAGCTCTGACATATTCAGATTTAAATAAAACAAAGGAATTGCCGAATGAAAGAATGGAAGAAAGATTATCTCAGGCAGAAAGCAAGTATTGAATATACAAAGGAGGAAAGAATTTCAGACATTATAGAAACTAAAAGTCAGTAAAACTGGAGAATATTGAGTAAGGGGAAAGATCAGGAGGTTGGAAGGCCAGGTCAGGTCTACAAATGGGACAAGTTAAAGAACCTAGTTATTTTGGGGGCAACAGATATCCTAAAATATTCTTCAGGAGAGAAGTGACTTATATTACATTTCCATTTTTAAACTGTTGTGTACACAATGCACTGGTGTGTGACACATAAAGAGTTGGAGAGACTAAGTGGTACATTAGTAGAGTAATCTATACAAGCGAGATGGTGGCTTGCAGTAGTTGGCACATGGTGAAGATGGAAGGAAATGAATGGATCCAACCATTTTTAAAAATTGATTTCAGAGAGGAAAGGGAGGGGAAGACATAGAAACATCAATGATAAGAGAGAATCATTTATTGGCTGCCTCTTGCACACACACACACACACACACACACACACACACTGGCGATAGAGCCTGCAACCCAGGCATGTGCCCTGACCGAGAATTGAACAGAGACCTCCCGGTTCATAGGTCGATGCTCAACCACTGAGCCATGCCAGCAGGGCTGAATCCAACTATTTTAATCAAGGTGGTATTATCACTCTTCCTCCTTCCCTTCCAAAATTATTTTTTTAAATATATGTTTTATTGATTTTTTACAGAGAGGAAGGGAGAGGGATAGAGAGTTAGAAACATCGATGAGAGAGAAACATAGATCAGCTGCCTCCTGCACACCCCCCACTGGGGATGTGCCCGCAACCAAGGTACATGCCCTTGACCAGAATCAAACCTGGGACCTTTCAGTTCGTAGGCTGACGCTCTATCCACTGAGCCAAACCCGTTTCGGCCCAAAATTACTTTTAAATATAGTATAATTTGGTTATTCTTATAATAAAGACATCACTGTTCCTTTACATAAACTCATCCACTCAGTAAATATTTATTAAATGTATATTACTGCCAGGTAACATGCTAAGGATGGGACTATAGCAAAGAAGAAAAAAAAAATCTCTAGCCTCACAAAGTCTATAATTTGTGAAATAAATTAAAACTAAGCCTCCTTTATGTTTCTGATTATATTCTACTACAATATTATAAATCAGTAACACTAAAACATTTTTTGATATAATATAGTCATTCATTCACTCAACAGACATTTACTAAGCACAACCTATGTACCATATCTTATTCTACAGGTATATAGAAGTATTGCCTCATGGAGCACACATGGATTCTAGAAAAGATAGGCAATCAAACATATCCTATATAATAAAGAGGTGATATGCAAATTGACCCTCACACCCTTGCACAAGATGGCTACCACAAGATGGCTGGAAGGGGAGGGTAGTTGTGGGCGATCAGGCCTGCAGGGAGGGCAGTTGGGGGTGACCAGGCCAGCAGAGGAGGGCAGTTGGGGGTGACCAGGTCGGCAGGGGAGGGCAGTTAGGGATGACCAGGCCAGCAGGGGAGGGCAGTTGGGAGCGACCGAGCTTGCAGGGGAGGGCAGTTGGGGGTTACCAGGGCAGTTGGGGGCGATCGGGCCAGCAGGGGAGCAGTTAGGCATCGATCAGGCTGGCAGGGGAGTGGTTAGGGGGCAATCAGGCAGGCGAGTGGTTGGGAGCCAGCAGTCCCAGATTAGGCCTGTGGGATCGGGCCTAACCCGGCAGTTGGACATCTCTCGAGGGGTCCCAGATTGGAGAGGGTGCAGGCTGGGCTGAGAGACAGCTCCCCCTCCCCCGCCCCCCCAGTGCACGAATTTCGTGTACCGGGCCTCTAATATCTGTATAATGTATGATTAGGTAGTCGTAAAAGGAAGATAAAGCAGGGTCTGGGAAGAGAGAGTTACACAGAAGAGCTATTTTTCTACAGAGAAATCAAGGAAGGTCTTCTGATGAGGTTATATTTAGAGCCCTAAATGAAGTGAAGGAATAAGCCATGCAGGTATCTAGATGTAAAAGATTCCAGGATAAGCAAGACCAACTGCAAAGGCTCTGAGGCAGAAGGATGGCATGTTCAAGGAAAATAAGGTGACCAAAATGTCTGACTGCAATGAGTGAAAGAGAAAAGGCAATGAAGAGGCAACCAACAGCCAGATCATGTAAGGCCTTTCTTTCATACAATGGGGAAAAACTTGGAATTCTATTATGCTAAGGAGAATGAGAAACTCAATAGAATGGGAAAGTTCTAAGATCTAACTAAAATTAAAATGAAAATTACCTGGCTGCCCTACTAGAATGGTCTAACTCCAGAACCCTGCCAACACCAAATGCTGGTGCAAATGTGGAGCAACACAAGTTCTTATTCATTTCTGGTGAGAATACAAAATGGTGGATGGATGAATAAACTGTAATACATCCAGACAATGAATTATTATTCAACACTTAAAAAAAAAAAGAACTATCAAGCCATCAAAAGGGATGGAGGAATCTACAATGCCTAAGTAAAAAAAGCCAATCTGAAAAAGCTACATTCTGATTACATCCAGATTACATTCTGGACAAGGCAAAACTATAGAGATAATAAAAAGATCAATGGTGCCAAGGGCTGGGTGGAGGGAAGGATTAATAGGCACAGCACTAAAGCTTTTTAGGGTAGTAAAACTATCTTTTATGACACTGTAATTGTGGATACATATCCTACCTAATAAAAGGGAAGTATGCAAATAACCATCACTTTGCTACGCCCACGTTTGGGCCGTGGCAGGCTGGGGGCGGGACTTGGGGTGGCCAATTGGGCTGACAGGATGAGCAGGGGGCGGGGACTCACGAGTCCCCACCCCCCGTTCCTCGCCGGCCCCAACGGCCGGTGCTGCGGGAGGACCGATGGAGCCGGCGGAAGGAAGGCGCCGGTGGCGGAACTCGGGGTGGCCGATTGCGTGGCTGCCAGCACCAGTTTTCCGCCAGCAGCAGTTTTCCTCTGGCCACCCGCCGATCGGAGCGCCTACTGCCAGCGCAATCGGCCACCCCGAGAGGAACTCCGATCGGGAGGCGCTCCGATCAGCGGGTGGCCAGAGGAAAACTGCTGCTGGTGGAAAACTGGTGCCGGCAGCCAGGTGAAGGTCTATTGCACGAAACTTCGTGCAACGGGCTTCTAGTCATTATGTATTTGTCCAAACCCACAGAATGTATACCACCAAGAGTGAACCCTAATGTAAATTATGGACTTTGGGGGATAATGATATGTCAATACAGGTGAATCAATTATAACAAATGTACCACTCTGGTGGGGAAGCTATGCAAGTGTGGGGGCAGGAGTTATACGGGAATTTGTGGTCCACAAGACAAAACTTTGAGACATGAAGATATATAATTAAATTCTGGTTCTACTACTGAATAGCTTTGTTCCTATGTATGCCACTTAACCATTCTAGATTCTGCTTTCTTGGTAAAATAATTATTATAATAATAGTCATTCTACAAAGGGGTTTGTGAGGATCAGATAAAAAAAGAGCTTCGGAAATTATTTTTTTTAAAAATGGCCTGGCTGCTATTTAGAAACCAGATGGTAGGGGAACAGAAACCAATTAGGAACTTACTATAATAGGCAGGCAGGAGATGATGGTGGCTTATATTAAGATAGCAACAGTAGAGGGTAGAAAAAGTGGTATAATTCTAAACATATTTGGAGATACATCATGCAGGATTTGTAGATGAACAGGAAGTAGAGAGTGCGAGAGGGAAAAGACAGAGTGTGTCATCAAGAGAGGAAGAGAAATTAGGGGACAGAAATCTAAGTTCTGGCAAGAGTGGCTCAGTGGTTGAGTGTCGATCTATGAACCAGGAGGTCATGGTTTGATCCCAGTCAGGGCACATGCCCAGGGTTTTGGGCTTGCTCCCTAGTAGGGAGCATGCAGGAGGCAGCTAATTGATGATTCTCTCTCATCACTGATGTTTCTATCTCTTTCTCCCCTTTCCTCTCTGAAATAAAAAAAAAAAAAGTCTATTAAATAGATGCAGAAGAGACTATCAGAAGCAATTTGTAGGAAGTGTTAAGACTGGGTTAAATTCAGGAAGTTATAAAAATACATAGGCAGATCCTGTGGAAGCTGGGAAGGCTTTCTGATGGATGTGACATCTAAATTAAGACATTAACAGGAATTAACCAAACTTGGGGTGGAGCAGGGGAAGCAGTGGGGACAGAGAATGGGGAGGAAAGGCAAACTATCATCCACAGATTAGTGTGAGTGTGTGTGTGTACGCGCGCACACAAAGGCCAGAAACAATAGAACACACAACACCAGTAGGTGAGTGGTAGAAATGGCTGGGATATAACTTTACTGCGGTGAATGGCAAGAGCTAAGGCTGAAGAAATAAAGAGGAACCAAACCACAAAAAATGTCTAAGCCATGTTAAAAGAGTATAGACCTTACCTAAGGATGTCCTCTTGGCCATACTAAAAGATTCATATCAAAGAAAAGTTTCGAGTAATGAGGGACCAGATTATCTAAAACAGGGGTTGCAAGCTTAATTATCTACAGAGACCAGGTAATTAATAAAAATAAGTGAAGAGGACCGGGTACTTACTAGACAAATCCAGGAGACAACAGAAAATGGTAAGAACTATGGAGAGCAGCCCTAACCGGTGTGGCTAAGTGGACAGAGCATCGGCCTGTGGACTTAAGGGTCCCAGGTTCGATTCCGGTCAAGGGCATGTACCTTGGTTGCAGGCACATCCCCAGTAGAGGGCGTGCAGGAGGCAGCTGATAGATGTTTCTCTCTAATCGATGTTTCTAGCTCTCTATCCCTCTCCGTTCCTCTCTGTAAAATATCAATAAAATATATTTTTAAAAAATAAAATAAAATAAAGAACTATGGAGAGCAAAAGTTCCTTCTAAATGGGGCAAGTTGTTGCAATGAACAATGTGACTAAGTGTTGCTAAACCTTCCAATTAATAAAAAGAAGCTGGAAATTGAAATTTAAAAAAATAACCTGCATTTTTAAAAATGGTAATTCGATTTGTTTGAAACATGGTGCAGATCAACAGTAAGGGGACCAAACAAAACAAGACTAAGAGTCAAACAAGCAGTCATCAGTTTCCAGACTCCACTGCAGAACCTAAAAGAATAAGACCTTGGCCTTGGACCTGAAGGCAGTGCAGAGTTACTGGACATTTAAAGAGGAATGACCACTTGAGAAGCCAGTGTCTACCTTATTCACTGACAAAGTACTAGACACTTCATTAGTTTCAGTAAATATCTATAGATGAAGTTAAAACTGGAATTTTTTTGAAAATTGGTATCATGGCAGTAGATAGGACAAACTGGAGGACAGAAAACTTTAAAAAAAAAAAGAAAAGAAAACTAATCCAGTGCTCCTTTGCTCTAGTGCTAGCCCACTCTTCTACCAGTTTTCAGTTGTGCTCACAGCTGCTACCACATGCTGCCTAGTGCTATTTCTTTGGCTATACAGTATAACTGCCTCTAACTCAGGAATCTGGCCAACACACTAGTGACCTCAATTAGCAACTATCAGCTTTCACATGGCTAGGGACAATGAAATTAAATAGGATGAATGATCACAGTGGATGGGAGAGAATGAGTATAGTCTTTGCTTCACTTCAACATCAGGCCAGGACCTCCAATACTAATTCTATACTGTTGCTAAAACTGATACCTAAATATCAGGGATAAGTAACAGTCAAATGCTGCACTTGACTGTGCTGGGAACACCCATCAAAAATCATAGGTATGCATGGAAAGTAGAGCTGGAAAAGAAATAGAATGGGATTGAGGTTCTGCTGGAAGGGAGATGGAGTAATAAAGAGGTAGGCTAAGACTAGAAACTCATAACAAGTATGAAAGCTAAATAATAATTAAGATAAGAAAAGAGGGAACACAAAAACTCCCAGAATCTGAGCACTTATATATTCAAGTCCAAATAATCTCATGTTATAAGAGCAAAGTCTGGCACTGTTTGATATAAATCATAGAAGATTCTTCTGCTAGTTTTGGGACACATGGATAACCAATATTAAAGGTTACAAATTCATTTACTGAGAATAATTTTAAATGTCCCTCATCTAGGAAAGGTGAAACCAACAGGCTATCAGAATGTCATATGCATTATACCTTAGATATGACTTTATTTTGCAATGTAAGTATCTACTAGGGTATAGAAAAATGCATTACCTTGAAAATCTCTAAGCAATTATTATCTTAGAGAATGGACACTCAAAAATAAGTCATCATATGGAATCCTGGTTCAGAGCAATGACTTAAACTAAGAAGAGAGAGGTTTATTACCCAGCTAGGGTGAGGGAGATGACAATATAATAATGTGTAATCTTATCTACACAGCCCATGTAGAAGGTTTGAGCCTGATAGTCTGAGAAAAAGCAGTAGTCAATACTCTGATTCAAAGCTTACAGGAAGGAAACTTTACTACACTTTATCTAAAAACATTAAGTAAACATAAATATACGGGAACACTACAGAAAGACCTAAATGCTCTGTCAATTTTAGGAAGTAAAGTAGAGTTTCAGGTTGCCAATGATCAATAGTAAAGCCAAGCACCCATGAACAGGTGAAGCAATAAAAGAAAAAAATATGCAAAGCATCTTTAATGGGAAGCAATAGAAGAATGATATAGAACCAAATATTCTTCCAGATACCCTAGTCTGTGCTATACAGTGCAGAAGCCGCATAGGAGTATTGGGCACTTGAAATGTGCTAGTCCAAATTGAGATGCATTCTAAGTATAAAATATACCCCAAATTTTGAAGACTTAGTGTGAAAAAGATTGTAAAATAGCTCACTAATAATGTAAAGAACAATACTTTAGATATATTGAGTTAAATACAACCTAATATTAAAAGTAATTTCATCTGTTACATTTTACTTTTTAAATTTGGCCAAAAGAACTTTTAAAATTACACATATGGCTCCCTTTTTTGGCTTACATTACATTTCTATTGAACAGCACTGTTATAAATTAGTCATGTTTAATGTGAAGCCTTAAATTAATGGACTATTCTAACATTTTCATTATTACTGTTTGTTCCTTTAGTATTAAATTCCTCTTGGGTTCCCTCTGAATAAGAGCAATGACAGCTTACCAGACTGTCCAGAAAAGAGACTGAATCAAATTTCTGGGCAGGGGTTTGAGCCAGGATTGTTCTACCAAATGATAACCATGTTATCTCTGGCAAAAGGGCTACATAATAAGAAAGAAGCACTATGTACACACTGAACAGGGTTTGACCAATAGTTTACTATAATCCATCTAGCATCATAATATGCTATGTTTAAGGGTTTTCTCAATTATAACCCAAGTGTTAAACTTACAAAGTAGGATAAACATTTTTCACTATGATTTATTCAAGTATACCCATTTTCAGCAGTTTTTAGACATTAAAATTTGGCCTTTTGGGAAAGATCTCACCTAACAGTGACTCTAATTTGCTACCAAGGGAAACATACCTCTCTCACTGGAGCAAAAGGAGGTAACAGTAACTACTTTTCATGAGATACCATGACAAATTTTAAA
Organism: Eptesicus fuscus; assembly: GCF_027574615.1. Taxonomy (NCBI): domain Eukaryota; kingdom Metazoa; phylum Chordata; class Mammalia; order Chiroptera; family Vespertilionidae; genus Eptesicus; species Eptesicus fuscus. Next base: position 65,623,475 of record NC_072479.1, on the reverse strand, counting down.
AGACAGTGGAATTTTCAGATAATAAACACTAATACAATCTGGAAACAGTCCATAGTCCATCTGAAAACTTCAAGAAAATGTGGTTTTCGGAAATTAAGAATTTCACAAATAAGATGCAGAATATAAACACACCTAGAGGCCCCATGCACGAATTCATGCATGAGTGGGGTCCGGCCAGCCTGCCCCAATTGGGGCCAGCTGGCTGGGGGGAGGGGATGCAGGAGGTTGGCCGGGCACCCCCACCCCTGACCAGGATGGGGGGGTCAATCAGGGGCCGGGCTGGCCGGGGGAGGGGCCGCAGGAGGTTGGCCGGCCAGGCCCGCCCCCGATCAGGGTTGGGGGGGACCGATTGGGGGCCAGGTCAATGGGGGGGTAGGAGGAGCCGCGGGAGATTGGCTGACCGGCCCCGCCCCCATCGGGCTGGTTGGCCGGCCGCAGTGTGTGTCATAGTGACGGGTCGTTCTGGTCGTTCCGGTTGTTTGGCTTTTAAATATATAGATTACAAGACAGTAGTGACTCAAAGACAGAGAATATAGTAACTCTGAGAAAAATAATTGTACTATCCCAATATTAGAAGACTACTAGTTTTTTAAAAAAAATGCATTTGACTTAGCACAATGAAAATAAAATTGTGTTTAGAGATTTAAAATTTCCTACAGATTTAAGTATTTCTCAAGTCAGAGTTCTTTGGCACAAAACAATTCAAGGCTTTATATAGTGTCTTCAATCAAATTACCTTTGACTTCAGTAACAAATGGAAGAAATGGAACCAATAGAAGACATCCCAGATAGCTTAAGGAGAACTTTGGGTTCAGGCGCTAGCTGACTTAAGAGTGAAGTGTGAAAGTGCATCAGTTATTCATTAAAACATCTAGGAGTCAGTAATACCAAGCATAAGGCATTTTAAGTTTAAGTTTTGGAGAGACAATGATGAATAAGCTACAACCTCTAAACATTAAAGGTTTATTCTCTGGTAGTTTTGTAAAAGAATAAGAAGTAAGATTGCCATTGATATTTCATTGTTTCCCATGCCCCAAATCAAGATAGTTACCCATTATCCTATTTGTATATGGAGGGAAGGGGTTGGGGATGGAGAAACAGGGAAAAAAAGAAATACCGAATTAAAACTTAACATACTGAATTAAAATTAGTTCTTAACTATTTCCCTGTAAAACTCTTAAGCTCCTTAAAGACAGAGGATGAAACCTATTCATCTGCCTATCCCTAACTCAGTGTCTGGAGCTCATTAATGGCTATTTCAGAACTAGATTAAATTATAGCCATTGTGCTAAGGCCACTGCTTTCTTTTTCTACTATAAACCAATATCGAAAATAAATGAAGATTAAAACAATAAAGGTCAATCCTTCCGGTGTTGTTTTTTTTTTTTTAAATAAGCATATACATACATTAAATGTGGGTGTTTAAAAGTAATGTGTGTGTGTGCATATTCTTTAAGGGAAAGCAGGCAGTTCCATAAAGCTAGTTTCCTTCCACCACTATTACTAGATCTCCCTCACTTCCCAACCTCAACCAAAAGTAACCACTACCATTTATTTTGTGTAAATTAGATCACATCATTCTGCAACAAACTTTTCCTTACACTTATGAGGTCTCTCCATATTTATATACATCAATTATAAAGCATGGCATAGTGGACTCTGGAGCCAAGCAACTGAGGTTCAAAAACCTAGCTTTGAATCCCAACTCTGGTATTTACTCCCTATGAGAGTGGGTAGGTTATTTACTCCTCTATGCTTCAGTATTCCCATATGTAAAATGGAGATAATGGCTGAATATTTCTGAGTTCCTAAGAGGACTAAAATAGTTCATGTTTATAATAAAATGCTTAGAACAATCCCTGGGCATAGACAGTACAATATGTTTCTTAAAGTAAAAAAAAACCAACAACAATAATCTGAACACAGATCTAGGTAATTGTTATAGAACTATCCTATGTAACAAAAGCCTAATATGCAAATTGACCGAACGGTGAAATGACCAGTGGAATGACCGGTCGCTATGACGTGCACTGACCACCAGGGGGTAGACACTCAACGCAGGAGCTGCCCCCAGCCCGCAGGCCCCAGGCCAGCCAAGGCAGGTGCCAGTGGGGTGCCCCGATCGCCCCGCCGGCTGCCCCAAGATCGGCCCTGATCACCGGCCAGGCCTACATAATAAAACCCTAATATGCAAATCAACCGAACGGCGAAACGACAACGGAACAACTGGTCGCTATGACACGCACTGACCACCAGGGGGCAGATGCTCAACACAGGAGCTGCCTGCTGGTGGTCAGTGTGCTCCCACAGGGGTAGCGCCACTTAGCCAGAAGCCAGGCTCATGGCTGGCAGCAGCCATGACAGGAGCCTCTCCCACCTCCACGGCAGCACTAAGGAACAGCAAGCCTGGCTTCTGGCTCACAGATCCCCGGGGGGATCAGGCCTAAGCCAGCAGGTGGACATCCCACAAGGGGTCCCAGACTGCAAGAGAGCGCAGGCCAGGCTAAGGGACCCTGCCCCCCCAGTGCAGGAGTTTCATGCACCAGGCCTCTAGTCTATATATATAAAAGGCTAATATGCAAAGTGTCCCCTCAGGAGTTCAACTGGGAGATCGAGAGTTTGATCGCTTGCTATGACGTGCACTGACCACCAGGGGGTGGCGTGGAATGAAGGAAGGCCCCAGCTGGCAGCCAGAAGGCCCCAATCGGCCCTGATTGCTGGCCAGGCCTAGGGATCCTACCTGTGCGTGCATTTCATGCACCGGGCCTCTAGTTTTGTATCTTATTTATCCCCAACTCCTATCCCTGATAGACATGTAGACTCTTTTTCCAAATAAATCTCCCTGTAAAAATCTTGCTGGGAAAATGTGCAAGTTTCCCAAGACTAATATCTTGAACAATAATTGCTGGATACTAGGGTAAGCACATTTTTAACTTTGTAACACTTACCCCATCCTGAGCTCTGCAATCTAATGAGTGAAAATTGATGGCTCATAAGTTTTTAACTGCATTTCCTGCAAATGAGACTAAGCATCTTCTCAGTTCATTAGCCATTCCAATTTCCAGTTTCCTCTGCTATGAATTTCTTTAATAACCATTGTTCATTTTATTTATATTTGCATCATCTGTCTTATTCTTTTGATCTTTATATATTATGGATACAAACCCACTGGATATTACAGACACTGCACATATCTCCTAGCTGTGCTACTTACCTTTATGTTTGGTTTATGATGTCATTTATTAAACCTCAGTTTTTCTTTTTAAGGTACTCAAATTCTTTATCCTTGATGGTTTAGTCTTCTTTTCTTGACTTGTTAAAGAAGGCCTTACATATTCTTCTATACTTTCTTGTTTTAAAAAGTTTTTCCTGTTCAGTGCTTAAATTGACTTTATTGCTGTATATGGTTTGAGATCTAGTCCCTTCCTTCATATGAAAAACCAATTCACTGGTTCACGCTCTTTCCCTGCTGATAGAAAATGCCATTTCTAGCACTTATCAACTTCAAATACATATAGATCCATTTATTAACTCTGTTTATTAAACTGTCTTTTCCTGTATTAAGACTATACTACTTTAAATACCATGTTTTTATTTTACTTGTTTATTGAGATATAATTTACATAGAGTATACAAGTGCTGTATACAACTTGATTTTTAAATGTCTAACACCCCTTAGTGATCCAAACCAATATATTAGCATTTCTCCAGAATGTTCCCTCATACCCCTTGGCAATCAGTACCATATTTTTAAGATAACTATTATTCCTATCTCTATCACCATTGATTAAGTCAATCTGCTTTTGAGCTTCCTGTAAATGAAATTATTCAATAGGTAATCTTTTGTTTCTCTCTTTCTTTGCTCAGCATTAAATCTGGGAAATTCATCCCATTTTGTGTGCAGCAGTTCATTCTTTTTCATAGCTATGTAGTATTTCATTCTAAATACCATATATTTAAAAATTAGTCTTGATATCCACAGGAGAAGTTCTTCCTCCTTATTCTTTTTCTTCTTTCAGAACTCTTGGCAATTCTTGTGTCTGTATCTTTGTATATGAAGATCATTTTCCACACACAAAAAATTCTATGGGGATTTTTGTCTGAAACTACATATAAATCACAGAGATGTAATTTTAAAGCAATATTTATATTTCTCCCCCATAAATATAGTATATCCTACCTTTTATTCATGTCTAACTTTATGTCCTTCAATAAAACTTTGGGTACTTTATAGAATTTGCTGTAACAGAAATACTTTTTATTTTCTGACTGGCTATTGCCAAATGGAATGTTGATCTTGTATCCAGTAACATTTAAGTCCCTTATTAAAGTCAGTTGACTTTTAAAAAAGATTTTCTAGTCATTTGTTCATCTCCTTTTTCTTCCTCTAATCCTTTTGGATTTTCTTTTTCTTAACAGTACAGGTATGTGTCTTATTCTCAACTTTCATGAGAATATTTGTAAGGTTTCACCATTAAGCATGATGCTTGCTGTTTGAAAGACAACCTTTACTGGAAGAAAAAAGTTCAATTCTCTTCATGGTTTAAGGGTTACTTTAAAAAATCAATAGATATTGACTTTTATCATATATTTTCACTAGATCTTTCAAGATTTTTTCCCTAAGTCTTATAAATTACATTGATGGTTTTCAAATATTGAACTATCCTTATATTCTTATAATTATAATTTTTATATCTCTATTCATAAATGAGGTTGAATATAAACTTTCCCTTGTATATTCTTTCCAATTTAGGTTTCAGGGCTAAAAGTCGAATAAATGATCAGGGTAGCATTCCCCTTTTTTTCTTCTATTATCTGGGTCAGTTTGTATAAAATTGGGATTGCCCTGGCCAGTGTGACTCAGTTGGTTGAGCGACATCCCATGCACCAAGAGGTCTCGAGTTTCAATTCCCAATCAGGGCACACGCCCAAGTTTTAGGTTCAATCCCCAATTAGAATGTGTGCAGGAAGCAGCCAATTGATGTTTCTCACATTGATGTTTCTCTCCCTCTCCCTTCCTCTCGCTCTAAAACCAATAAAAATAAATAAAATTGGGATTATCTGTTCCACAAAAGTGTACCTGAAATCATAATAAACTTCACATTAAAACTATTCCTCTGGTACAAATTGTATAGTTACAGAATAGTCAGGGGATATACAGTACAGCATAAGGAATATAGTCCATAATACTGTAATAATACCTAAGGTGTCAGATGGATACAAGATTTATTGGGAGGATCAGTTAGCAAGTTATATAATGTCTAATTACTGGGCTGTACACCTGAAGCTAATATAATATTGTATGTCAACTGTAATTTAAAATTAAAGTAAAAAAACCCTATTACTTCTGAAATCACTTCACACTTCTGAGGATGGCTATAGTCAGACTCATAATGAAAATGTTGGTGAGGATGTGGAAAAATTGGGGCCCTCATACATTGCTGGTAGGAAAGCAATCTAGCAGTTCCTCATAAAGTTAAACATCAAGTCACCATATGACCTAGCAATTCCACTTCTAGGTATATACTCAAGAGAAATGAAAACATATGTCCACATAAAAACTTGTACACACTGCTGATAATAGGAAAAGAGTAGGAAATAATCCAAATATCCATCAATTGATGACTGGATAAACAAAATGTGGTATACCCGTAAAATGAAATATTACTTGGCCATAAAAAGAAATGAAGTGTATTGGTACATGCTACAACATGGTTAGACCTTAAAAATAAGTGAAAGAGCTGAACCACAAAAGGCCATCTATTAAAGATTCCATTTATATGAAATGTCTAGAAGGGGCAAATCTACACAGAGAGTAGATTAGTGGTTGCCTAACACTGATTTGCGGAGAACTGGGATTGCGTGCTAATAGGTACAGAGTTTCTTTCTGAGGTGATGAAAATATTCTAAAATTGACTGTGGTAATGGTGGCACAACTGTAAAATACTAGAAACTATTGAATTGTACATTTTAAATGGGTAAATGGTATGGTTTGTGAATTATAGCTTCATAAACTTGCTATTTTTAAAAATTCCTCTTGGGGAAATTTATTACAGTTTTAATTTCTTAAATGGTTTTTATTTTCCTTGGATTTTCTTTTTCTTGTACAATTTTAGAATTATTCCTTCTCCTAGAAAACAGACCATTTCACCTGTTTTAAAAAATTTATATACATATAAATTAAGTGATTTCCTGTGATCTTTAAAATTAGAATTGTACTTGTAATTATATTTTATATGCAATTGCCTTGTAATTATATTCCACTTTAAAATATTATTTATAATTACATTCCACTTTTAAATTTTATTATTTATCATCTTTTTCCTGGTGAGTATTTTCAGAATTTAACCAACTGAAAAGAAACAGCTTTAATTTGAATAAGCATCACTATTATTTTTATTATTGACTAGAGGCCCAGTGCACGGATTCGTGCACTGGTGGGGCCCCTCGGCCTGGCCTGCGGGAATCAGGCTGAAATCAGCTCTCCAACATCCCCCGGAGGGTCCCAGATCACAAGAGGGCCCAGGCCAGGCCGAGGGACCCCCACCGGTGCACGATCAGGACCGGGGAGGGACTGTGGGAGGGCTCCAGGGCGTGTCTGGCCCGTCTCACCCAGCTCCAATCAGCCGGACCCCAGCAGCAAACTAACCTACCAGTCAGAGCATCTGCCCCCTGGAGGTCAGTGCACGTCATAGCAACTGGTCAAACAACAGTCAGATAGTTAGCATATTAGGCTTTTATTACATAGGATTATAGTCTATCTTACCAAATTCTATATTTATTTTTATTTCCTCTCCTTTCTTTGGTTTTACTTTCCCCTTTTTGTAGTTGAATATCTGATTCATTTATTTTCTTTCAACCTAATACATGCATTTAAGGTTATAAATTTACCCTTAAAGCCCCACTTTTCTTGCATTCCTCAAGTTTTGATACGTTTTGTTGTAATTAAGCTCTAATTAATTCATAATTTCCACTTTTTTTAATTCTTGAAAAGTTCTGAGTCATTTTTTATTCAATGTTGCTTCTCTACCATGGTATCCTTTTTTCTGCTAATACACTTTTAGGTGAAATGTTCTTTGAAAAGTTCTCCATTGTAAAACTCTTCTTTAATGTAAAAAAGAAATTTCTTAAAAGTTCTCTTGATTGCCATTTTATCTACCAAAGGTTATCCCACTGTGCCTACCTGCATCAAAGCATAGAAAGAACAAGTTCCATTATTCCCATTTCAGAATTAGAGAAACTGAATCACAGTAAAGTTCTTTTTTAAAAAAATATTGATTTCAGAGAGGAAAGGAGAGGGAGAAAGACATAGAAACATCAATGATGAGAGAGAATCATTGATCAGCTGCCTCCTGCACACCCCCTACTGGTGATAGAGCCTTCAACCCGAGCATGTGCCCTGACCTGGAATCGAACCATGACCTCCTGGTTCATGGTTCAACACTCAACCACTGAGCCGGGCAGTAAAGTTCTTTTTCAAATACTTTCTCCCTAACTTTTTTTCTGAAAAATATCAAAGCCACATAAGAGTTAAAAGTACAATGTATATCTATATACCCTTCACCTAGACTCAAAATTAACTTTTGCAACATTTTATCTTTCTTTTTATTTCTCTTTATATATACACTAGAAGCCCGGTGATGAATTCGTGCACAGGTGGGGTCCAGCCGGCCCGCCCCGATGGGGGCCAATAGGGCCGGGCCAGCAGGTGGTAGAGGATGCGGGGGAGAGGGGGAGCGGTTGGGGCCAGGGCCAGACAGGGGGAGAGGCCATGGGCAGTTGGCCAGCCAGCCCCGCCCCCTGGTCTAACTCCTGGTCAAACTCCTGGTCGAGGGGACAATTTGCATACTAGCCTTTTATTATATATTAAAGGCCCAGTGCACGAAATTTGTGCACGGGGGGGGGGGGGGGGGGAGGCGGGGGGGGAGGTGCCGCTCAGCCCAGCCTGCACCCTCTCCAATCTGGGACCCCTTGAGGGATGTCCGACTGCCCATTTAGGCCCAATCCCGGTGCAGTCAGACATCCCTTTCACAATCCAGGACTGCTGGCTCCCAACCACTCGCCTGCCTGACTGCCTGATTGCCCCTAACTGCTTCTGCCTGCCAGCCTGAACACTCCCTAACCGCCCCCCTGCCAGCCTAATCTACGCTTAACTGCTCCCTTGCCGGCCCAATTGCCCCTAACTGCCCTCCCATGCCAGCCTAGTCACCCCTAATTGCCCTCTCCTGCCAGCCTGGTCGCCCCTAACTGTCCTCCCCTTCAGGCCTGGTCGCCCCCAACTTCCCTCCCCTGTGAGCCTGGTCACCCCTAACTGCCCTCCCCTGCAGGCCTGGTTGCCCCCAACTGCCCTCCCCTGCCAGCCTGCTCGCCCCCAACTGCCCTCCTCTACCGGCCCAGTCACTCCTAACTGCCCTCCCCTACAGGCCTGATTGCCCCAACTGCCCTCTCTTGCAGGCCTGGTACCTCCCAACTGCCCTCCCCTGCCAGCCATCTTCTGGTGGCCATCTTGTGTCCACATGGGGGTGGCCATCTTTGACCACATGGGGGCAGCCATCTTGTGTGTTGGAGTGATGGTCAATTTGCATATTACTCTTTTATTAGATAGGACTAGAGGCCCAGTGCACAAAATTCTTGCACAGGTAGGGTCCTTCAGCCTGGCCAGAAATCAAGGCCAATCTGTGGGGCGACCGGCGGGGCGATCAGGGGGCCCCCGCTGGCACCTGCCTTGGTCAACCTGGTGCCGCCCACTTGCTGGCCCCACCCACCGCCGGTCATCTACCTCTGTGGGAGGCGACCAGCGGGGCAATCAGGGGGATCCCACTGGCACCCACCTTGGCTGGCCTGGGGCCTACAGGCTGGGGGCAGCTCCTGTGTTGAGCATCTGCCCCTGGTGGTCAGTGGGTGTCACAGCGACCGGTCGTTCTGCCATTCGGTTGATTTGCATATTAGGCTTTTATTATATAAGAAGATATATACACACACCACACCCAAATACCCGCATTTTATTTTCTGAGCACATTCCTAAACCCATTGTGATACTTCAATTATAAATATTTCAGTATAGACCTCTAACGAATAAGGGCATTCTCAATATAACCATCATACCATTATCAAACCAAAGAAACCATGCAATTAAATAGTGTCTTACGTGGATGTGCGTAAGCAGACTCAAAACAAGCAATGAAGTCATCTGACTTTTGTTCTTTATCTTGGCTTGTCTAATGGACCTGAAATGGCTCTCTAGTGAATTATTTAGAAGTGATACTCAATCTGTCAAGGAACATTTCCTTCCTCAATGACCTTGAAAACAGATTTCATTTACTGCATCATCAAAATTAAGCAACAACCTTCTAAAATAGTCAAACCTCAAAAAATCAAGTACACTGAATTTCCAGTTTGCTTTCTAATGCTTCACAAAGTCTTAAAGTAAAGCCAATCAACTTAACTTTCAAAACTATACATTCCTTGTAATGTTCCATAGGAGAAGTTTATATTGTACTAAACAATAATTTCACTATACTATTTTTATAGGGAAAAAAACCTGTTGTTCTTAAGAAAAACATACAGTACAAATGGCATTGATAAGCCAAATAAACCTGTTTATAAATGAAAAAAACTGTTAAGTATAGTTGTGAATTTAGATTAAAAAAAAACACATGATTTTTTTCAGTGGATATAATTTAATCTCAGTCACTGATGTTAGGGACTAAATAAGATAAAGAACAATAAAATCCTATCCTTGATGCCCTGGCCTGTGTGGCTTAGTTGGTTGGAGCATTGTCCTGTATACCAAAAGGTTGCAGGGTACATACACCTAGGTTTTGAGTTCAATCCTTGGCCAGGGCACATAGGAAAGACAACCAATGGATGTTCTCTCCCACCTCTCTCTCTCTCTCTCTCTCTCTCTCTCTCTCTCTCTCTCTCTCTCTCTCTCTCTTCCTCCCCCTTCCTCTCTCTCTCTAAAATCAATGAGCATATCCTCAGGTGAAGACTTATAAAAAAGACCATACAAGTCAGTTTAAGAGGTTTATTTCTAAAGAAACAGCAATATAACCTGAAGATAATATTTCAAAGCTAAACTGTATCATACAAATAAGAATTATACCTATAATCACAGAATTGTTTAAGATCAATCTATTATTAATTAGCTAATAAGAAGAGTGTTTACTATGTACTACTAGGTACTTTCCTAAATATATTCCATGAATTCAATCCTCAGAGCAATCTCATGTTTCTACTCACTCAAACAGAAGTAACAGAGAGGTGCTAGCATAAAATGATTTATGACCTCAACCTTAAAGTAGAGAAAAGTAGAATGAAAGAAGGCCATTTCAAGAAAATGGAAAAGCAGAAACCAAGATATAAATATGACAAGTGTCCAGATAAGACCAAACCAAAGTTCCAAATTGCAGCAATTAGGGCTGGATAAATAGAATGGGGTTGGATTATGAGAGGCCTTAAATACCTAGCAAATTATGACAATTTTATAAAATAGGTAGAGCAAGCAAGCACCACTACAGGCTCTTATGTGCTAAAAGTGCCCTTTTAGAAATGATAACCTGGTAATGACTGAGAGAGAAATGAGAAACTCTGTCCATTTCTAACATGTACATGCCAGCTCAATAAATTATCTTGTACCTGAGAAACCAGAGAGCACACACTGAACCAATTGCACCACCCTTCACATCATTAAGTCCATAAACAATAAACAAGAAAATGGTAAAAATAATTGCAGCATGCCCTGAATTACTTTCCCAATATACCTTCAGTGAAGTTAAAAGGTACAACTAAACTATGTCAGTAAGAAGTACTAATCAAGTTATATAAGACTATTTTTGCTGTTCAGTACTATGTCAAAAGAATTTGGCCAAATTTGGCATAAGCATAAATTTTACAGTGTTTAGTGTTTACTTCAATAAAAGCAACATCACAAATGAATTAACATAATATTTCAACACAGAGACTCCTTGTATTGCTTTAGAACTATTATACTATTTACTATGAGGTAATAAACATAATTTTTATAAACAGCCATTACGTAAATGATACACTTTGAAATTAATGTCACATTTATTCATATACTATTTAAGAACTAGGTGTTTATTATCCATATAATAAATTCTATAATCCACATCAAGCTTATAAAAAGACTCTATGGCAAACAACTTCCTTTCTTTGTAATTAAATGAGCTCCTTCTAAAGAGAAGAAATGTGAGAAAAACATCTCAAACTTGAAAAAACTAGCTTACTTACCAGTAACTTGAGTTATCCTATTGGGTCTTTTCCCTCACAGATCCACCTCTCTTGCCCTTCTGTCCAGCATGAGAGTCTTCCTGATGGACAGCCACTGGAACTGAGGGGGCATGCAGTACAGATGTATATGTAAGAAAGTTGGGGGGAGGGGATTTGGAAGATGCTAGAGACATGCTTCAGTGCACTTGCTTACCTTCCTGAAATTGGAAATTTCAACGGTTCCTTGGTCCTCGAGGCATTCACAATAACTTCAAAGAATGTGGATCTGTGGAGATTACCCAATAGGAGAACTCCAGTTACTGGTAAGTGATCCAGCTTTTTCTTCTCTATCAGAATAAGAAGATTATTTCATTTTATTTGAGATTATTAACACATACAGAACTACAGAGAAAGGGTTATAAATTCACCACATAACTACATATGCATGCACCAAAGCAAATACAGAAACTATCTGCTAACCACATGTCAACAAAAACTTCTGACATTATTAGAAACACAAGCCAAAAAAAAATATTTGAATGGTTTCATTTATAAAGTTCCACTATAATGGCAGTTATGTTTTAATATACAAATATATCAGTTACCACACTATTCCATTTCACTGAAACAACACCATCATTTTTAATATTAGTACAAGGATAATTAGTTAATCAAAAATCTGTCATTCCCTAACTAGCCATTGTCATTAACATTCACTGAATTTTGGTTTAGAGGCCACTACAGTGGATTAACAATATACAAGGCTTCAAATAAAAAGCATCAACACAATTCCCATTCAGCACTCAATAAGTCTTTAAAATAATCATTTGCCACCTACAACAAATCAACCATACACACATATAAAAGTATGCCAGGCCATGGACAAATAACAACACTGATTTTAATTTAAATAGTTGTACAGAGTAATACGGTAATATTTTTTATTAACGGTTACACTTAAAATAATTGCCTAAAAATGGACGTGTCATTTAAAAAATCTGTTTCTAACAAAAGGAAAAAAGGTCTACTAAATAGAACTTCATCTTCAAGCTCACATTTTACCTTTAACTGAATACATATTAATCAGGTACCTGTTCATTTTAATGTGATACAGCAGTGATGACTTTGCAAACACCAATTCTTGTTGAAGATACAAAGAGATGTTTCAATAATACACCTCCCTTTTACCATTATGTTACTAAATAACTATCCCCCCCTACCCTCAAGAAACTTCGGTTTCATGGTTCTTCATTCTATGAAAACAAATTAAAGATAATGTATCTTTTTTCCTTTGTTTTAATCATAAACAGGATAAAATTGTGTATAAAATAGTTCTTCAACAAAAAATTAAAAATGTAATTCTAATAAATACCTTACATTTCTATCTTATTATAAGGTAATATTATATTTCATAAAGGCTAACAGCACACGTCAAGATTGTTTCTAGATTTCTACTTATTTTAAGATACAAACTGCCTAGTAAATTATATTCATTTTTCTATAAATCTGAATTTTAAAAATAACAGTACTTAATGCACTCAATTTTTTTTCAATTTATCTTTATTGTTGGAAGTATTACATATGTCCCCCTTTTTCCTCCTATTGACTCCCTCCCCCCCACTCCCACCCCCTCACTAGGCCTTCACCACACTATTTATTGTCTGTGTCCATGGGTTATGCATATAAATTCCTTGGTTAATCTCCTTGCGCCCTTCCCCTTTCCTCTGAGAATCTTAAGTCTGTTGCATGCTTCCATGTCTCTGGATCTATTTTGTTCCCCATTTTATTTTGTTCATTAGATTCCACATATAAGTGAGATCATGTTATATTTGTCTTTCTCTTACTGGTTTATTTCGCTTAGCATAATACTTTCCAGGTCCCTCCATATTGTCTCAAAAGGTCAGAGATCCTTCTTTTTTTATAGCTGCATAGTGTTCCATTGTATAAATGTACCATGGCATTTTTATCCACTCATCTACAGATGGGCACTAGGGCTGTTTCCAGATCTTAGCTATTGTAAATAATGCTTCTATGAACATAGGGATGCATGTATTTTTCTGATTGGTGTTTCAGGCTTCTTAGGATACATTCCTAGAAGTGGGATCATTGGATCAAATGGCAGTTCCATTTTTAATTTTTCAGGAAACTCCGCACTGTTTTCCATAGTGGCTGCACCAGTCTGCATTCCTACCAGCAGTGTACTAGGGTTCCCTTTTTTCCACATCCTCACCAGCACTTGTTCGTTGATTTACTGATGGTAGCCATTCAGGCAGGTATGAGGTGATACCTCATTGTTGTTTTAATTTGCATCCCTCTGATGATTAGTGACTTTGAGCATTTTTTCATATGTCTCTTGGCCATTTTTATGTCTTCTTTGGAGAAGTGTCTATTCAGGTCTTCTGCCTATTTTCCAATTGGGTTGTCTTCCTTTTGTTGAGTTGTATGAGTACTTTAAATATTATGGAAATTAATGCCTTATCAGATGTATCATTGGCAAATATGTTCTCCCCTACAGTGGGCTCCCTTTTCATTTTTAAATGACTCATTCACTAAAACAGGGGCATTACACACACATCCATTTCTAACTGTAATAAAAGGATAAATACCAAAAAGGTCATCTAGTTAACTTTTCTAGTTAACTAAATAGAAATCTTGTTGACTTCTATTCCCTGAAGAGTGAGCAAGTACATGGCATAAAGGTCCTACCTGTTTGGTCCTAGCCAGTTTGGCTCAGTGGACAGAACATTGGCCTGCAGACCAAAGGGTCCCAGATTCGATTCCAGTCAAGAGCACAGACCTTGGTTGCAGGCTCCTCCCTGGCCGGTGCCCGCGTGCAGGAGGCAACCAATTGATGTGTTTCTCTGACATCTATGTTTCTCTCTGTCTTTCCCTCTCTCTTCCACTCTCTCTAAAAAAAGTCAAAGGAAAAATAGAGTGAGGATTAACAGGAAAAGAAAATGTCTTACATGTTTAGATTGATAAAATAGGCACAAAAACAATAATCCAAATATATTATCCTTATGGTATAAGCTAGTATAAAAGATGTCATTAAGAACTAAATAGCCTAGCCGGCATGGCTCAGTGGTTGAGCATCGACCTATGAACCAGGAGGTCACGGTTCAATTCCTGGTCAGGGCACATGCTAGGTTGCAGGCTCGATGCCCAGTGTGGGGCATGCAGGAGGCAGCTGATCAATGATACTCTTTCATCATGGACATTTCTCTCTCTCTCTTCCTCTCCCTCTCTGAAATCAATAAAAATACATATTTTTAAAAAGAACTAAATAATAATTTCCAAATTTTATTTACAGAAAATGCAGTCTCCATTAAACTCAGGTCTTATGTATTTAAAATAGAATCAAGTACTTTTTTTAAAAAAAGTAAGTGAATTAAAAAGGTCTTGAAAATATTTTAAGACAACCAAAATGGTCACTTAGACACCAATATTGAAAGTTTTATTTGTCGGTGTTACCATGCCATAAGCTCAACTAAGATATAGATTTCATCAGAATAGCTTAGAAAAGAAATTCCAAAAATTAGGATGCTCTATTCAAAAGTATCCTGTGTAAGCTTTAATAGTCATAATGCTCATCCACAAAAAGGTACTCCTTAGTAATCAAGTACTAAATCAAGCATTTCACTAATGAAAATCTATTCCATCAAATCAATCTGAACTTATGACAATACCGCTCAGGAAACAACATGGTAGCAACTTTCACTTCCTACTACCCACTGGTTTGAACATTATATTTTTCCAAGAAGTAACTTAAATTATAACCGGTTTTGATGATTCCAGATACACTATTTTCTAATTTTCATTAAGATTTAAACATTTAATGTAAGACGTTATGGTTGTGAAAGTTGTTCAAGATAAGTCCTGGACTTGGAATCCTGTTACAGTGTAATGAAATTTGATATTATACACACACATATTCACACATACATAAGTGACATTATTGAAGGGTTATATATAAATATGGAGGAATGTGTGAATATATAATTGAGTTGAACCTCAGTTAACCAAAATAAGGTTAAAAGTGAATTATAAACTTATTAAGTAATGTTATTTACAGAAAACTGTCCTCTTTTTGGCTCCTTAAATAGATCAGTAAAGTATAGAATCCCACTTTATCTGGTTTTTCTAGCTAGAACTCCCTTTCATTATTATCTAGAGGTGGAAAAGTTCTACAGGGCACAGCAGTTATATACAAAAATTATAAGATTGGTACTTAGTCTTTCTTTTATACTTTTGACAAAAATTTACTGTCTATTGTGCCTTAGCTCCCTTTTCATTTCCCATGATATACTATCCTCAGGGTCCCAAATTATAAATACCATCTCATTTCCTAATCAAAATTTTCCTTTTCCTCAGTTTTTATCTGCCATTTTCCCTATATCAATCCATAATGACAAACAAAAGCAGTACTATTTTCTTGTTAATGCAAATTAACCTGAAATCAAGAGGGCAAAAAATATATTCATCTGTAAAATATGGATAACAACTGAACCTACTTCACAGGGCAGTTGTAAGGATTAACTAAGTTAATATAAGTGTTTAGAAACAACGCCCAGAATCTAACCATATATCCAACTATCAGCATGACCACCCAGAAATGAAATTATTTTCAAATGATGTTAAATATAACGTTTTTTAGAGGGATGTAATCTAAGGACTAAAAGAACAATAAAGAAACTCTAAACTTCACTCAGAGATTTATTGTTTACATTAATTCTGGTACTATTATTTTGAAACTATATTTTTATATTGCAAGATAAAGAAAATAACTGATGTTATTAGAAATCACAATTTGCAGCATAAAAGAGCTACAAGAACACATTAATATTAAAACTGAATTGCAAATACCACTAGACACTCATTTTTTAAAAAAAATACATATAGTTTGGAAATAGTTAATAAAACATTCTAGATAGTAGCTACTAAGTAAATCTCTATCGTTATCATACCAATTATATCTACTAATATTATAAAATCAGCTATAACATTAGATTTACTTTATTAAAGGAAGCTACTCAGACTTTAAAAGTTGCCAGAAACAGTCGGGCTGATGTGGCTCAGTGGTTAAGCGTCGACCCATGAACCAGGAGGTTACCAGTTCAGTTCCTGGTCAGGGCACATGTGCAGGTTACAGGCTGGATCCCCAGTAGGAGATGTGCAGGAGGCAGCTGATCGATGATGTTTCTCTCTCATCAATGTTTCTATCTCTCTCCCTCTCCCTTCCTCTCTCTAAAAATCAATAAAAATACATTTTTAAAAAGGTGCCAGAAACATTTACACAAGTAATTTTCCATGTTCCAATACCTGATTTTTATAAGCTAGAATTTTAGGGATGCTGATAAATTCTTAATTGAAAATATGAGATAACTGCTCTTGACTGACACTTGATGGTAAAGATATTAATAATCAAACTGTTTGGAAAAGCTAAAGAGGCAAAATCTAGGACCCCTGCTCCGGACAGAACAGCTCCCCTTTCATCTACAGTATATTTTGGGTTTCCCCCATATCTTAAAATGGGATACTTCTATAGACATTTAATATCATCTAACATTTTCCTGATCCTAGTCCAAAATGTCAGGAGCATTATATGCAGCCCTTTACACACTAATTATAGTTATATCCAAGTTAATATGCAAAAATGCCAACAATTATGTCAACATAATAAGGAAGTCTAACCTTTACTCTGTAATTACGTTTTTTCCCATCTTTTCTAATTATAATATTAAAATTAATCTCACCAGAGTCTAAGCCCTGCATTAGTTTTCAAATCAATTCTTAAAAACCATCTCAAAGATGTTAAGTATATATCTTCCATGTAAAACTGATTTTATAAAACAATGGCAAATTTTTCTAACATAATAAATTTCAATATAATGTGAGGTCAAAGTGACAGTTTTCAAAGTATTGCCTATGTTCTAAGAAATAACTTTGT